>NC_088783.1:103297706-103618331 GCF_958450345.1 Calliphora vicina | reverse complement strand
GTTTTCCATTTTAATGATGTGCTGGTACTGCACAAAATTATACTTGATGGTGACATTATATTTTGTTTATTTTTAATTTAGTGCTGGACATTGAAAGGAATTGTTATAAATGTCTTCATTCGTTCTTAGATAAGACATGACAAAGACGAAATTTAAGTAAATTAAGTATATAGGGTTTGCCAATAAGGACTTAACAATTTCGAATTTTAATAAAGGACAAATTAGAACATTATATCGCTGATAAGTCCTTCCAATTTTCACCAAAACTAGTCTTCCAACATGTCATGATTTTGGATGGTTTAGGATAGGTTAGCTTCAAGTTAGCAGCTGCTCTTCCAGCAACTCTCTTGGGTCCATCCCTTTGTGATACCCAAGGTGTAATCAACAAGTCCCTCAATCGCTTCGAACTGTTTCCATGCTGAACCATGGATAGCTCTTTCAAAAATATGGCAAAGGACACTGTTTAAGACGCACGTACTAGGAGAATAAATACTCCTTCCAATGACATCTGTAGACTGAGGAAACCGTGGAACACCTCATCAGTCTTTGCACAGCATTATCAGGGACTAGGACAGCAACAATAGGTTATCCTTTTATGTATGACCTAACGGATATATCGAGAGTCGATATTATTAGGATGCATTGGTTCATTCGTGCATCAGGTTGGTTAGATACTGAAAAGTTCTGATCTAAGAGACCGGAACATGATCCTTTAGGGTATCACAAAGGGACATAAAGACATAAAGGACACTGTTTAAGACGCACATGCTAGGAGAATGAATACTCCTTCCAAAGACATCTGTATCAGTTTCCATGATGAAGGAGGAAATCATGGAACACCTTTCCTGTCTTTGCACAGCTCTATCAGGGCCTAGGAGAGCAACAATGGGTTATCCTTTTATGTATGACCTAACGAATATATCGAGAGTCGATATTATTAGGATGCATTGGTTCATTCGTGTATCAGTTTGGTTAGTTACTGAAAAGTTCTGATCTAAGAGACCGGAACATCTTTCAAAAATATGAGGTTGGTGTACAATGACGAACAATTCCTGCAGTAGCTGTTGAATCGTGGACCAAGTCTCATAGCATGCGTATAGAATGCAGAGTCCTGAAATATTTAGATTCATTCGTTCAGCATCATATACGGGCCAAGTCAACATCGCAATTCCGAACAACCTAATCTGAGCAAACCTTAACAGATAACATTTCTCTAGCGATTTAGAGATTATAAGAGGAATAGCAGAGGAGGTGTTAATCGCATTACAACCCACGTTTGCTATAATGCTAGCCTTATCCTAGAAAGTCTCATTCAAAAAAACCCGACATTCTTTGCTTAAGCAAATAATTGAGAAACCCTTCTTTTTATTGCAAAGAAGTAGTTCAAAGATATAAATAATTTTTATAAAAACAATACAGAACGGAATATATTTTTGAAAAAAATAATGAATATAAGGATTATATCTGGAAGAGGAGACAGCGGTCACCAAATGCGACTGCCTTAAATGCAATGAAACTCAATGCCATTTTCCTTTAATAAAAAAACACAATTTAATGAAATCTTTACATTTAAAACAATAGCAAATAATATGATAATGTAACAAGAAATAATCCTTTATATTATATACATTTCATCTTAAAAAGGAAGTCATATTCATTACATATAAATAGAAAATTTATTTTTAAAACACAAACAAAATTGAAAAGGAAATATATACGAAGAAAAAAACATACACTTTGACTTTACAAAAGGCCACTGACATTCAATTTTCGGCAAATCAACATCCGTAAAAAAATAATTTAACAAGGACAATGTCTTTTGACTAAGCCAACTTCAGTTTTCTGCCAAGGAATATTGATTTTTCTTCCATGTTCAGCTACGTGAATTTTCAAAAAAAAAATAAAAAAAATACATAGTACTTTACACAATCAACAACATAATACCCGTTATTGTGTACTGAGGACCATGTAGTGGATGAGTACAGAGAGAGAAAAAGTAAAGGTAATTTTCAAAAATTTTGTTTTATATTGAATTCATAATCGCTTTATTTATATCCTTTTGGAATATATGGATTAATATTATTCTAAAAATTAGTTTAAATAATAAAGAACAGTGTTACAAATGATTTCATGATTCTCCAAACTTTAACAGGAATTTCTACAACTGCTGACGCTTTAAACTTTTTTACACGAACAGGGGGTAAGTGACAGTTTTCATACAAAAATATTTTTAACCGAAAGTATAACTATTTGTTAAGACATCGTGATAATGGAGGTTAGTTGTACAAATAAAACTATTAGTCCTCCAATCATCTATGATCCATAGCTGATTTAACTACCATCGTGTGTTTTACTATCGTGCACTTCAGAACCCTAGCTGATCTTATGGAATCCTATACAAATAAAATAATTATTCCTCATGTCATCCATGATATATAGGTCCTGAGCTATTGATTTGTAGTTTTCATACAAATGACCACTTGCAGTAGCATATGTAAACTCGATCAAGAGATGAGACAGAGGGATATATTAAATGAATATGGTCGATATATTTACAGATATTTTAACAAACGTTATTAAAGTGTCTATGCCCCCAGTCACCTTGGGGAATTACAGACATTCAAAATATCCTAGAAACATTGAGTCTCTTATCAAAGAAAAGAGAACACCCAGACGTCAATGGCAATAATCGCGATCTCTTAGCGTAAAGGTTAAACTTAATCAGTGCCAAAGAAGACTTCTCGTCACATTGAAGATTAATAAACTATCTAATCTGAGAAATGACCTTAAAAACTTAGACACTACTAAGAAAACTAGTCTCTAGATAGCTGCGAAAAATATGCAATGTCCTAATGTATATGAGTCGCCCATACGCCTACAGAACGGAGAATGTGCAAAAAAAACTTCAAAAAAAATCAAAGCATTTGCCAATCACTTGGAGAATGTATTTAGCCCAAATGATACAAATTCATCTATCACTGATAATGTAATAAATAATGTGGTGCCACCCCCAATTAAATTCCGGTTCTCTACTGTGAGGACGACAATCAAAGGCCTAAATGCTGGAAATAGAAAAATATGGATAAAATTACTACCACTGAGAATTATTTTCTTTAACTCAATACAACGTATTGGATATTTCCTATCCTCATGGATAATATCTGAGATAATTATGGAAAATGTGTTATTCAAGTGACATCATACCGTTCCATTAGCCTGTTGTCAATATTCTCAGAAACTTTTTGAAAAGTTACTACTTGAGTACACCTTGACGAAAATTGCATTATTCCTGATCGTCAATTTTGCTTCAGAAGATAGTACATTTTATACATTTTGGCGAAACAGGTGTTTTTTCTCACATTTATTACATATTGTTCTTAGCAAAATGGTTTAGATAGCTTTTTCTTTTTCGACTTTTTTTCAAAATTGGCCCGTTTTTATACCCTTCTAAGCTTTCTTTATAGCAAAAAAAAATTAAAGAAGGGCCAATTTTTAATAAAAGTGGGATTTTGCAAACGAAAAGTCAAAAATTGTATGGGTTGAATTACAAAAGTACTATCGAACTGGACATCGGATAAATACTCTTATTCGGAAAACCTTCGAGAGCAAGCAGTATTGCTCTGCATTATTTATTAACATATCTCAAGTCATCGATAAAGTCTGACACGATGGACTAATACAGAAATACAAGAAAGATCTTTCCAAATCAGATCCTCATCTAACGTTAAACATTTCAATGAAAGCAGTCAGAAAGCAGGACAATAACTGGTGTCCTATGGAACAATCGGAATAGTTATATCCCTAGGGATCTTAATGTTCCCATAGAGAATGTTCGCGAGAAGATCAAACTCTCCAGTTTAACCTACCTGTCGAACTAATGGATCACCGAAATCCCCTTGCCAGGGAATTGCTGTCATTTGAGGTTCATAGACGACTGAGGCGATTGAAAATACTGGATCTGGCCAGATAATCATTTTAACGAGCACTTATGTTGGCAATAACAACTTTTGTTTTAGTTTAGTTTAGATTAAGATTTTAATACTTATTGTAAATTTTTTAAAAGAAACATTCATTAAGAAGATCAAAGATTAACTATTTGTAAATGTCGAGCATATTTTAATTAAGAAGAAACATATAGAGTAACTTCGGGTAATGTGGACTACCGAGTTAGGGCCTTTTTATATTATATTGAAGACCTCTGATTTAAATTTTAAATATACACATAGTATAACGCGTTCATGATTACCAATACAGAGTACAGCACAAATCATTTAGTAAGTCAATGAAACTTCCAAAAATTCTTCCAAATTTTGCAATTCAGCACAATACATATTAATTTTCTCAGTGTAGTGAACATCCTTTATTTTCTGTTTTTCCTGTGTTATACTTTTGAAAAGCAACATTGTTTAGACATAAATGGCGCCGGCCGGTATTCATTTCTTTTTCTCATATTTTGTCGTATATATAGTTGCTGTTGTTGTTGTTATTGTTGTGTACTATACAATATTTTACTACTTGTTCTATGAACTTTCAAAACGGCCGGTTAGAGTGGGGGCTAGAAGTTAAACGTGTTCGAGAAAAATTATGTAAATAAACAATGTTTTTAACAAATAATGAGAGCTAAGTACTGAGAGTATGAGAGAGGGAGAGTACAAAAGCAAATGGTAAGATAAAAGGAGAGTTAAATTTTACACAATTGAGAGACTAATGACGAAAATATGATATGAGTGAGCAAGAATTTATGAAATTGAAATTCAAAGGATTTTCAACAGGATATAGAATGTATTCGTGGAAAGGAAAATATATTAAATAGAAAATTTGTATTGTGTGTGAGTGTAGTATGCATGGTTGGGTTAAATTTTAAAAGCACTCTACTATTAATGGTGAGTGGAATTAAAATTTTTATTGTTTTTATTTCCATTATCAAACAAGTACTTCAGATTTATATATCTAATGCTGTTTGAACTTTTAATATTAAAATTAATAAAGACTCCTATATAGGAATTTCTTTAATTTTCATCTTTAACAATTGTAGTTTAAAGCTTCCAAATAAATACGATAAATAAATCTCTGTTTTAGTCCTTATTCAGCGGCAGCTAATATTTAATTTATACTTATTTGCAAAATAGTAGATTGCTAATCCGGGATCTTTGCAACATAATTCATCCAACCACACAGCATTCATTTCCTTGCAAAGGTAATTTTAATATTATTTCCATCAGTTTCATAATTTTATGAAAAAATTGGCCCATTTATTCAACTATAATACGCTCTTGCATTAATGCAATGTACAGATGAAAAACATGCTTTCATCACAAAACTCCTCAGATCTAGGACCAGTTAAAACAGTAAATTTCTACTTCCGTATAGGCGCTGAAGAAGGCTAAGATGAGAATACCGGCTAACTGAGGCATTGATTTTCATAAAAGGAAGAAAACGAAACCTCTAAGAATATTATTACAACCTGTTGGACAGTTTAAAACAATTTAGTGATAAAAATACTGCTAGTAATAAACAAATACCAAATATTCCAATGTAAATTTGAGATTGATAGATTTCTGAAAAATCAGACTTCTACCTATTTAAGACCAGCTGAAATGTAAAGATCAGCTCTTAAGAACACTAAGATGAAAAGTACGGTCAACAATATCCTGAAACAGCTTTTTCAATTGCTGCACAAGGGATTGAGTTTCTCAAAAAATGGAAAACAAAGCAACTATTAATATTATTTATTACAATCGTTATGTATATAGTCATCGAAAAAGTGATATTTTATCAAGAGCTTCTTCCATCACATGACATTAGAGATCATGGAATAATTCTACTACAATGTAGTTGTGCCATTCCTCCATGATTTGACGTTGTATATTTCCATCATATTCTCAAGATTTAGATCACTACTGGTAGCCTACCAGCTCAAAGCTTCAGAAAACAAAGCAACGGGAATTTCACTATTATTATTAGCATAGTTTGGATAATTTTAAACGTGTCGTAAATACACTTAGTCATCAAGTAATCGTCAAAAAGTAATCAATGTTCAAAATTCCATAAATTGATCTAAATGATGACTAGTTGATTAGACATGACATATTGAATAGTTGACTACAATAGGCAAAGCTGTTACGAGTATCAATATTAGTTAGACTAAGAACCATCCAAAGCAATCGATTTATACAACATGATATGGGACTTTAGCATAGGGATCATTTTAAGGACATCTTTAGGTCCATGAAGCTATATGGATTAACTTCGAATTCACCACATTCTCAAAGCTTTACACGATGTATTGATTTCCTTAAAACTAAAAAAACAACGTGAATCCTGAAAACAATTGCACCTCAAAAGGTTGTCTCCTATCCATCATATTCTCTAGATTAAGAAACATGCGGCTATTTTCTGTATTTGAATCAAAACAGAATCTTAAAGACATCTTGAAGTAAGTCGTGTCCTGTTCGAAATTCCATGAATATATCTACGATTTGACGTAGATCATATTCTCTATTCAAAGCAAATGTAGATTTCCCTAAAACGTGATTTAGACCCAAGGGATTATTTTCTGTTCAATATCTCGATGAAAAAAAGACTTAACTTGAACAATGAAATAAAATCTTCACCATAAAATAATAATAAAATGATCATTGCAACAAACTACTCTTTTATCTAAAGAGTTTGAGAAATCGTTTTTCTAATATAGGGGTATTCATTTATATTGTTACGAAATTGTATTTGAATTCAAATATAACGGTTCAAATATAACTTTAAACCAGCCATTAAGGTTTAAAGTTGCATCATGTTTCTCAACCTTCTTGTCCCCAATTAGTCTTCTAATTGTGGACAATGTTGTTTACCGGACGCATAACAGCAGTTAACTTAACAGTAATCCTTATTAACATATCTGTGGATATTATTAACATAGCTGTGGAACATACAACATCGAATAAAAGCTTTGAGTTGATCATCGTAGAAATAGAGCTTTCAAGAAGCATCAATAGAAGGAGTTGGAAAGTTCTAGATGGTAATGCAGGTGGTCGTGAGAACATCAACCAGTCAGTCTATTCTGATGCATCGATAATTAACGGCCTTACAGTGTGCTGTATAAGTTCCCAGAACTGCTAGGTTGTGAATTATAAACGTGGGTGTGTATTAAAATACAGAGGAAATAAACCACCGTTTTTAAAAGGTAAAAACGTAACAATATGTTTTTTCAGTACTGGAATAAATCATTAGAAAATTAAGATCCGATACAAAGAGGAGTTGTGATTCCAAAATAACACAGTTTTAAGAATGAACAAATTTATTGGAAATTGTGAGTTATATAAGTGCCCAAATCAATTAAAAACCCCTTATGGCCACAACATGACGTAGGGTTTATACGCTAAAAGGAAATGCGTTCAATACAGCTATAAATGTCTATACATAGTTATACGAAAATAAATGCTGCCATGTTTATTTGCATAAATATATACATTAGAGTGCTCCAAAAAAATAAAATTGCGAATTTTGACCGTCCCCCCCTCTAGAATTGTTCTATGTATTGTAGAAACACATTGTGTAAAATATTAGGATGATAGGATAACGTTAACTGGTGGCGCAACGACGCTGAAGTTTTGAGGTACATTTACAAGGGGAAAATATGCAATTTTTTCAGTTTTTGTAAAAATTTTGCCATTAAATAATGACTTTTACAATTTAATTTAAAAGAATCGAAATGTGTACGTAATTGTCGTTATAATAAGATATAAAAGACAAAAATTGGTGAAAAAATTTTAAAGTTATTAAAAAATCGCCAGGCCATTAACGTGTCTCAGGCCACTAGAACAAGAAATTTATGAACAAAATTAACATATTTTGAGAAATAATAAAATAAAAGCTTATTTTTACTTAAAATATATCCATATTTACTTGTATATGAGTTTTTGTCCTCGTAGGATACCGTTAACCTATTCGCAGGTATGACCAAAAAAATTAAATTTTTTTAACGGCAGTTTCAAAACTCCAATTTCAAATTTTTAAAAATTTTGTTAAACAAATTTCAGAATTTTTTGATCATCACATGGGGATTTATTGACAACATAATAGGGAATAAAAATGTGAAAAAAGTATGTCAATACCTCCTATAGTTTTTCCGTACCTGCGATATAAATTTTGCGATTTTCGAGAAAAACTAATTTTTTGGCCATATTTTGGGGAATGACCAGAATTTCATTACTGTAATGATTTTTAAGTAAAAGCTATTCAGAATAATATAGTCCAGGTAATTTTAAATATAGTCTGAAAGTTTTACTAAAATCGGAAAACTTTAACCCTTAAATCGTGAAGGTCAAAGGTCAATTTTTTCAATATTTGGAATTTCTCATGGAAAGATAGCGAAATATTATATATTTTTGGGCCGATTTTGATGAAACTTAAGAAAAATATAAAATGAAGTCTAGTATTCACAATAACAGTACAAAAATGGAAATTAACCCTTAAGAGTACTTGGGGCAAAATTAATGTGTTTTTCGTGATTTTAAAAGTTGAGGGTCATTTGGACCCCAAGTGCTATTAAGGGTTAATTTCCATTTTTGTACTGTTATTATGAATACTAGACTTCATTTTATATTTTTCTTAAGTTTCATCAAAATCGGCCCAAAAATATATAATATTTCGCTATCTTTCCATGAGAAATTCCAAATATTGAAAAAATTGACCTTTGACCTTCACGATTTAAGGGTTAAAGTTTTCCGATTTTAGTAAAACTTTCAGACTATATTTAAAATTACCTGGACTATATTATTCTGAATAGCTTTTACTTAAAAATCATTACAGTAATGAAATTCTGGTCATTCCCCAAAATATGGCCAAAAAATTAGTTTTTCTCGAAAATCGCAAAATTTATATCGCAGGTACGGAAAAACTATAGGAGGTATTGACATACTTTTTTCACATTTTTATTCCCTATTATGTTGTCAATAAATCCCCATGTGATGATCAAAAAATTCTGAAATTTGTTTAACAAAATTTTTAAAAATTTGAAATTGGAGTTTTGAAACTGCCGTTAAAAAAATTTAATTTTTTTGGTCATACCTGCGAATAGGTTAACGGTATCCTACGAGTACAAAAACTCATATACAAGTAAATATGGATATATTTTAAGTAAAAATAAGCTTTTATTTTATTATTTCTCAAAATATGTTAATTTTGTTCATAAATTTCTTGTTCTAGTGGCCTGAGTCACGTTAATGGCCTGGCGATTTTTTAATAACTTTAACATTTTTTCACCAATTTTTGTCTTTTATATCTTATTATAACGACAATAACGTACATATTTCGATTCTTTTAAATTAAATTGTAAAAGTCATTATTTAATGGCAAAATTTTTACAAAAACTGAAAAAACTGCATATTTTCCCCTTGTAAATGCACCTCAAAACTTCAGCGTCGTTGCGCCACCAGTTAACGTTATCCTATCATCCTAATATTTTACACAACGTATTTCTACAATACATAGAACAATTCTAGAGGGGGGGACGGCCTGTACCTAGAAAGTTTTTTTCGTCCATACAATCTTGGAGCACTCTAATATACATACATTTAGGTCTTGTATATATTTAAATAAATATGTTTGTTATAGATTTTATCAAAATTCGAAATGACCAACAATTGCATCATTTCTATATTTAAATTGTTCCTTCAAAACCACATGTTTTCTTTATACATATTTTACATACATATTTTGAAAAATGTATATCAAACGTTAAGAGTCTGGAAGTAAAATCTCAATGAAATGAAATAATTTAATATGAAATGTGGTAAATATCGGTTTCAAAATTTGATACTACTTATTTATATGAACTGAAAGAGAAGAATTTTATAGCTAACATGGAATTTGTGATTATACTGAGAAAATGTACATAATTGCCGATTATTTTAGTTGATTTAAACTGAAGTGTGATTTAATTTGAGAATTTAATTAATAATTGCAATATAAATTTAAAAAATTTAACTTTTCTTTTAACTGAAATTGAAAATTAGGTCATGATATGTGTAATGGGTATTTGAAAAAGCAATTAAAACCATACAAAATTTTAATATATGCATTAAATAAATGCCACTGTATTTAATAAGAATTTTCGAGTTTTAAATAATTTTCATGGGACTAAAGATTATTTGCAAATGGATATAAACAATGTGCTTACGATTGGAAATACCCTAGTGTAAATAAATTCTAAATACTTGTTTAATTACTTTTCAAAGTAACTAATTATTTATGCACTCATCAATAATTTAACGAATTAAATGTTTAACTATCAAATGTTCTCAAAAATATTTATATAAAAAAACAAGTTAATCTTAATTATACTCCAAAGAGGTGCATACTTTAAGGCTCTACTAAAAATAAAATTGTAAATACAGTAACATGAGGTTATCACTAGGGGGCGGATTTTCATGCATTTATTATTGGAAAATATGCGCCTAAAATATGCTTCAAAAAAATCAAAATATGACCTATAAATTTAAAAAATATGCACTTATATTTTTGTGCAGAAACATAAAATAATTAAGTATGGAATTCGAAATGTCCAAAAAAATACACAACACTGTTGCCAGCAGTTAGAACTCTTTAAATTATACCAGGAATTAAACAATTAAAGTTCTAAAACTATTTTTAAAATAATTTTTCTTCTGAAAAAACGATGGACGATATATTAATTGTAATATCTTGGTATGAATACTTGTTTAAAGCCATAATCTTTAGAGCTTCTCTATTTTGATCGTGCTGTAAAGTAGCATCCAACCTTAATTTTTATCTCGTAATAACCAAGCAATTAAGCAATTAGTAAATGTATCCCTTATAGAGGGAAATAATATCTGATCACTTGGCTGACTCCAATTTATATATTTTGGGTCATTTGACGTGCAATTGGTTACTTTATACATCCCATGGAATCTAGCATAAAGACAATTATCACTTAAGTGTCTCTATGTAATCTATAGTGTCTCTAAGTTTTCCAAAATCACTAGTTTACGTCAGTCTCGTAGAAATGACTGTCAGGAGCGGTAACTGTGTATGTGAATCTTTCGATAACGAAATCTCTTATAAATCGAATTTGCAATTAAAACAAATATGAATGTTTTTCGATACATTTAATGAATTTTTGATACTTAAAAAAACTAAACTTTTTTGAAGAAAAATGTTTTGAAATGATAATTTTCAATTACTGTTAAGCAATGAAGAACTTAATGCCAGTTTCTCGATGTCGAAAGAAGTTAGTTAGTAAATGTTATCTACTGCTATTTCTATAATAAATTCGACAAACAAATTGTTGTCGAAACAATGTATTGCCCATTAATGACAAAAAATATATATTTTTATTAAAAATTGGCATAATATGCATATAAATATGCATTTTGAAGTAAAATATAACAAAATATGCATTATCAATAAAATATGCAAAAATATGCACTAACAAATCGATGCCATTTTGCAGCAAAATGTGCGATTCGGATAGATAATTGGTCTACATTGTATTTGGACGTTCGAGAAAAAACATGCATTTGCATATAAATCCGCCCCCTAGTTATCACAAATGAACAATTCAGAGCTGTCGTACATTTTTTAGTACTTTTTGACATATTAAATACCTTTTTCTGAGTTATTTTCTTTAAAAAGTATAGTTGAAATAAATAAATCCAAAAACCAATTAACAACTTTCATTTCTTTAACGATTTTTATTTTAATAATGTTATAATAATATTGTAGTAAAATATGTTATAATAATATTATGTATAATCTTTTGCAAAAGGTTATAAACATTATTTTATCCAGGACTTTTAACGACTTAATTTTTTGGTTGTTAAAGAAGTTGTTTATTCTATTTCTAGGGTTAGATTGAATTCTTTAATTTAAATTGTTTTTTATTATTTTTTTATATTAGAATTATTTGCGAAATCTTTTATAAATGTATAATCTAGGGAACTTTTCTTACAAACACAAAATAGAAAAATGTGATGTTACCTTAAGAATATAAGAAATTTAAACAATTTTTTTCTTTTTACAGCAGGTTTCCAGCCAATTTCCAACACTCGTATTAAAAAAAATAATATGCATGGTACAACGCTTACTGTTCTAATATCGGCTCATTTTAATAACAAAAAACGGAAGCTGGTAGACTTAACTTAAAACCATTTACATAGATAGTTATATAGTTTCCTATATACAGGCTTTCAAGGTCAGTTTACTTTGTTTGGGAATTACCATACCCAATATCAATTTAAAATTTAACTCTGATAACAGAAAATTTCATTGAAAACATTTAGTAAAGTAGTCGTGGACTTACCTGATACAATTAAGGCCTGATTTGGTCCAGTTGTATGTATGTTTCCCATAGTTGATCTGGTTCAATGAATTTGGTAGATAGATAAATAAATCCTTGGATATGGTGGGGTTATTTGAGATTCTTGATATATTATTGAAATTGTTATTTATATACTTCTTAGTATAAATTTTTTAAACACTTAGCACTTTTTACAAACACTTTTCTTTAGACTTTTTGACAAACTGCAAGAAAAAGATTTTTTTTTAAATTTTAACACACTTTAATGATTATAATTATTTAAAAATCTAATAAATATTTTTGTTATAAGATTTATTTATTGCATAATTTGCAACAGTTGTTTGGTTAAACTTTTTTTATATTAATATTATGGGTTTTTCGTATTTTGGTTGTTTTTCTTGATAATTACACAAAATCTCTATTAAAATAAAATCTCTATGCCATTAAACAATATTTAAATCTAACAGAAATAACCTAGAATATTAAGTAAAATACTTATTGTTGGTCCCATGTAGAAAAGTCCTAACTCACATTTCACACAAATACACCTCGTCACAAAAATATAATGCAATAGTATCAGAAATTATGGATTTACATATAATTGTTTAACAAATTTAACATTTTGATAATACAGTTTAGTATCTATTATGTTTTCTCCTACTCCTGTAAATTTCAAATTATTTGAGTTAGGGCCTTTCTACATACGACCAAAGTCTAATTTTATAAAAGGAAAAAAATTAAAGATTAATAAAATTTCCATAAATCGTTTGTATTTTAATGTATAATACACTACAGCACATTTTGTTTGAGACCCACTTCTTAAATTAATTGAAAATATGACTATAAAACGCCTAAATACAATAACAGAATGGCAACACTGTTGCATTTTGCAAACTTTACAGCAATAATTTCAACTCCTTAAAGTATGCTTTAAAATTGTATAATTTCATATGGAGAAAAACGGAGAGCAATAACTTAATTCGCACAAAAAGTAAATAACAACAAATTAACAACAAATATTAAACACATAAGAGAATTATGTATAAGAATAAATAAAAAAAAATATACATATACAAAACAACAAATTCTATGGTATTAATTGTTGTTTTTTTATTAAATAATTTTAATTTAGCAGCGTAAAAAAGCAACCATATATACATTTTGTATAAAAAAAGAACACCCAAAAATTAAGTCATTTTAAATTTGCTTAAAAAATTTATACACATGTCTGTTTCTTTGAAATATTTACTCTGTACGTATAAGTACTTATTGCCATAATTCTATATAATTAAATATTCTTATCAGATTATAATTTTGTTTAGCTTAGGTATCTATGTTTGTGAATTGTTAAATTTTAACACTCATTGGTTTGTTTACAAATAAAATCATTTGTATTTTTTTTTTAATTTTAAATAATTTTTTATTAATTTTTTTCTTCTCTTTTCTTAATTTTATATTTTTTTATATACATATACACACTATTTTGTTTCATACTCATGAACAAAAAAAAAACACTAGCACGCTGACGTTTTCTATACGCGTTTTGTACACTCGCTCACACACTTTTTGTCCATAGACTGAACAACAACCTCACGAGACGAACGCAAAAATCATTCTAACAAAAACATCCACTATACAAAAATAATAAAATGTATTGGAGAAGACGGAATGGAATATCTGTTCTAGCCGGTGGTGGTGGTTCATATTCATTTATGACGTCACCGTTAGTAAAACACTAACGGAGTTTTTAAATTAAAATAAGAGGCTGCTGAGGAGAGGCACAAGAGAGAATTTAATTAAATGTTGTCTGCATCAGTGTTGCCGTAATGGCATTTAAACTGCAATTTTAGCATAAATTTATCGGCTGCACCACTTTTATTCATTTGTTTATATATTTTATAATAGCGGATTTCACTATTAAGTGCGAATGGTCTAGCATCATTGCAAAGGCAAAATTTTACAATAATCCAATAACAAAATACACACAAAATCCTATACAATTTTACATTTGCAATGATGAAAGACGATTCGCACTTAATAAGGAACTCCGCTAATATAATAATTGCCAAAACATTTTCGTATGTTACGTTTTATAGTCAAATTCTTGATAAAAATACCAATAATGTGCAAATACAGTAAGATTTAGCAATTTTACGTCATGTTTATAACTTTGAATTCAATAAAAGTACGTTGGGTGCAGTTGAGTTAATTTTGATACACTCAGGTCTCGTTTTATGCGGATTTTTTTATGCGGTTTTTAAATTCACAATTTTTTTTTGGAATTTTAACAGATTCTAAAATTTTAGATGTTTTTTTTTAAATTCTAGTGATGAAAATTATATTTTACAATATGATAATATCTAGTGATGAAAATGACGTTGAACCAATTCCTAAACTATGCCGACAATTATTCAGTCATTCAGATGGATCATACATATTTACAGAATTTCCTTAAAAAATGTTTTAGCTTATTTTTTTTGATCATTTTCTGTTTTTTCTGTTATTAATGAATTAATATTATATTTTTGTTTAATTTTTTTAAAGGGTTTTTGTTTTTACTGTTTAAGTAAATGAAATAAATATATTTTTGTTGATTTTTTTATGCGATTTTGCTCTGGATTTTTAATTAAAATTTAAATTTATGCGGTTTTTCAGAATTTTGGAACGAATCATTAGTTTTTATATGACGCTAGCTCATTAGTTTTATGCGATTTTTTTTGGAACGCATCTATCGCATAAAACGAGACCTGAGTGTATATTATTATTTTAATATATGTATGTTTAGTTTTTATTAATAGCTCTCCAAACATGATGTAAAAACCATAGGCCAGATTTTAATACTTTTCAATCCAACTTTTTATTTTTATTCTTATCAAAAAACAAACATTAGATTTCGAAAAATATTATTCATCCAAAATGATATTTATTTGAAAAGAAATTAAAAAAATAAAAATAATTCGGTTCTCTGATAAAACCATAAATTGTCTATAACTTTTAAACAATACGCTTTGTTAAATTATTTTTGTTTTATTTGTATAATAAAATCAAATTTTGTAAATAGATTTTAAAAATTAAACTCGTTACTTTTTTTAAAGTAAAGTGTATTATGGCAACTCTGATTGTCTGTCAACATAAGAGAGTTGTTGTTTTTTTAGTAGTGACTCGTTAGCGTTTTATTAGGAGCTATTTATTTATAGCATGTTTATTCAAGTAAAAACGAACTATGTTACGTAATTCGTAAATATTGCAGAATACATGGGAGGCATTTTTTAATTCCGATGAGCACGTGCTCACATAAGTTTTAATAGTAGCATATTTGTTTATGTAAACATTTTGTATCTTAATAATACAAATTTTCAACTTGTCTCGAAATGCGTATTGAGACTAAGGTTTGGGATTTCCCAGAATTTTAAACTTCCTTTGAAAACTATATTCCGTAATTTTAGTTTTCAAAAACATAATCTTTTACCAAATACAGATTCGAGCAAAAATATGCAACGCAGTGTCATATGACCTTTGAACGTGACACGAAACTTATAACGGTATCTAATTTATCTCTTCTTTTGCATTTTTATTCTATGTATTAAATTGCATCGCGATTTCGTCTGAGAAACAACGTGGAAAGAAAGTCTGGAAGTAGTCGATTGAATGTAGCTCATTTATATTTTAATTAGCAACTTTCTCCCGTGATGGTAGTGGTCCTATAACAAAAATGTAAAGAAATATAATGCCATTAAATACTGTGAGGTACTGTAACAACATGTGCTACCCAATCTTTGTGAAAAAATGGACCCAGGTAATGTTTAAACACCAACTATGTGCAAATTTTGGAATGGCCGCCCCTATCCCCCGATTTCAAACCATAGATAATCTATGGGAGCTTTTAGATCGGGAAGTAAAGAAGTAAAACCTCTAAAATATAAAAGATTTAGAAACAATATTAAGAACTGAATTGGAAAAAATATCTGGATACTATTATATCTCTAATTGATGTTAAGCCTTCAAGATTAAATGCGGTAAACCAAATAATGGCTTTGGCACGAAGTTTTAGAATTGTTTGTATATGGCAACACTAAACATTGAAACTGCTAAAAGCTCTAGAATTCGAATATTCTAGTTTTGTCCGTTAAGATCATTGTAGATGCTACTCGAAAGATGGCGCTGTCAATAAATAATGGCAGAGGTTGCAGTCGTTAGTCAGTTTAATATAAACGCTTTGTATACTTGTACATCATAAAGTGTGTTTTTAAAGTGTGTAGTATAAGTGTGTGTATTTAAATAGTGTATATCGTCCCCTTAATAAAACAATAGTATATATATATAAAAGAGTAACGTTACTGACTGACTGATTCATCATCGCACAGCCCAAACGGCTGAAGCTAGAATCACGAAATTTTAACTGTGGGTTCCTCCCTCCCCAAAACGATCCTATAAGAAGGGATTTTTGGAAATTCGAAAAAACTTAAAATTGCATGTTACTCCTTTTAAAAAAATAAGCTGACAGGTGTTTCGCACTTTTTCGAAATTCGAAACTTTTAGGGGGGAAAACGAGAAAAAACTGTATTTTAGTACTTTTTTGGCAAACTATGTATCTTTTAAACCAATAAACATAGAAACAAATTTTAAATCGTATTCTTTAATTATCAAAAAATATAAGTTTGGTACTTTTTGGAAATTCTAACCCTTAAGGGATAATAATTGTGTTTATTTTTGGTACTTTTTCATAAAATATGTTTTTCTATAATTTGACATAGACATACGAATATTTTTATTTGAATAAAATTTTTTTTTTTTTTTATTATTATTTATTTTCAAGTGAGAATTCTAGGGGGAGACTTTTTGGTACTTTTTCTTTATTCGAATGGTACTTTTTGTAATTTCTTCACCAATGAACCTAAAACCATGAAATTAAGCTTATATGGGAGTGAAATTAAGCTTATATGGACCGGAGTGAGTGGGAATCTACAAGTGACTGCTTTTTGGTACTTTTTCTATATTCTAATGGTACTTTTTGAATTTTCTGTAATAATGGACATAGAAATATGAAGTTAAACATATATGGTCCTAAGTGAGTGAGAATTCTAGGCGGGACTTTTTGGTATTTTTTCTATATTCTAATGGTACTTTTTGTAATTTATTCACCAATGAACCTAAAACCATGAAATTAAGCTTATATGGGAGTGAGTGGGAAACCACAAGTGGGGGCTTTTTGGTACTTTTTATATATTCTAATGGTACTTTTTGAATTTTCTGTAATAATGGACATAGAAATGTGAAATTAGGCGTCTATGTTCCCAAGTGAGTGACAATTCAAGGCCGTACTTCTTGGTACTTTTTCTTTGATCTCATATGTACTTTTATGAATTTACTATAATAATGGACCTAGCTTTTCCAAGAACCGAAGAATTTCAAAGCCGCGGTTTCGTTTTTTTGGGTTTTGTGATAATTTTTAAATATTAATTGTTATAGAAACAAAATTAGTTGATAATATAGGAAAGGCTATACAAATTTAAAATTCAAACTTGACGGGTTATGGTTTAGTGAATGCGAATTCAAAAGTGATAATCAGTGGTACTATTTGTTCATTGCAATGGTACTTTTTGAATATTTTATAATAATAAACCTAAAAATTTAAAATTAGGCACACATGTTTCTGAATGAATTTGAATTCACAAATAGTGACTTTAGTGGTAACTTTCTTTTGCATTTTCTATAATAATGGACCCAGAAATATGAAATTAGACATTTACAATTAGATTCACAAATGGAGACTTAATAGTACTATTTCATTCTTCTAATTGGGGTGGCGAAGCGCACCGGGTCAGCTAGTCTCTTAATAAGATTTGAGAGACAATTTCATTGGGACAGCTGTCAGATACTTGGTATGATGAATGATACAGTGGATTATTTGACGATATTCCACTATATCATTCAACTGCTAGCTCTGTTGTGGTTTTATCTTCTTATCCGCCACCAAAGTCTCCGGCAATGCAATGGAATTGTCCCTTTACGCCGCGCTTTATCTCAATAAACTCCCACAGCCCTGCACACTATCAGCTTGTTCACGCTCTATAGTTTTCAATATAAACTCCAGGAACTTGCCATAATCACGAACATCCCGAGCAATAAATGAAAAACGGCATAATTGGTAACACGTTCTTCATAGCGTCTCTCGTCCAGCAAGGGTGGTATATAATTGAAGACAAAGCCTATATTGCGTTTCAAATAAGGCTTAAGAACCATAAATAGATAAGCGAAACACACTAAAAGTCCACTCCAATTGGTTAGCATCATGACTATTGAGCAAACATATTAATCTATTCAGGACACGTTGAAAATAGGGATAAAAGTCTTCTCTCAAATCTCTAGCCAACACATAAAGTAGTTCCAGTAAAGATTGCAGTAACACGTTTGTAGCACAGGCTAGTTTTATAAAAGAAAGTCGACCACAAAAACCTTTTGATGCAACAATTAAGGCAACGTTAGAATTCCTCTGATAAATTTAAAAACATCCATTTTTTTAAAGCATTAAAATTACTCAAAATAATCACACATACGAGTGTTGTTTTTGTTTTCACATAGTTTTTTCTACTAATACATTCTCACCACATATGTAGGTTTCTGACAACTGAGTTAGGTCTTTGATAAAAGAGTTTCCGCTCTATGTCTATCTCTATGGTTCTAAATTTGAGTATGTATGAATTTTCAATACCAAAAATTGTAACTCTGTCCTATAGTTTAAATTCTACAGTAATAAAAAATTACATGTCAGAATTTCCAAATATATTTTTTTCTCGATTTGTGCAAAATAGAAACTTTTTAACAATGAATGTGTGCAAGTGTTTAAAAAAATATTAAATAATATGTGTTAAAGTAATAATGTGGAAAAAACGTTATTTTATCAAAAATTAAAAGTTTAAATTTCAAGACATTCCATTTGTTTACATTTCTCTGAGCTCACACGGTATATGTGAGAGAGTAATTTGAAAAAATTTAGAGTTGGACTACTTGGTATACTTTGGTTCAAGGCGAATTTATACAAGGTGGAGTCAGTCAAACAGCTGATAATTTTTTTTTTTCGCTTTTTGGTTCTAACAACTGTCAAAGCTTGTTTTTATATTTAAATATCTACATATTCTAAGCTTATTAACAAAATATTTATTGTTTACATAAATAAGTAAAGCCCGCACTATTCAATTATCTACACTATATAAAGTTTAAATACTAATTTGTTAAATTTTTCATTTTGATTTTTTGACATTTGTTAAGACCAATCGTTGTTTTTGTAGAACTGACACCACCTTGTATGAATTCGCCTTGCTTTGGTTTTTTAACTTGAAAACCCAAAACAGAACAAAAATAATAATGTTAAAAATATAAATAAAGTAGAAAAAATAAAGAATAAATTCAAATAGTCATAAAAAAATTGCAAAAACAAATTACAAGAATACGTGTTCTCTACCCCTTGAACAAAAACATAAAGTTCCATAATTCTGTTTATATTATTTATATATAATAAAAATTACGCCTGGAGACAATTTTTATTTTAATGTTTTTTATATAGATTCCAGGAACTGTTTCCTCATATTTTGACGGAACAATTTATAAAAAAACTCCTGGGGCTTCTAGTAATTAATTTTGAAAAATTTTAAAAATAGACTCCATTTTTAATTTCAGTTTTTAAACCCAACCCAATAAGCATTTTTACTGGAATTCAAGTTGAAAATAAGTTTAATTCAAGCCTTGAATTATAGTCTAGCAATTGAATTACAGTTGTATTACACTTTATTTCAATAGCATTCTCTAGTAAAAAGAAAACATGAATTCAAACCATGTGTTTTTTGTTTGAAAAATATTTATTTTTTTCAAATATTTTTTAAGTTTAAAGCATAATTACATTTGCAATCAAGTCAAATTCTAACAAAATGTTCAAGTGCTTGAATTATTGGTGCTTATTTCTTTAATTTAAATCATTTTTGATTATTTATTTATATTATACATTTAACTTTTTCAATTCTGATTAGAAAAAGTATAAATAAATTTACATTATTGATTCGCTGTAGAAACATTAAGAAAATAGGGAACTTGTTTGTAAAATCGTAAAAGATATACATATAACCTATATATTTTTTTAAAATTTAAAATTGCTTTAAATTATTTACTGGTGATTGTCTATTCTATCTATGATATATATTATATGTATGTCACGCGACAATTTCTTTTATTATGCCAAATTTTAAGTTAATAAAATTATTCAATACTTTTAAAGTTAACGTTTTTTGGCTAACGAAACATGGCATTGAAATGCAACCATGTGCTTGTTGAACTTAAAAATACAACCCTTCAACTTTGTGCCTATTTAAAACATAACTGTACCTTGCTATAATTCACTAATGCTATAATGCTACACAATTTTGCAACCGTGTAAGCAAGCGTTGAGTGGTCACGATAATTTCTTTTGTTTTTTTCTAATGTTATATTCAGAAAATTTTTGTTAATTTTATCAGAAAACGCGTAAAAAATGCAAAATAATAAACAAACTATTGATAAACAATACAAATAGACAACAATATTAAGTGATAATCAAGCAACAACAAGGAAAACAAAACGGTAAGTTGATTTTCTGCTTAATTTTATTTTGAAGGCAAGCAGCGACGTCGGCTTATGTGTATTGTTGAAATATAAGATGGTTGGAAAATGGCTGGAGTTAGTTGTTAAGAAATAAACTTATGGAAAAGTTTCACCTTAAAAGGCGGTAAATTTTGAGAAGCAATAAAAGTTTTCTAGTTGAAAATTAAATAAAAGGAACGAGTTTATATATGTGTGTGTTTTTAGAAACATTCTTTAAAATATTTAATTAGATTTTAATGTTTTATTTTTTGTTGTTTTTCTTTGACAGTGTCTCACTCTTCCTGCCTGCCAGCCGCCAACGTTTTATACAATTAGTAGTTTTTTTCGTATATTGTATAAAAGAAAAACCTGTCATCGTAGTTATTTGTGTCATCTGTTAACACCTGCTTGGCAAAGCCCCCGTTTAACGTTACGATTCCTCCTTTCCTCCTCTCGTGCGTGTGTTTGTGTGGCAAGCGTGCTAAAACAGAATGACAGACTACAGCGATCTCGATCGACAAATAGAGCAATTGAAACGCTGTGAGATTATAAAAGAAAATGAGGTAAAGGCCCTGTGTGCCAAGGCACGTGAAATATTGGTGGAGGAGGGTAACGTCCAACGTGTAGACTCCCCCGTCACAGTGTGTGGTGATATTCATGGCCAGTTCTATGACCTCAAAGAACTTTTTAAAGTAGGCGGCGATGTGCCGGAAAAAAATTACCTCTTTATGGGAGATTTTGTGGATCGTGGCTACTACAGTGTCGAAACATTCTTACTGCTGCTAGCTCTCAAAGTCCGCTATCCCGATCGCATAACACTGATACGCGGAAATCATGAATCTCGACAAATTACACAAGTCTATGGTTTTTACGATGAATGCCTGCGTAAGTATGGATCCACAGCTGTCTGGCGCTATTGTACAGAAATCTTCGACTATCTCTCGTTGTCGGCCATTATCGATGGGAAGATATTTTGTGTCCACGGTGGTTTGTCGCCCTCTATACAGTATTTAGATCAAATTCGTACTATTGACCGTAAACAGGAAGTGCCACACGATGGTCCCATGTGTGATCTGTTGTGGTCAGATCCAGAAGATCAAACTGGTTGGGGTGTATCACCCCGTGGCGCCGGCTATTTGTTTGGAGCCGATGTGGTCATGCAATTTACCCGAACGAATGATATTGATATGATTTGTCGTGCCCATCAATTGGTCATGGAGGGCTTTAAGTGGCATTTTGGAGAAGCGGTTTTGACGGTGTGGTCAGCACCAAATTATTGTTACAGGTGAGGAGAACTATTGATTTTTTTTTTAACATTCAAAATAATTCTAGTTAAGTTTTCATTTTTGATTTAAATTTAAAATAATAGTTACAAAATATTTTTAATATTTTTTTGCTTCTATATGTAGTTTATTTCTAACGCAAGTGGAAATTGATGAAAACTTATTTCACAATTGTTTGAATATTTGCGTCATTTACTAACAGCAAATACAGTTACCACTAAAATACTTTTATTGAAATAAGACAAATATCGTTACCACTTAAATAGCCTTACCGAAATAATTCGAACCGGTTGCCAACCTTGGCAAAAATATAATTAAATAAAAATCTTAAATATGAGAGAACTCTTGGTTCAATCATGTTCAAGAATATACTATTACTATTAATTTATGAATTAGTATAGAAAAAGAATTTCTAAAACACTGAAATAAGAAATTATTGTTAAAATGCGGGATAAAAACTGCGGTTGGATAATCATAAAAAATCTGTATAATCCCAGCATATTACCGACAATTTGTCATATCCTACATTTAATTCATAAAATTTAAAAAGATATTAGCGAAGTTCACTATTAAGTGTGAATGGTCTTGCATCATTGCAAGTGATTTTAAAAAAAGCAAATCATCAGTTTATTGCAACTTTATTTTCTAAACTAATTTAAGTGCAACTTCAAATTGTGCACTAAATTGTTATGTTAAAAATGGTTTAAATTTATTTTTGTACACTAATTTAAAACTTAAGACTAATCTTATATATAAAAAGAAGTGTACATTTTGATGTGACCACTAACTGCGAAAACGGGTCGACCGAATTCAACCAAAATTTCATTTCAGTGGTTCCGGAGATATGGCTGGACCGATTTTTATAAAATTTTCAGTGAATCTTCAGATTTTTACACTATACCGCTAATGACACTATACCTAATGATTTCAAGGTCAGTAATTGTGGCCAAATTTAGCAAATAAAAAAAAAGTTAAAAAAAATTCAAAAAATTATTTTTATTTTTTCATTCGAGAAATAAATGCTTTTTTTCATTCCCAACGATCAAACAATGCTATTTTTAATTTCGTTGCTTAACATCATTCTAAAAATTTTAATTCACAGTGGTGTACTCTGAAGCGAATGATAAACAACGTCGACAAATCAGATTTTGTTCACGCCGAACTTCTGCCAAATGCAAATGAATATTCAATCCGTTGTCGACAAGGTATTCACAAGTCTTACAACCAACTACAAAAATTCGGATTCGGAAAATTCGGAAACATTGAAGGTTGGATCACAGATAATTTTTCTCCGCAACATTTTTCTATGCAACGGAACACGATTGACCATCAAAAAATGTTCACCAAATTTAATTGTGGCAACAATCATCGGTGGCAGATTAAAATGCGAAGACGTAATGATCACGCATACCAAAGATTTCCAACGACAAAGCATAAGGCCAATCGTTGACTATTGCTGGCTTACATTTGGAAAATTCATGTTTTGTATGTGGTTTGCTCCCGAGTAAATAAAAAAAAAGAAACGTATATCCCGTGTCCTTAAGATAAATTCATAAATATAATATCCGATTTGCCTTAAATACATCCATTTCTTTTTTTTAAGGGCATATCATGCCACTGTACTTATAGATATCTGCTACGACTTTGTCAAATGACCACCTCAGTGTTTCGGGTGCGATATCAGGTCGGGGAAGTCCGTGCTTTTTTTTGTTCGACACTGTATATTCAAATCGAGATGCAATATAAAACAGAATTATTGTAAGGGCCAGCAACGCGGACCGGGTTCAGCTAGTACTTAATTAAAAATAACAAAAAATATTTAAACTTTTTATTTTTCGAATTTGAATTCAACAAATTAAAAATAACAAAAAATATTTAAACTTTTTATTTTTCGAATTTGAATTCAACAATTTCATGATCAACAATTTTTTAAAATTTAGTTATAGTATGTTTAATGCAGCTTTTTGTTAATTGCAAGTTAAAATTTTACACTAATTTATTGTAGCGCTGATACTAAATTTTTTAAAAATTTATTGAGTGATAGTGCAATTCTGATTTCAATCATCATTTAGTACACTACCCCCACTATGGCTTTCGTATAAAAAGATGATTGTATAATTAACAAATAGTATTTATTGCCGAGATGCTATCACCTGATTAATACGCCTTGATTCTGTAGTTTATTGAAATCAAAAATTATTATTTTCATAACTTAAAATTATTTATAAAATAGTATTCAATATCGGTAATTGCAGTTGTTTCGGTAACGATAGCCGAGCTGAAAGGGTAACGGTAGCCAATCTTGATTTAGGGGCAACGGTAGCGTATCTTTGCAAATAAGTGACTAACTTAAAACTTATTAGTGAATTCGTAAATGCAGTAACATTGCATCACTGCAGCATAATAAAGATTTAGAGTTGGAAAAAACATATTTGCCATAATTGCTTTACGTCAAATGTTTTTTAATTTAATTATGCAGCAAATTTATGCAAACTACACTTCATTTAACTTAAGGTAGGGTCACACATGGCAAATATTTGACGAAAAAGACGTAACCGCAAAATAAAATATATTTTAATTCTTTTATTTATTGTCAAAAACTCCTTTTACTTAATACAATTCAAAACAAATATTTAGTTTTATTTTATTTGATGCTGTTTGATCTTACAAAACACTTGTAAGAGTAAACACGTCAAACAAATTTGTGCTATAAAAAGTGGTAACGCTTTTTTGAGTAAATATTTGCCATGTGTGACCGTACCTTTACTGTTGCAAAAGTTTGCAAGCCATTTCATCAGTGATGCAAAATTGTATCTCTTATGATATACAGTACGTAGTTATCGATGAGGTTGTACGACCTTCGATCCTGACTGGTAATACAAAAATTTGGTTTCGTTTCTTAAGCTTTTGGGTCGTAAAGCATTTGTTACAATAAATCACTAGATACTACATACAAAGGTTGAGAAACTTTAATTTTCAAAAATATGTTAAGATTTTCGTACCTTACTACACCATTTCCAATAGTATTTCAGAAATTTCAAATTGTATTTCAGAAATTTCTAATTATATTTCAGAAAATTCCAATTGAATTTCCCATTTATATTTCAGAAATTTAAATTATATTTCAGAAATTTCCAATTATATTTCAGAATTTTCCATTTATATTTCAGAATTTTCTAATTGTATTTCAGAATTTTCCAATTGTATTTCAGAAATTTCTATTTTTATTTCAGAAATTTCCTTTGGTATTGCTATTAGAATTTTCTGAAATACAAATGGAAATTTCTGAAATACAATTAGAAACTTTTTAAGTATAAATTAAAAATTCTGAAATACAAATGGATATTTCCGAAATACAATTGGAAATTTCTGAAATATAAATGGAAAATTCTGAAATATAATTGGAATATTCTGAAATTCAATTAGAAAATTCTAAAAAAATTGGAAATTTCTGAAATATAATTGAATTTTCCAATGAAATATAATTAGACATTTCTGAAATACAATTAGTAATTTCTGAAATACAATTGGAAATGGTGTAGAGAACTGAAATATCTCTATAAGAAATATATAAAGTGTTTTCCAATAGGGACTTACGAACCATATTGTTGAAGCTACATATGTCGAATTGCCTATAATTTATTCAGTTTGTTTTGCCATGGACGCATTCAACAACACGTGCAAATTATGAAATTGTTTTATCAAAATGCGTTTTGCCCATTTTACGGTTGTGGAAATTTTTACGATACCAATCCACATGAAATTCAAGAGCATACAATGCATCCCGAAAATGTCACTGTTTGGTGTGGATTTTGGGCTGGCGGCGTTAATGCAGAGCGCTATAGTTCGAAGATTACAAAATTCTTTTGGCCTGAATTGGATGATATGGACACCAACGACATTTGGTTTCAACAGTACGGCGCTACGTGCAACACAGCTCATGCTACATTGAACATTTTGCACGAGCGATTTGGGGGTATGGTCATCATCTCACTTGGTGTTGATATGAACTGGCCATCGAGATCGAACGATTTTACACCGCTAGACTTTTTCATGTGGGGTTTTCTTAAGTCGCAGGTCTATGCAAATAATCCTCATAACCCACATCATCGGTCAAATTTAGCGAAATTTATGTGTCAGAGTCACGGACGGGCAATTGCACGGTGTTAAATTACATACATAATGACATCGATAGGTCTTTCAAACGAATAAATAATTTCGATATCTCACTCAGACTTTGTTTTATTTGAATTTAATCGAGACTAGTCGCAATGTACCAAATTGATATCAATAAAAAAACGCTTCACTTTTTATTCAAAAACATAAAAACCATAGAATAAACACATAGAACGGAAGGAGAGAGTAATATATATTGAAAAATGACTCTCTTTTCACACATACAGGTGATACAATAACAAAATACATGCAATACATTCTCATGAATTAGGTTTTTGACAACAGACTTAGGTTTTTGGCTCTCAGTTACCTATCTAGTTATTGTCTATGATAAAAACAATATTAAATTCAAAGTATTTCAAAGAGTAATACAAATAAAATTGCAGTAAAAATATATTTTTATCAAAAATTTAGGGTGTTTAAAAAAATTTACAATAAAAAAATGTTTGCCTGTATCAACCAGATCAGTTGCGACTAACGGAGGATTAAAGATAAACGGTCTTATTCATAAAAAAACTTTTTAGCGGTATTCACAATGTAGAGTACTTGGCCTAGTTGTTTTAGTTTTTTGATATTATGCACTTTTACTACATTACCAGGCCAAGTACTCTACATTGTGAATACCGCTATTGTAGATTTAAAGAACAAATTTGTTAACAAAAACTTTGGCTTTAAAAACCATTAATAAAAGTATTGTATTTATAAACGTTTGTTAAAAACACAATAAGTAATGTAAAAGCTTGTCTAAGCTGGCAATGCTTCTCAGTTTAATATCTATTCAACACATCTTTATTTTGGTTTTATTCCAAAAATTTTCGTTTTACTCATTGTGTAAAAGCACTTCCACTTTCGATCGGAATAGAATTCTGTGACAACAATGAACATTCACATGTTTTTGGAATAATTTGAATAATGAACCTGTTATTGGTCTATTTGGGTTAAATTTGTTGTTGTTGTATGAATCTTCTGCATTTGTTTTGGAGCTTTAAGATTCTTTTATAACAAATTAAGTTCAAAAAACATCACATAAAACTAAGAAAATTTCGGGATTGAAAATTTTCAAACTACAGGTCGCAATTATGCCACATCCTATTGAATTTGGTTAGAATCATTCGATTATTTCTCCTAGCCCTCATACAAATGCCCTATCTCATGAAACAATAATTGTAGAAGGTAGAATCACTAGGAAGAGTTTTCAATATTTAGCCTTATAATTTCAAAAATTGATTTTGATTTTTTTCATATTTTCTTTTGTTTTACGTTACAAGAATTGTATAATTGAGAATTTATTTTCTATCTGAAAATAGTTAAGATCTCATAAATATCTATTTATAAACATATCCAAACCAAATTCAGCACTAATAAGTTGTATATACACATCTGCTCAAAATAATAGATACACCTAATTGGAAAAAATTTAAATGGCGGTAACATTGAAAATTTCCTCGCATGCGTTAAGAATACATCATATTATTAAAATTTCTATCTGGCAATGTCATGTCAGTCAAAAATCTGGCAGCTATTTGCTTTCATGTTGATTTTTAAAAACGAATTTATTTGAATTACAAAAAATTATTTGCTCATAAAAATAGATACACATCAGTAATTTGTAATTTGTTTATATACAATTTTTTTTTTGTGCAATTTTTTGTTCCTATTTACGTGAAACAGTAAGTATAATTTAAATTTTAGCAACAATTTTATAAAAAATAGGACTCTTTTGAAGAAAATGGGACGAAATCATCATTGTACCGAAATTGTTCAAACGATGAGAAATCAAGGAAAATCATTACGGGAAATAGCAAAGAGCATAGGAAGATCTTTACATTTTGTCCAAAATGCTTTATCTAAAAAACAAAAAAGAGAAACTCGCGGTAGACCAAAGAAAACCAGTCCAGAAACAGATAGGCGGATCGTCCTTATGGTTAAAAAAGACCCTTTCATATCATCGAAAGCTATTTCTGCGGAGCTATGTAACGAAATCAGTCCACAAACAGTTCGTCGTCGTCTTTTACAAGCTAAATTGCCGGGAAGAATTGCCAGAAAAGTGCCACTAATACGCCAAAAAAATATCAAGACAAGATTAGAATTTGCTAAAGAGCACTTACAATGGTCCGGGTGTGAAGGCGAAAAAAAATGGAGAAATATTTTATGGAGCGACGAAACAAAAATAAATTTGTTTGGAAACGACTGCCAAAGAAATGTACGCCGACCAAAAGGAAAAGAATTCCACGTTAAATTTACAAAAAAGACGGTAAAACATGGCGGGGGAAACATAATGGTTTGGGGTTGCTTTTCATGGAATGGTGTTGGTCCGATATTCCGAATAGAAGATACCATGAATGCTAGTGGGTATAGAGACATATTGGAAAACGTAATGCTTCCATATGCATCGGAAAATATGCCATTAATATGGACATTCCAGCAGGACAACGACCCAAAACATAGTTCAAGATTAGTTAAAAACTGGTTCTTGGAGAATAACGTACCTGTTTTAAGCTGGCCCAGCCAATCCCCTGATTTAAACCCAATAGAAAACATGTGGAGTGAATTAAAGATAAGGCTTTCGAAGGAAGTTTTCAAAAATAAAGACGATTTATGGGAGAAAACGCAAAAAATATGGTACGAGATTCCATTGGAGAAGTGTCAGAACTTGATATCTAGTATGCCCAGAAGAGTGGAGAAAGTTTTACAAAACAAAGGTGGATATACTGGATACTAGCTTTACTTTAATAATAAACTAATTTTTTTAAGATAAAATTTATTAGCTTTTGTTTAATAAGAATTTTTAAAAATGTATCTATTATTATGAGCACCAAATTTTTCGAAATTTAAGAAATTTAATTTACTTTATAATATTTATTATTAATTATGAAATATTTTGTTTTTGTTTTTTACTCTCCTTTTAACTATAAATAAAAATCGACTGAATTTTTTTTATAATTTTACAATATACCATTATTTTTTTTCGTTTTTAAAAAATAAATTTTGGTGTATCTATTATTTTGAGCAGATGTGTAAGCTGAACTTGTACTACAAAATTTAGTTCCAATCGGTCAAGAATGTTCCCTAGCTCCCATATAAGCACGATTCTCAAAAATTTCATTAATGTGCATAAATCTATGACATATGTACTATGTTAGTATTCAAATAAAATTCAGCACAAATATGTTTCATTTATACACAAATCACCCACCAAATTTTGTAACGATCGGTCAATAACACTATGCAACAAATGGAGACTTTTGGAAAAACACAAGATCATGACAGTATAGGTTCGACTCTACTACCAAAGGGTAGTACAACCCTATACTCAGTTTGCCCATTTTGGTGACCGATTTTTTTTTATGGGCCCCCAAAGTTTCTGAAAATCAGTGGGGCCTCTAAAAAAGGTGTCATCAGGTTTTGGTTAACAGCTAATTCAGACTTTGTGCTACGGCTTAACTTTATATGGCAATAATATAGCTAAGAGTCCGCCAAATAAATTTTGTTAAAATTTGTTTCCAAAAAATAGCTTTTTCGTGCACTTTTGTTGAAAAAATATAGGAAGAAAATTTTTTTTTTTTACTTTTTTTAGAATAACTTCCAGGGACTCCTAATTTTTCAATAACAATATCTCGCAAAGTTGTAGCTACGGTAAATTTGAATAACTCTTGTGAACATATCAATGCATTCTGAATGTGTCTAGTCACTCTACATAGCACATAAAGATCACTTTGTACCTTAACAATTTTCGTTTTTCCTATTTTTTGACGCTAAAACAAAGATTTTTTTGTAAAAATAGTATTATCAAGTCCACACTTCTATGTTGTGCTGTATTATTTACTCGGCTGAGGTGTTCGGAATGGGGATCAGTGGGTGGACCTTCAATGTCACACATTTATAAAAAAATTACCAAAAAGTCATTTATGATCCGAATGAGCTGCAATTTCAAATATAGATAGACCTTGAGAAGGTCTACAAAAAATATGATTTTATCTGTAGTTATCTCTTTTAGTTCAAGAGATATTTGGGTTTAATATTTTTTTAAATTTTGCCCGATCTTTTTTTCGTATTTTAAATTTGATGGGCCTACGAAAGGTCGAAATTTGTTTTTTTATATATGACGTATATTTGCGATAAAATTCTAAAGAAAATAAAACAAATCTGATAACAATTATTTCGTCCCTATAAAAAGTTACACGCATCCAAAGTTGAAGCATCTTTTTATATATTTCAACTTTGTATGCGTGTGTTTTTTAAGTTTTTTCCCAAAAAAGTCCCCATATTTTTTCTTTTATAAAAAACTAATTTTCTTCGGGACTATATAAATTTTTTTATGATCTGGAAAGAGAACTTAATGCAAAATATATAAGGTAAAATTTGACTAACTTAAGCGGACATTGTACCCCCCAGCCCTATCCAAACTTGGGCAATTTTGAAAAAAAAAAATTATGTTTGAGTAAAAAATTCTAAAAACGCAAAACACCGACCCTCAAAAGCTCATCACATTTGTATAGCCCCATATGTTGTTTATATACATACAGAACGTTTTTACTATCATGCTGTAAATAACGTCAAAGTGGGCTATTTTCTAAAAAAAACTTAGTTTTTGGAACAAATTTTCGCCGTTTCAGGAATTTCGGTGTTTAAAAACAAAGAATGGCAACATTAGTGATGCCATTGACTTACGAATATTTAGGTCTATATTACTTCCAAATTTTATTGTGATGTCTGTAACTGTTCAAATTTTACGTTAATTCAAAGTTTTTATTTTTCTTGATGGAAAATCACCATTTTAAAATATTATTAGTTTTTAAGGTAAATGACGTCACAAAATTATTCATTTCACTAAAATGTCAATCTTTAAGTCATAAGGTTTCCACCGATATCAAAAACTTATATAAAAAGCTTATATTTACACTTCAGAAGTTCCACAAACCTTGCCCACTTTCAAAAATTTTAAAGTTTTTTCATATCTTGCATCAAGCCGGTCTTGCATGATCAAGATTGGATAAAGTTATGCGCCCGGATCATACCGATAATGATTTGCCCATTCTTCGTTATTCCAGCACAATAGAGAAGTATACACTCGAACATACATTTTTAACAAAAAATTATTGTTTTAGAGTCAAAAATTAGTAAAAAACTACAAATTTTAAGCTACAAAGTGATTTTTGACAGCTATTTAGAATACCTAGGTATGTTCGGATTGCATTGATATGTTCACGAGAGTTATTCAAATTTACCGTAGCTACAACTTTGCGGGATATTGTTATTGAAAAATTAGGAGTCCCAGGAAGTTATTCTAAAAAAAGTAAAAAAAAAAATTTTCTTCCTATATTTTTTCAACAAAAGTGCACGAAAAAGCTATTTTTTGGAAACAAATTTTAACAAAATTTATTTGGCGGACTCTTAGCTATATTATTGCCATATAAAGTTAAGCCGTAGCACAAAGTCTGAATTAGCTGTTAACCAAAACCTGATGACACCTTTTTTAGAGGCCCCACTGATTTTCAGAAACTTTGGGGGCCCATAAAAAAAAATCGGTCACCAAAATGGGCAAACTGAGTATAGGGTTTTACTACCCTTTGGTAGTAGAGTCGAATCTATACTGTCATGATCGTGTGTTTTTTTCACTGTTGCACTGTGTAATTAGTCATAGCTTCCATATAAGGCACACTTCCGAAAATCATTTCATCGTGCATAAATATTTTAAAAATTTTGGTATCAATTTTTTAAATTTTTGAGTTTGAAACTGGAAAATTTAAGAAATTGGCCTCAAATATATAACAACTTCTTTTTTAAGTATCCTCAGGATTTTTAGTTAATTTTAAACTGCTTTCGAACATAAGTTTGATGTTTTTTTTTTTTGCATTGCCATCAGGTTTATGTATGATCTAAATATTATTTTAACAGTTTTAAACATTTTTGCGCACATAACTTCGAATTTCCGAATTTGATTTCGAACATACGAGAACTGGTTTGAAATTTAGTTACAAATTTTGATCTTAGCTAACATACAAACAACCAAACTAACATAGCATTAAAGCTTTTAAAAATTACATTTTATCAATAATTTGTATGTTTTTTATTTATAGATGTGGAAATGTGGCAGCTATTTTAGAATTAAATGAGTACCTGCATCGTGATTTTGTCATTTTCGAAGCAGCACCTCAAGAAAGTCGAGGTATACCATCTAAAAAGCCTCAAGCGGATTATTTTCTTTAAGCAACCTGCACGGTACACAGTAAAACATCATCGATAACAAAACTTAATTCACAATGTCGACAACTACAAAACAAACAAAATTAAAACAACAAAATATCTAGAAATCTTAATAATTTATCATTAAGACATCAAATATTTTTGTGGAACTGTAAAAATTTTTACGAAAAACAAAACTTCAATTATTAAATAAATAAAAAAATATTCCACTAAAATAAACAAAAATGACTTGGATATAAAAATAAAACAAACAAAAAAATTTAACAAAAAAAACAAAAATTTAACAAAAAATAATATAAAAAACTAAAAACAGATTCTTTTAATAAATGTTAGTTATAGTTACCTAAGTATTAAGTTAGAACAACCACAACAACAACATAAAACAAACAAATGAAAGCAACAACATTAAAAATACCATATAATTTAAAAAAACAAACAAAGAAATACACAAAAAAGAATTTAATTTTAAAAACAGAGATGTTTTTCCAGCTTTTTAAAGAGAAGAAAAATAAACAAAATTTTAAAAATACCATTTTTTTGCTTTAAATATGATTTTGTATAATAAAACGAAATAAATATAAATTTAAAAAAAAGAAAATACAAAATATAAAAACTAAAAAAAAATACATTTTATTTGATTTTGTGAATTTATAGGGAAAGTTTTAAAATGTCTGTTTATTTGAAAACTATTATCGTTACACAGAGAAGATATTAAAAAACTGCCGCATCCTTTTAAACAAATTGGGATGTTTTTTCTAAAACAAAAACACAACAAATATTGAAGATAGAATCAAGTCACTAAAATTAGGTCTGATTAACACACACCTCAAGTTTACTTTGACATGTCTAGAGTAGAGGAGATTGGAAATATTTTCTCCTGTTTTTCTTGTTATCTCTTCTATAAACTCAATACTTGCGCAAGTAAACTTGATGTGTGTGAAGCAGCACTTAGATCCCCAAAAATTCAGAGCAAGTCGTTAAACACTTAATTTATTAGATCTTAAATACAATGCTGAATATGATTTTGAATAAACATTTTTATTTACCACAACCTAAATAAATAAACTTTATATGAATACAAAAAAATATCAAACAAAAGTTATTCTGTTACTTTCTTTGAATGTATTACTTATTTATTTAGTTTAGCCTGCTTATAAATCATTGTTTCTTTTTTTACTTTTATAATTTCTTTTTATTTTTTCCACCTTTCCATACAATTAATTAGTTTTCTTGTTTAGTTTAGTGTATAATAAATATTGAAAATTATAAAAAAAAATAAAACTTTTTAATTAAAACCATCAACCAATCTACCATTTTATAAATGCTTTACACTCATAATGAACATAAATAATATTAATAATCTACTACTCTATATAACATTTTTTAGTTGTTTATTCTGTTTAAATGTACAATTTCTTTAATTTATAAAGTTTTTTTTTTTTTTTTGTAAAAAAGAAATAAACTACATATAGAAAGAAAAACAATAAGAAAAAAACTGAGAAAATAAAATAAAGAATATTAATATTCAACAACAAAAATGTCTTGCATTTTCTATTTAACTACTCTTGATTGGATCGAAGGCATAGTTTGTAACAGACGGGGCTGTGTTTAATTTTTCGTCAATTCCTGATACAAATATTCACCCTTACCGTGTTTGGCAATTGTGTGGCGAAAGTCAGGCGTTTTTAAAAGTTAAAATGCTTGTGTTCGATTTGTGAATTTGTGAGAAGCGGTTTGAAAAAGGTAACAATAGTTAAAAAGAAAAAAAAAACGTATTTTTGAATGACATAGAACATGGAATAAAATATACAAAGAAGTGCTACTGAGAGACAAAGAACCTAAGTTTGTTGTCAAAAACCGAATTTAGATATTTTGAGTTTTTATACAAAAAATCGATTTTTGTTCTAAGGTTAACAAAAAGAAATATGTTTTCCAAAAAAAGTCGCAACGCGTTACGGACTCTTATGTTGACGTGAACGGGACTTACACCTCTGGGGCAAAAACCAAAAAAAAAATTAAAGGAACCCGAAGTGAGTGATGAACGCAAAACATAGAAACACAAACTCAATATAACAATTTTCTGTCAAAACTAATCATCTTGTCGGCTGATGGACCGCCGACCTATTGTTCCCTCCCACAGGACCCTACTGTCCTTTCCATGGCAACTTAATTGGTTCAGTAGTTGCCCCTAACTAACCCTACACACACACTGCTAGATTTAAACCCCAATCACTTATTTACACAATATTATATTTTTTAGAAATAATTTTCGGTATTAGTGCGGTATCCGTAAATATCCATTATTTTTGCGTTAAATTTTTTCATAATTTCTATTTTATTATTTTTATATATTATCTTTTATTTTATTATATTCTTGATTTTTTTATTATTTTAATTTTGATTTTCGCTATAATCGTGGTTATAATCCTTGGTGTAGTACTTTCTACTCCCGAGAGAAAAACATAATTTTAAAATTTTTCCAAATGATTTTTATTTTTGTGGAGTAATTTTGGTGGAATATGGTAGTAACTCGTCAGGGCAGCAATTTACCAACCAGCAGCAACATGTCAACCGCTGAAGCAGGTGTATCTCGCACCGCACATGCAGTCACTACATTTGGGTTTACCACAACTACTTCATACATAGCTCCAACATTACCTCACGAGGTTTCGCTTAGCCCAGACGACCTTAATACCACCATTATATCTCCAGAATTTAGTAGCCTCACAGCTCAAAGTGTTCGTCGCGAAGTGCGCGAAAGTATGGCTCAACAAAACCAGAATAGTAATATTCAGGAAGTTATTAACGCTTCTATCGGAATTTCTCAGGCTCAATTTATTAGGCAAGTTGACGACAAACTAAATAATGCATTAAACGAAATAAAAATGGCCTTGAACGCAAATCAACAACAACAAAATACTCTAACAAATCCAGCTCCGACTATGCCATTTCATGATGCTCATGCAAGAGTACTAGAAGCTTAGTGGCACCGGTTTGCTCACAAGTAACATATCCAAGTGGAAGAGAGGTGACATCAGTCACATATACACAATCTCAGCCAGCTGTAAATCAGGCTCCTTGGTCAAATCAACCAACACCATTATTGCCTGCACCAAGTTTTACGGCAAATGAACAGCAGCGAAGGGTTTATCCAGGTTTTCCTGAGCCTCAAATAAACCAGGCAAACAGATTCTTTGAGCAGCCACAACAAATGGCTCAGCCTGCGGTTAATTCACCCCGGGCTTACTTGCAGCAACAACAAGGCTATAACAACCAGCTACAACAAGGCTATAATAATAACCAGCAACAACAAGACTATCATCAACAGCAACAACAAGGGTATAATTACCAGCCACAACAGAATTATGTACCAACTCCTAACTATGCTTGGCCGATGTCCAATGGCTTTGGAAATCATCAATTTGTAAATTTATCCAAGTGGGGGATAAAATTTGATGGGACTAACAAATCCTTGAATGCTCAGGAATTTATTTTCCGTGTCAACGAGCTACGAAGAGATTATAACTGTTCGGACACAGATAATTTGCGGCATTTCCATCATTTGTTAGAGGGTTCAGCCTTAGACTGGTACTGGAACCACCGCAAATAAATTCTTGACAAGAGTTGAAAATGCCATTTTGAGTCAGTGCCAGCGTTTCGAAAATGAGTTCCAGGTACAGATGCAAATACTCAATCGACGACAGTTGCCTCATGAGTCATTTCAGGACTTTTATAACGCCATCATTAAACTACGTCATCAACAAAAGACCCCATATGACGAGATGTCCCTGATAGATATAATGATAGGAAATTTGAAGCCGTCCTTAGCGCAACTGTTGTTCCCCATAAAAGTTTACAATTTACAATATTTTGGTCGGGAAGTAAAAAAAGGGCTGAGAATTTGTTGGCAAGCCAGAGGCAGAGCTACCAACAGCGTCCCAATTATGGTAGAGTCAATGAAATAGAGGTCCAGCAGGAAGAAGTAATGCCTACACTGGAAGTGGACGCGATGCAGAACACGAACAAATACACCTGCTGAAACTGCAAGGAGGTTGGCCACAGTTTTTTTGATTGTCCTTCGTCCACACGAAGAATTTTTTGTTTTAAATGTGGAATGGACAATGTTGTGACTCCAAAATGTCCAAGGTGTCAGGGAAACCGGACACGGAACCCGTCTCGAACTGGGGAGACGCGGACAACCGAGGTATAGGCCCAGTTAGACAAGTGACTACATCAACTATTGAAGAAGGGAAAGGGCAAATTAGGATTTTGAGAAATAGTGAAGCAAAATTAGATGCAAGTCCTGAGCCTCGGCTCAGAGAATTAAAACCTCTGCATATCAGAATTCGGGAATACAATCAAGCAAAAATTGGAATTTTCGGTAACGTTTCGAATAAAATCAAGAAGGCGCGCGAGCGATATAAAAGACGGAGAAACGTTAGGCGGGAAATTTCGGCCACGTCGTTGTTTGAGGGCGGTGATTAACGTTTTTATACTAGGATTATGATAAATAATCAGGAAATCGAGGGATTGTTAGATAGCGGTGCTACGGTTACGTGCTTAGGTCGTAATTGTATGGGCTTCATACAAAGGACCGGTCTAACAATCCACGATTTTAAGACTAGTATAAAAACGGCGGATGGAACCGATCACCCTATAGTCGGTCGAGTTAAAGTCAAAGTTGAGTTTCGTGGTATGTCACATGATATCAACTTTTATTTAGTTCCTACTCTGAGTCGTGAGCTATTCTTGGGAGTTGATTTTATGAAGGCTTTCAATTTGTTCGCTAATATCGATAGTTTAACAACTAATGGTATTAATCTGTGCGATTACGAGGATGATACACTAGATATAGTAACTCACAAGTTGAATTCCGAACAGCGACAGAAATTAGATTTGGCCATATCGATGTTCCCCTGCTATACAAAAAAAGGACTAGGAAAAACATATTTGGAAATGCATTCAATAGATACTCGAAAAAAATAGGGTCCTGTGGGAGGGAACAATAGGTCGGCGGTCCATCAGCCGACAAGATGATTAGTTTTGACAGAAAATTGTTATATTGAGTTTATGTTTCTATGTTTTGCGTTCATCACTCACTTCGGGTTCCTTTAATTTTTTTTATACTTTTCCTAAATGCTGGTATGTATTTTTTTGTACGCCATAACAATGGTACCAGTGTTGGCAAGAATCACCCAATCCGGCGAGCCTCAGCCCGCCATTTTATACCGTATGTAGTAACACTTTTTAATAGACTCTTTGGTCAGAACTAAATGAAAGTTCATCAAATCATATATTGAAGCTCAGTTCAGTTTAAAATTAAAAGAAGTTCCAAATCCACACAAAAGAACTAATATTGCAAGAACTATCGACTTAAAACAAGATTTTAATTATTTGGATAAATTTTCAGGGTCCCAAGGGTCCCAGGATAAATTATGCTGGGAACCTTTTTATATTTGATATATTCGTCTGATATGCCAACTAACAATCGCACTCATACATCAACATTTGCTGATTTTACTGCTATTCTAAGCATTCATGAAAACCCTCAAGAAGCGACTCGTTACTTACAAAATCATATATTTGAATTAGAAAAATGGTTAAAACAATGGAAAATTAAAGTCAACGAGCAAAAATGTACACATATAACATTTACATTGCGTAGAGAATCATGCCCCCCTATTCAAATTATTAACAAAACAATAATTCAACAATCGGAAGTGAAATACCTTGGAATACATCTCGATCGTCGCCTTACATGGAAAAGTCATATAGATGCAAAGTTGACACAAATGAAATTGAAATCAATTCAAATTAATTGGCAGAAACTCTACGTTTAGTTTAGATTGTAAACTACTACTTTATAACATGATCATAAAACCGATATGGTGTTATGTCATACAGCTATGGACACGGCCTCAGCGTCAAATGTAGAAAAGATTCAAAGACTCCAAAACAAGTTTCTATGAATGATCACAGTTGCCCCCTGGTATAACCAAAACGCGAATATACACAAAGATCTAAACGTGCCCATTGTAAAAACTGAAATCTCGAAAAATGTACAAAAATATTTAAAAAAAACTTGAAGTTCACCCAAACCCGCTGGCCCGCAACATATTAGATAACCGTGACCACACTCGATTAAGAAGGAGGGACACAGAAAACCTTAATCTAGAAGGAAGAAGGCCAATTTATTCAAAACAACCATGACTAAAAAATTTTTTCGTCCGGCACTAGCTGGACTTATTAAATAATTATTAGATATAAGATTTGAACCACTTATTGTTAGTTCATTAAATAATGAAGATACAATAAATAAATGAAAATTAAAAAAAAAAATTATAAAACTCATGCACGATAACAACATTCTAATAGCTGCAATACAGGAGACGAATCTCACCAGTGATTGTTCCCTCTCAACTTCTGGGAATTACAACATCATTCGGAGGGATAGAGATCATGGTGGAGGACTCGCTTTTATTCTTGAGCGAAATGTCAACTATAGGTTGACAGTCCCTCCCATCTCTCCCACATACGACCCATTCTTAGAAGTAATGAGCATTTCAATATATACTGGAGATATTGATCTAGAAATAGTCAATGTATATATCCCGCCCGTTAACAGCATCAGCGCCAGTTATCACCCAAGCATATCTCATCTCTTGCAAGTTGATAACAAAATAATACTTGGCGATTTCAATGCTCACCATGAGATCTGGTATTCCCAATTACCGAACGAACCCCGCGGAACGATGCCGATCAGATTGATGATTCAGACTTCGCTGCAATAAATGAGGACTTCTCTACAAGAGTTACTGCAAGATGCTCAAGCTCCCCAGATATTTCCATTGTCTGCTCGTCGCTACTTGCCTATACCACCTGGCAAACCCAGACTGCTTTGAACTCAGACCATATTCCCATCTTGATCACTGTAGATAAACCTATCGACTTTGTGGAGCCCGATAAACGCACGTTTGTAAACTACAACAAAGCCATCTGGCATGGCTTTACAAACTTTATTGACGATTCCCTACATCATCTGCCGCCCCCACATGTGCCATAAAGGGTGAGAAAGTTTTGAGAGAAACCATTCTCAAGGCGGCAAAGCGTTTTATCCCCGAAGGAAGAATACCTAATATAAGACCCAATTTTCCATCTCAAGCAGCACGTTTAGCAGAACAACGCGACCACTTACGTGCTAATAATCCAGCTGATGAACAAATTGTAAAGTTGACGGCAGAGATTATTAATCTCATAAATGAACATCGCCGCAACAAATGGTTAGCCCATCTCGACCAATGTACATCTAGTTCGAAAAAGCTCTGGTCTACTATTAGAAGTCTATCTGGATCGACAAATAATATAATCCTCGCCGCTGTCACCTTTAACGACATGCAATACTCAGATGCCAGAAAATGTGCAATTCAGTTCTGTCGACAGTTTGTCGAACACCCCACCTCTCAGAACCGGGACAAAAGAGCATAATCCGGAGAATTAAGAATCTCAAACGAGATACTATGCCCTGTTCCTTCACTCCCGTTGAAGTCGAAAACATTATCTCCAAATCTAAACCCTCGAAAGCTCTTGGTCCTGATGGCATCTCAATGCTTATGTTAAAGAATCTTGGTAAAGTTGCAATTAAATATCTCACACATCTTCTCGAACTCTCGATTCGACAGTTGGTGATTCCTGATATTTGAAAATTGCGCGAATTATTCGCATTCTAAAACCTGAGAAATAATTAAAACTATATATTCTTATAATTTCAGGAAAGAACAATCGGTCACAATCGAGCTGTTACAACAACCATCAATTCTGATATTCATTCTGCAGTTCAACTACAATGGCCTCCCAAGGAGAGATTTCTGAGATAACCCGATTTATGCGCCAGCACAACATCGTGGTCGCTGCGGTCCATGAGACAACTTATGAGTAGTTCCAATTTGCAAAGTTGCAACGGATACAACGTTCTCCAAAAAGACCGCACCAGAGGCAACGGTGGAGGCATCTCATTTATCATACACAACACCGTGCTGTATAAAGCTCTTTCTCTCGATCTGAATTCTAGAGACCAATATCATTGCGTTCAGATCAGGAGATGCCTACATTCCGCCAGTAGCCAGTTGTCCATCAGGCTACCATCCCGACATTAGGACATTTGGTCGTAGGGCACTTCAATGCTCATCATCAGTTCTGACACTCAAGTCTTGGGGAAGAGCAGAGAGGAGCATCGCTGGCGGAATAGATTGACGAATCCACCCTCTGCACACTAACTGATGATTCCCCAACACGGATTATGAGTAATTGCGCTGGTTCGCCAGATATCACCTTTGTGAGTCCTCGTCTGATTAACTGCACAACCTGCCGTGCAGTTATTTATCTAGGATCAGACCATTTACCCATAATCGTGTGTTAATAGACCCAACTATTTCATCGTAAATGAACGCCGAACTTACTTCAACCAAAAGAAAGCAGACTGGCACGGCTTCAGAGAATTTACCGACCGCGAAATCATCACTGCAGCAGCCTCTCGCTTCATTCCCGCTGGAAGAATATCCGTAGTGCGACCGCACTTCCCAGCAGAAGCAGCGGGACTCGCATATGTGCGTGATGAAATCCGAAGTACTAACCCTGATGACCCTAGGATCGCCCAGCTGAACCGTGATATCAGATGGTAAATGTGGACAAGCGAAACAAATGGTTGGATCATTTGAGGAGTTGCAACTTAAGTTCTGGAGTAGGCAATTTGTGGTCTATAGTTCGGTGTCTCTCCAACCCGACAAAGAAGGATGATAGGGTCGCGATTAAGTTTGTGTTACCCCCATATCCGACCATAACCGGTGCGCCTTGCTTTTTGCCGACAGTTTATTGACCTACCCGAGAGGGACAAGGCGAAAAGAAGTATTTTCCGCAAACTACATGATCTTCTAGTTTCGAATACACCACAATTTTATCTGCAGAAGCCATCAACACAGCCAAGCCTTCAAAGGCAATATGACCTTCGTCTTCAACTTATGCCCAGCATGTGGTCAGGGTCCTCATGACACCCTCCACATATTCAAATGTACAGCCAACCCTACTTCACTACGTCCAGTGGATATATATGGATCCTTCCAGTAGAAGTAGCACAATTCCTTGGACTTGATCAACATGCAGAACATCCTGATTAAATATTGTAAAATTGTTTACGCTGCTACAACAACTGATGTCACCTGAAAAGTTGCTCAGGACTCACCAGTCACCGCGACTGAACCCCCAGCACAGCATTCCCAACTCAATGGACATTTTACATAAATAATCCCCCGACGACAGTTGCCACCCCATACACACCTGTGCAATTCACCCCGCACAGTGCTGTGAAGACATCCCAGCAACCACCCCCGGCAAGAACTCCTCAATTGCAACGTATTTTTAACAACCATCTCAACAGCACAATACCCGGCGGTCTCTGCAATTCGGGGATTCCCAACTATCGTTTAAGATCATGCAGTTAAACTATAATATTCTTATAAATAAGGTCGTGGATTCAGGAAACGAAACTAACCAGGGATTGTAGGCTATCGACTTCCGGTGCTTACAACATCATTCGGAGAGACAGAAAACGAGATCGTGGCGGTGGTCTTGCTTTCATTATAAAGCGAAGAGTCAATTATTCATTGGCAGTACCACCCCCCTCTCCTTTTAAACAGTGCAGTGCATACATTTTGTCCTGATTGTCAGTAAGAATCAAAGTTATAACTGCCTTTGCTATCCTTGTACGGTGCCTATTTTTCTTTCAGCACTAGTTGTATTTCAGGAATTAGTTGGATTTCCTACAACACAAGATATATATTATAAGTTGTTTTGTTTTGCAGAATCTGTAACAATATGAACTTACTAAAGTAATTGGATGTTGTTGCAGTATGACACCGTTTTACAGTACCTAAAGAAAACAAAACCAAATTAGTTATGTCGAATATGATTACATTGTTATTGCCCCAAAAATACATACAGATGTTTATATGTACTTACTTGCCACTTTAATGTCCAACACAAAGTCGAGGTTGCTAATATATTGTGCCAAAAAGTTTGAAAATATATGTGGCTCCGGAATATACATACTTGTATTTCGGAACCTTTGGGCACGTTGTACACTTTCATAACTACAAACAAAAAGTTAAATTATATTAAATAAAATATTTTCGCAGATTACAATTCAATTTTAGCTTACCTTCTTCTACAAATAAATAATAACTCTCATCGCCATTAAAATTTACGCCAACAATTTCTTTATTCTTTTCAAAAGTTGTCTTTATTATTTACCATCCATTTTATGTTTAAATTATAAATATTTTCCACAAACAACCATGATATAAAAAATTACAAATTTCAGAAAAGTAAAAAAATTTACTTTTTATCAACTTTTATTTTTAAGGTGGAGAAAAATCAATTTTTTGATTTAATTAATTTTTTTTTTCAAATATGTATTAACATATTTCATTTTTAATTTTTTGACAAGAAAGAGGATTTTTGAAGTTTATTACATTTATAAATATTCAGATAAGCGTTGCCACATTTAGAGAAAAGTTACAAGTATCTCAATAAATACTAGAGATATTGAGTTAGAAATTGTTAATGTGTATATTCCACCCGTCAACAGCTTTGGGGCTAGTTATTATCCTAGCATACTTGGCGATTTCAATGTTCACCACGATAGTTGGTACTCCCAACTACCAAACGATCCACTCGGTATTTCAATATCAGACCAGATAGATGACTCGGCCTACGCTACAATCAACGAAGATTTTTCAACATGAATAACTTCTCGATTTTTAAGCTCCCCAGACAATTCCGACGCACAATGGCTAAAGTTGAACTTTTAATTTTGTATAGCATTTAGTATGAAAATTTAGTGGATTTTTTTGTTTTTTGCATCAGCTTTATTTATAAGAAAGTTATAAAATGAAAAAACAAGTAAGAAAGTATGTTCGGTCAAGTCCGACCATATAATACCCTACACTATAATTTATTTTCGTGAATGATTTTCGGAAGAAGGCATTATATGGGAGCTATGACTGAATATGGACCTATCGCCATGAAATTAGGTCGTGTGATTTATGTCTATATGAATATTATTTAAAAAATTTTAATACAGCAGGTATTAACGGTACAGTGAAACATCATATGAGGTCTTAAAGACTACAAAGACTGCCAACAAAACGAAACAAAATTATCCAATTATCGATAATAGTTTGCGATTAATGATAATTTACTTCTGATCAAATTTACAAAAATCACATTTTTTATAAAATAACATAAATATTTGACTTTAACAGCATGCCACGCCCACAATTGCCAATATCTATACCCTTCACCTTCGTGAGAAGGGTATATATAAGTTTGTCATTCCGTTTGTAATTTCCACAATATAATTTTCCGAACCTATAAAATATATATATTCTGGATCCTTATAGATAGCGGAGTCGATTAAGTCATATCCGCCTGTCTTTTGAAATCAATTTTCCGAAGCCCCCAAATAACTTACATACACGATTCTTACATCAATATCTCAGGAATTCTTCCGGCTTGGTTGCTGTTTAAAATCGAGAAAATCGGTCCACAAATGTCTGAGATATAATGATAGATATTTCAAAGACCTTTGCAATGACGTCTATAAGACCATAGTAAGTGGACCTACAATGGGTCAAAATTGGAAAAAATATGTTTTACCCTAATTTTTTTTTTTCACCAAAAGTTTTTTTCGCTAAATATTAAAAAAAAAATTAAAAACAAATCAAAAATTTATAATTTTTTTAAAAAATCAATTTTGTTTACCTAAAAATATTTAATATTTTTATTTTGAAATATAATTTGGTGAATGGTATATATACTATTAACAATTTGGAAATCGGAGTTAACAAAAAGTTGGACTTTTGGCCAATGAAATTAAGTTCTGAGCCACCGAGTGACGCTTGGTTTTTCTTTGGGACTGAGGAGGTTAATTAAAATCTTTATTTTCCGTATTTTGGTAACATACTAAACAAACAAATTCCAAAGGTAAACTACTAAGACAATTGTGCATATATAACACATTAAATATTAATACAATTTACCATTCTTTTGTCTCTTTACATTATAAATCTCAATAATTATAATCACTTTATGAGTGATTGTAGTTAATTATTTATTTTCTCCTCAAATCCTCCTAATTTCCTAATTTATATAAAGGAGAAAATTTCAAGATAATTTGTAATAATAATAGAGATTTCCTGTCAGTGCTAGTATATCTTGATTTGTCCAAGGCCTTTAATTCTATTAGTTTCTCTGTTTTGATTGAAAAACTTAATTCATACTTTGGATTTTCTAGGTCCGCGTGTATGTTTATTTATTCGTATTTGACTGGAAGATCTCAATTTGTTGATATTGATGGTATATTTTCTGGGATACTTTCACTATTTTCTGGTATTCCACAGAGTTCTGTTTTAGGTCCTCTTTATTTTCCCTTTAATATTTATTATGTATGTTAATGATATTACTGAATATAGATCTTTTTTGTTTGCAGATGATATTTTTCTAGTATTGACAGAGTTTTGGTTATTTAGCATACTATACATTCAAATAACATTTATTTACCAGTACAGATTAAATACAAATTAGCCTATGCTCTCTTGATGTCCCATATTCTTTATGGTTTGGAAGTATTTTCTGGCACTACAGCTTTTAATCACACTAGGTTTAATCGTATTGTAAAATATATCATGCGTTATAAAAAATTAAATAATTCTAACGAAAAGAAAAAATAATTTTGTCCGATAAGGAATGAATGATGTGATGGTAAATAAGGGCAAAGGATTACATGGCCTTAGGCAACATTGTCAAATGCAAAAGTAGACGCTTACATACGATGACCTAACCATAAGCCATTCTATTTAAAGGCAAGAAGGAGTTGCTGAATTCTAATCACATACACGAAAGAACAAACCAATCTTCTCAGATGGATTGATATGAAAGGCAACCTTTGCAATTTGCTGCTAATCACATACACATAAGAACAAACCAATCTTCTCATATGGATTAATATAAAAGGGCAACCTTTGCAAATATATTAACATAAAAAGTAGAACAATCTACTCAAATGTATTACTATATAAAGGTGCCAAAAGATGTCAGTACTTGTCCCATCTCTACGGATATTTGGTCTATATTCATCTCAATTACAAATACTGTCCTGTGCAGAACGTGCAAACCAACCGCTAGCTGCAGATGTCGTTTACCTTCATTTGTAGGATAGTTACTAAATATGTTTGAAATTATTTTTGAAAGATTATGATCTGTCAAGGTCGGCAGAATGTTCATTAGTTCTCGAATAGACACGAAGAGATCGAATTGTTTTTTGCTTATCAGCGGAGTAGGTTGCGGTTCAACACGTCTTTTCTCTTGAATACACTAGAACGACTGATAGCTCTACATCTGAGGAGCAATATAGATACTCACCGCATTGGCAACGCTCAGCATGGCTATCTTAAGATTAAGTCTGTTGAGAGTACACTTCATGAGGTGGCGGGTTGTATAGAGCACAGTTTTAATCATATGGAATATACTTTATCTGTGTTTTTAGATATAGAAGGAGCCTTTTATAGCATTAAGATAGAGGCTACTAGGGATTCGTTAGTGGAACTTAGAATTAACGGCTTCCTGGTGAGTTGGATAGTCCTATTATTACTTATGGTTGTACAGTGTGGAGGGAGGCAAAGAGGAAGCGTCGACAGCGTTATTAAACGGTCATGTAAACTCTCTGAGGAGTGCAGCGTCTTCCAGAGGGAGATAGTCGCTATCTGTAAAACCACAAAGTTGATAAAAGCACACGTCACAGTTTGGTCTGTGACGTATGCTTTATATATCAATTATATTATTCGCTACATCAAACCAAAATGTCAATTTTGTTCCTCTGTAATTGAGGCATTTCTCGCTGCATTTAAATTCAATAATTTGTAAAAACCATTAAAAACACGTAATAAACATGTATTATTATGATTATAGATAAAATAATTTAAATGACTTGAAAAAAAGTTATTCGAGTTTCTGAATGTATTTTATTACTGAAAAGACTAAAATTTACATGGTAATAGGTTACCCATATTGTAATTTTGCAGAACTTCAATGTGGAGAGTCTTTACTATTATGGTTGGAGTGTAAACGATGAATGGATTGATGTTATTGAAGAATTTAATGTCGTTAACGTTAGCAAAGAATCTTAAAGTGACTAGTGAATTTAAATAATTGTTTAGTTTTAAAAAATTATAGTGTTCATAGATATGGAGGTGCAAGTAGAGGCTCCTATAATATTTACTTTAAATTTTTATGAATTTAAATTTTTCTTTTACTAATTCATACTGCATTTGGAAGTGCATTAACAACAAAAAAAATGTCAAGTTTATTTTGTGAGATCTGCGGAAAAATTTACAAAAGGGAACACGCCCTTTTAATCCATAAGAGGATTCATTCATATCCCTTGTCCTTTATGTGGAGTAGTGCTGCTTAAAAAAGATGACATCATAAAAAAAGTGCCCATAGATATGGAGGAGGAGCAAGGAGAGGTTCCAGAAGTGCTCATAGATGTAGAGGTGCAAGGAAATGTTCCTATAATGAAGAATGAAGCTGCATTAGAGGAAACCGTGGATGATGAAGTTAATACAATTTTATTTTTAATTGATAATTATAATACTATTTTTAATGATAGTAATAGTGAATTTTATATTCCTAATAATCAATTAGGATATTATTTAAATACTTCAAATGAATTTGAGGATTTTAATAATGATGATGAGGGAGATTAAATTAGATTATTTTTGGCATGATCATGAGGGTGATTGTAGAGTTATTTTAGATGTAGATATAAGTTAATTAAATGAATAAATGAATACTAATAAAATAAACGGTTGTATATATTTTTATAAATACATCTGAACTAAAAAGAGTTGGAAAGTAATTCTTCTACATTGATTTAGCATAAAATACACGATCATCTTAGTTTACTTAGAGTTTTGAGCATTGTTTCTCAAATTAGTCTTTCGTATTTCGTTACTAAGACAAGTTGTAAGAAACTAAATATAAAAAATTGTCGTCAAAAATGTTAATTTGTGACATTTGTCAAAACTTATACACCACAATAAAAGGTTTACAAAAACATGAAGAAATACACGAACCCTGTATTCATTGCGCTCGTGTATTTCTTACATCGATGGAAAAAAAACCATAAACATGAAGGATTAAGGATATCAGAGGCTGAAATTATAAGACCATCAACATCAGCTGCAGCGAGAAAGCGGTCAATAAATTTAGAGCCTTAATCACTGATACCTGCAAAACACCAGCGGTTGGAGCGATTTATAGTTTGCGAGGATTGTAATGTGGAAGTACGAACGGAAAAATGGTTTACCCATTGCAGCGCAAAAGATCATACATAAAATCAATACAGAGAAATCGAATGCTTCTATTGTAAAGCTCAGTTAGATCTCGGCTTTCTACATACCGTTTCCCAAAAGGAGATACTAATTTAAATGTTGTTGGATATTTGCAGCTTAGCGGACCTGCACATCCACTGAAACAGGAAACGCATATGTACCACATAACCGAGATGGTGCGATTGTCTAGAGCAGTCGATATTGGAGATACTCTAAAGTACCAAATAGATAGCATTAAAGTTCAAATTTCAAGAAATAGATTCAGGTTGAACACTTATTAAAATAAAATGGTTGGATATTAACATCAATAAAGCATCCTCAATAAATGGCTCATCATACATTCCAACTCCAATGGAATTAGCAAGGAAAAGGGCATGTGTTAATGTAAACAATAATGATATATTCTGTTTTACAATTCTATATGTAAATCAATGGAAATAGTAACAATACAAAATGAACTTCAACGTATATAAATGTCTTTGGATATGACAAGAAGCTGAAAAGTGTAATCCAATGGAATTAGCAAGGAAAAGGGCATGTGTTAATGTAAACAATAATGATATATTCTGTTTTACAATTCTATATGTAAGTCTATGGAAATAGTAACAATGCAAAATGAACTTCAACTTATGAAATAAATAATATTTCAGACAGTATTATAATATTGAGATGTGGCTGAATATAAAACTTCTTTACAATGAACTTTCCAGTTGATATAAAGGAAATTAAATTGTTTGAAAAAAATAATATTGGCATAATTATAAATGTCTTTGGATATGACAAGAAGCTGAAAAGTGTAATCCAATGGAATTAGCAAGGAAAAGGGCATGTATTAATGTAAACAATAATGATATATTCTGTTTTACAATTCTATATGTAAATCAATGGAAATAGTAACAATACAAAATGAACTTCAACGTATGAAATAAATAATATTTCAGACAGTATTATAATATTGAGATGTGGCTGAGTATAAAACTTCTCTACAATGAACTTTCCAGCTGACATAAAGGAAATTAAATTGTTTTAAAAAAATAATATTGACATAAGTATAAATGTCTTTGGATATGACAAGAAGCTGAAAAGTGTAATCCAATGGAATTAGCAAGGAAAAGGGCATGTATTAATGTAAACAATAATGATATATTCTGTTTTACAATTCTATATGTAAGTCTATGGAAATGGTAACAATGCAAAATGAACTTCAACGTATGAGATAAATAATATTTCAGACAGTATTATAATATTGAAATGTGGCTGAGTATTAAACTTGTCTACAATGAACTTTCCAGCTGATATAAAGGAAATTAAATTGTTTGAAAAAAATAATATTGACCAGAAGCTGAAAATTGTAGTCGGACCATATTACATTACAACTAATGAGAAGATTATACATATAAATCGAATGTTGTTGAAAAGTAATGATATGGAGACATACCACTATGTGTTAACAACAATATATCAAGATAATTATAATAATAATATTTTAAAATAATTCCAATAAAATTAATTCATGTTTAGACTTCTATAAAATCAAATTTCATCATATAATGGTAGTTAATTGTTTTGCAATGCATATCTATATCACACCAATGCAAATTTACTGTATAGTTACGATAATATTGAAACTTTATTGAATGACAATACCCAAAAAAACATTCCTGAGGCTATTATTAAAAAACAGCTTGAAAGTATACGATATGAAAAAGTCACAAAAAGTTGAGCTAAAATTTGTAGACTCTTACAGATTTATAGCATCTGGGATAGATGAATTAGCTAATAATTTTTCTGATAATGACTTAGAAACAGTTCGAAAATGTTTTCCAAATGTCGAAATTTTATAGCATCATGTGAATTATATGAAGACCAATTCAATTCCAAATTAAACTAGATATTATTGATAATTTTCTTCATTTGGTTCTGATAAAACTTTGAAAATAATTATAAATATTTGTTTACAATTTGTATTTATAAATGATAGCTGATTTTGACATTTGGAAGAATTTTTCACAAAAACAAAAAGCATGTTATTTTTGCCTTGTTGTATTTGTTGCCGTAGCGCTGTCACCTTATTAGATTCGCCTTGTACTAATAGATGTCTTTGAAAATTTTAGAAAAGTATTCAAGAGAATTTATAATTCAGATCCAGCGTATTAATGTACAATTCCAGGTTTGTTATGGGATGCTATATTGAAATATAGAAAAATTTAACTAGAACTTATAACTGATCTTGAAATGCATAATTTTATTAAGCTGTTGCTGCAGCTTCTATGCAAACATTTACCTCTAAATTACATACAATTCTAACTAATAAAGTAAATAAAGTAGCTCTGAGTTATAATGACACTAAGCGTAAAGTCATGGGTGTTGAACACATAAGTTATTAATTTAGTTATTATTAAAAAAAAATCCAATGCTGTCAAAGCGGTTGAAAATTTGTGGATCAAGCAGGAGCAATGGTAATTTTTCAAGGATTTGAAGATACATTTGAAGTCTAGTGTCTACAGTTTTTGTGCGAATGCCTTTATTAATTATAATTAGTTTAGTTTTATTGTAAATTATATATTTTTTTATCGGAGATTTTACCTACGTTTTTTTTCATCACCTCCGAAATTTATTAAACAACCTTCTTGATCAATAATCCAAATTGTAAATCATTGTCTATCTCTTTCATGTATGCCTTTAATTTCCAATAATTGAATGTTTGTTTTATTTGAAACGGTTTTAGTGGGAATGTAATACTCATAATAAAAATGTAAAATTTGTTTTTGAATAAAGATAATAATCTTGTTAAAAATACTTCAATTCGAGTTAACGATCTCCCTGTGTCAGGATAAATTTATATTTTCTTTTTTCCTTATTAAAATATTATGTAGCATACACAATTTTTTTTATTGAAAGGAGTATTCAGTATCCTTTACACAATCTTTCTCAATAAGATTTATTAAATCTAAAAATACATTTTGATTTAGTGTATTTTGTATGTACTTCTTGTAGCTCATGAGATGTAACCACTCCTCCCCATCCAGCTGAATAAAATTTTATGCCGTTATATAACTGGTTTAAATCCCAACGTTGTGGAAAATCCACACGAAAGCTTTAATTTTCAGTAAAGGAAATATTCCAATGTAGTAGAAATTAATATTACACTTTCAAATTTCTGTAGAAAATCATCAATAATCTACATCCTTCTAGCTTGATATTTCGATTACAACTGATTACGGATTAATTATATGCTTTTATTAAATACAAAAAATAATTAAAAATTATTTTATTTGAAAGTACTAAAATTATTAAAAGGGTTATATTCTCTGGGTCTGGGAACCATATTTAACTCCAACCTCTAGAGAATGCCATTTTTCCATCGTTCAAGGGAGTTTTTGATATTAAATATAAACCTGAAGAAAAGCTTTCCACATCCTTATAAGTTAGGGAACTAAATCTCTTAGGAAGGAAGCTCCAAAACAATGACCTCTCCATAATTTGTAGTTACACGTTCAGCTCCAGTAATGAGATCTTCCTACAAATCCACTATATATTTAATTCTTAGAGCCTGCTTCATATTTAATTTACTAAATATAGAAATTAAATCCGCGTTAGTGTTAAATATTTTTTATTGAAAGCTACACTCTTTACCAAACCCAATGAGGATCAAACCATAATTGGTAATAGGTCCCATATAAGGTCCACTTTTGAAATAATCACAGCTGATTATTTCAAATGGTAAATGGTCGTGTCTTGGACAACCACAAAATTATGTAACAATACAAGGTATCGTATGGACACCTCAAGGAGGCCTCTCCTGGATTCCTTGAGGTCGTCCATCCAAAACCTGACGCAGACTACACCATTTCCAATTGTATTTCAGAACTTTCCATTTATATTTCAGAAATTTCTAATTATATTTCAGGATTTTATAATTCCTCAGGATTGAGAAATTACAAAATAAGTGTTGAAGTTGAGAAAAGAGAATAGAAAATAATAAACACAGAGTTAGTGTTTGAATGTAAATAATAAGTGGATTTTTATTTAATACTCATCGTTTGCCTGTTGGTTTTAAAGTAAGTTTTTCTTTTTTGGTTTAAGTGCCATCAAGGCTTTTTTAGAATAACGTAACGGTTATCTTAAGTGTTTCGTTAAATTACCAAAAGAGATTAATTCAATCATACACTTAACGAAGTTTCTCATAAATATAATTCATTTTTCGTAAATTGAAATATAATAATAAAGATAACAATTCATAATAAATTCATGTTTAATAATCTTTATAATAAAAATAATAAATTCAATAATTCAACTTTATGTTAATTTGGACACAATTGTTTTAGAAATTTCTATTTGTATTTCAGAAAATTCCATTAGTATTGCTATTAGAATTTTCTGAAATACAATTAGAAAATTCTTAAATACATTTGGAAAATTCTGAAATTTCTGAAATACAATTGAAAATGGTGTGGTATAAATGGAAGCAGAGGCTGGTGTATCCTGGAGCGAAATCATACATACTGCTAACGACAAACCCAGATGGAAAACTTTTGTTGAGGCCCTATGCTCCAAAAGGGAACTACTGGAAAATATACATATACATATGTATATAAATGAAAAAGACAAAAATTAAGTTATTTTCCACTGGATTTTTGAGGAGAAATATCTGCCTTCATCATTGTAGCATGTAACTGATATGTGTTTTTACACTGGTGTTGGATGCTCTCCTACGTCTAATAAAGTAGCTAGCACGAAACTAGTTTCCAGCTTCTATCTCACCGGCAATCGGGAGTATTCGTTGCTACTTCAGGTAGAGTAAACATTGGCATGCACAAAATTATTTTGTGCGTGCTAAATTTTTAAAGACAGGGACAGAAACAGATAACAAAGAGAGATAGGTGTTTACACTTACGTACATTTTGGCAAAACGTATGTAAGATGTTGAAAACTTGAAAGATTTGTTCACACTTGCAACATCTAACATCTACCATCATTAAAATTGGTAAAATATTAAAAATCATTGTTTTTAAGAAAACAAAACGAATTGAGACTGGTTTTCTTTTTTGTACTATCAAATAAAATAAGAAAATAATTTCATAAACACATTTCATACAAATAAAATGTCCCTCATTTTTATACAAATATCTTTTTTTTTTAACTTTTTATTTATTTATTGAATCTGCCTATATCATTAGGCCTAACAATAAGTGATTAAATCTTATAACTAAAATTAAAACTAATTGCTCTCTAAATAGAGCATTGCTTGATGCATGGACCTCATCATAGCGGGGTGGTAGATATCCTCTACAAAGCCTTGATCTGGTTTAGCTCTGTGCGAGAAGCCGAGCAAGCGGATTTGGGTGTGATTGCAGTTTCAGTATATATTTATCGCGGACTTTCTTAAACTCATCCTTCACTAGTGGCACTTCCAAGTCCCTGTTGATGTTTTCATTTCTTATGTACCATGGTGCACCCGTCATGGTCCTAAGAATTTTCGACTGGGCCCTCTGTATAAGCTCAATACTGGAATTACTGGCCGTTCCCCGCAATTGGATTCCATATGTCCAAATTGGTTTTAAAATGATATTATACAGGGTGACTTTATAGTCCTGGCTTAACTTTGATTGGTCATTTATTAACCAGTGAAGGCTAGATGCTTTTAACTTCATGTGAAGTCTCTTGGTTTCTATATGACGGCGCCAAGTAAGTCTTCTATCTAAGTGAATACCAAGGTATGTAACATAATCGGACTGAGGTATATTAACATTTTTAAGTGTGACAGGTGGACAGCATCCCCTCCTCAGTGTGAACGTAACATGTTTGCTTTTTAACTCATTTACACGTATTCTCCATTTGTTTAACCATGTTTCCACACATCTTAAGTAGCCATCTAGTATACTAGATGCTATATATGGGTTTTTATGCGAGCTAATAATTGCGGTGTCATCAGCAAATGTAGAAATAGTCAATTCATCGCTCGTAGGCAAATCAGAGGTGTAAATGAAGGGTAGGCCCAAGAACACTTCCTTGTGGTACTCCTGCTCCAATCCTATATTCTCTTGTCACGTAATCATTGTGCTTAACTGTAAATATACGGTAATTTATGAGTAGATGGTGGCAGCAAACATTTTATTTTACATACCAGGCCTTTGTGCCATACTTTGTCGAAGGCTTGAGCGCCATCCAAAAATATAGCTGAACAATATTTCTTTAATTCAAAGGATTTTCTTATCTCTCCGGTTATACGATTAACTTGTTCGATTGCTCAGTGGCGTTCCCGGAAACCAAATTGATCCCAGCTCATCATTATATTTTTCTCATTTAAAAATGTTATGATTTTCTTTTGGAACACTTTTTCGAACAGTTTCGATAAGCAAGGAAGCAAGCTTAAAGATCGCATTAAATATTGTAGACAGCACAATTATTGCCACACTCGGTAGGTTTTTAATCATAGTAGGTTAACGGAATCATTTCCAGGTGATTTTTTTAATATTATATTATCCTTGATTACTTCGTTAATATGTTATCATTAGATAATGTTGACACAGGTGGCTCTTCAAGTTCAAAAACAGTTGTTGGCGAGTTTGGTTGAAATACTGTACTTAAGTGATCGGCAAATATTTTAGCCTTTTCCTCCGTGCTGCGAGCCCAGGTACCGTCAGCTTTCCTTAAAGGGCTTTGCCCCTCTACCGGTGGCTTGATATTTTTCGTTGCCTTCCAAAGGGAAAAATTTGTGTGTTTGGTATTTGTTAAACTTTGAATGTAATTTCTATTTCTACGATCCTCCTCTAATTGAAGGGCTTTTTTCAGATTTTTACTAGCAGCAGACAGCCTCTGCTTTGCAGCAGGTGATCTACTTTGTTACCATTCTCTTCTGAGTTTTCTCTTTTCTAAAAGAAGTCGTTCAATATCTGAGTTGGAAATGTGCATATCAGTTTTAGGAAATATTTGACTCTTTGAATGATTTAGAGTCGATACAATTAATGACGTAAAGTCATTGACACTTTTATCTACATCTTCCTCACACTGAATACAAAGATCTGTGTGGATATGACTGCTTATGTATTTCTTATATTTAAGCCAATTTGTTTTAAAGTAATATGTTTCAGTATGAAATTTTGAAATGTTAGTCCTCCCGTAATAAGAAACTATAATTGGGGAATGATCAGAAGATAAATCATATGACATTTCTGTAGATATTGAATTTCGATTAATATTTTTTGTTATGGCAAAGTCTATGAGATCAGGAATTTTTTTAGGATCAGCAGGCCAGTATGTTGGTTGTCCAGAGGACACAATATCCAGGCCATTTTTGCAATAGGAACATTTTTTAAAGATGTAGAAAGATGTTGGAACTCAGCCCTGTGTAATTCTTATTGGAAGATGTTAAGATCTTTGAAAGTTGATGGTAGATGTTAGATGTGAGCTAGTGTAAAAACTCTAAGAGACACATAGAAAAGAAAACGGAAACGAACATTTAACATATTGAACAGCACTGTGTGTTGATGGTAACACAGGTATTCACTGTCTGGTTCAACCGGAATTCGAAATCGGGTTTGGCTTCACCGTTATTCGAACCTGGGCTTAGTGAGTGGTAGATTATGACTCATGCCATTAGGCTATGGTGTTTCTTTAGAAAAATTTAAAATAAGATAAAAATATAAAGGTTGTCACTTTATTACCAGGATCTCACGTCGAAAGATCTTTCGGCTGCTTCCTGTAGCTGTATATATGTAAATTTTTATGTTATTAACACATTTACTCCAAAAAAGAGTATTTTGTTTTAAATTAGTTAGTGACTTTTATGTTAAAATTTAATTTAATTAAAATTTATTTAGTTTGTTTTGATTTTTAATAACGCGAGTGAAAGAAAAATAAGTAAATTATTTACATTTAAAAATTAAAGGTTTTAACAATAAAGAAAGTGAATTGATTTAAGAAAAAAATCATTTTTACATTTTCATGTCAAGTGAACCAACTTTTGAAATCGATGTCTTCCGATCGGGATGAAATTTGCACCAAGGTTAGCTCTATTGGATAGTAACTCAGACACAATTTTTCAACAACATCGGTCGAGAACTCTCTGAGTTATAGGGTGTAAAATTTTGACAATTTGGTCAAACAGGGGTTTTTTCTTATCCATGTAACTTATTACCTATTGTTCTTAGCAAAATGTGTCCCAAATAGTATAGATAGCTATTTCTTCGATCTTTCGAAAAAAAATATTTAAAAAAAAAAATAAAAAATTTTTAATATTTTTTTTCCGAAATCAAAAACTTTTTTGACTTTTTTTTAAAATTTTTTCTCTTTTTTTTTTTTTTTTTTTTTTTTTTCTTAAAATAAAGTTTAAATATTTTCCTTGAACACCTACTTGGTCGCTTAGTGGGATATCTATCAAAATAAATATTTTGTAACTCAAAACATAAAATTTTTGACTTTTTTTGCAAAATCAAAAACTTTGTTGACTTTTTTTTTTCAAAATGGACCCTTTTTTAATCTTTTTTTTTAGGTCAAACAAAAGCTTAGATATTATCCTTGAAGACCCTTTTGGTCGCTTAGTGGGATGCGAGTGGGATATCTATCAAAATAAATATTTTTTAACTCAAGACTTACAATTTTTGACTTTTTTTTTTGCAAATACGATTTTTTTCCAAATGGGCCCTTTTTTTAAAATTTTTTTGTAGTCAAAAGAAAGCTTAGGTCCATTCCTTTAAGATATTTTTAGTCCCTTAGTGGGATGCGAGTGGGATATCTATCAAAATAAATATTTTGTAACGCAAGACATACAATTTTTTAATTTTTTTTTGCAAAATCAAAATTTTTTTCCAATATGGGCCCTTTTTTAATTTTTTTTTTTTGCTCAAAAGAAAGCCTAGGTCCATTCCTTTAAGATATTTTTAGTCCCTTAGTGGGATGCGAGTGGGATATCTATCAAAATAAATGTTTTAACACAAAAATTGTATGTCTTGAGTTACAAAACATTTATTTTGATATATATCCCACTCGCATCCCACTAAGCGATCAAAACCATCTTAAAGGAATAGGCCTAAGCTTTCTTTATAGCAAAAAAAAAATTACAAAAAGGGCCCATTTTAAAAAAAAGTCAAAAAAGTTTTTGATTTTGCCAAAAAATCAAAAATTGTATATCTTGAGTTACAAAATATTTATTTTGATAGATATCCCACTCGTATCCCACTAAGGGACCTAAAATATCTTAAAGGAATGGACCTAAGCTTTCTTTTGACTAAAAAAAAATTTTTAAAAAAGGGCCCATTTTGAAAAAAAATTCGAATTTGCAAAAAAAAAGTCAATAATTGAATGTCTTGAGTTACAACATTTTTATTTTAATAGATATCCTACTCACATCTTCCTAAGTGACAAAATAGGTCTTAAAGGAAAAGACCTAAGCTTTCTTTTGAGCAAAAAAAATTTTTTAAAAAAAAGTCCCATATTGGAAAAAAATTTCGATTTTGCAAAAAAAAATTAAAAAATTGTTACAAAATATTTATTTTGATAGATATCCCACTCGCATCCCACTAAGGGACTAAAAATATCTTAAAGGAATGGACCTAGGCTTTCTTTTGAGCAAAAAAAAATTAAAAAAGGGCCCATATTGGAAAAAAATTTTGATTTTGCAAAAAAAAATTAAAAAATTGTATGTCTTGCGTTACAAAATATTTATTTTGATAGATATCCCACTCGCATCCCACTAAGGGACTAAAAATATCTTAAAGGAATGGACCTAAGCTTTCTTTTGACTACAAAAAAATTTTAAAAAAAGGCCATTTGGAAAAAAAATCGTATTTGCAAAAAAAAAAGTCAAAAATTGTAAGTCTTGAGTTAAAAAATATTTATTTTGATAGATATCCCACTCGCATCCCACTAAGCGACCAAAAGGGTCTTCAAGGATAATATCTAAGCTTTTGTTTGACCTAAAAAAAAAGATTAAAAAAGGGTCCATTTTGAAAAAAAAAAGTCAACAAAGTTTTTGATTTTGCAAAAAAAGTCAAAAATTTTATGTTTTGAGTTACAAAATATTTATTTTGATAGATATCCCACTCGCATCCCACTAAGCGACCAAGTAGGTGTTCAAGGAAAATATTTAAACTTTATTTTAAGAAAAAAAAAGGACCCATTTTAAAAAAAAGTCAAAAAAGTTTTTGATTTCGGAAAAAAAATATTAAAAATTTTTTATTTTTTTTTTTAAATATTTTTTTTCGAAAGATCGAAGAAATAGCTATCTATACTATTTGGGACACATTTTGCTAAGAACAATAGGTAATAAGTTACATGGATAAGAAAAAACCCCTGTTTGACTAAATTGTCAAAATTTTACCCCCTATAACTCAGAGAGTTCTCGACCGATGTTGTTGAAAAATTGTGTCTGAGTTACTATCCAATAGACCTTGGTGCAAATTTCATCCCGATCGGAAGACATCGATTTCAAAAGTTGGTTCACTTGACATGAAATTCCCCATATATTAAAAAAAGAACATTTTATATAAATTTATTTTTGGTTTGGTCAATGTTTTTCTGCCGTTTACAGTGGATAGACGTGTTTTACATCGCTCTCACAAATAAATAAATAAAATAATTGTGAAGATAAATACAAAAAAAAAAAAATATATACAAAGATAAGTAACAGCGAATGGACGCTTATTAAATACTTATAAATATATTTAAACATTGATTTAAACAGCCAAAATAAAATTAAAAAAAACTGTTTGTTAATGCAAATATTAACAATCAGAAAAAAAAAACAAAGCAAAAGTAATAAAAAAAAAACAACAACATAAATAAAACCCTAAATAAAGAGTGTAGTGTTTGTGTGTTTGTGTATGAGTTTCTCTTACTCTCCAACAAGTGAAAGGAGGCTCAGCAGCAATGGAAATAATGCATACATTGTTGTGAGCTCTCCATACAACAATAATAATACATATGATCCAAAAGATCACAAAAATTATTTAAGTGTAAGAACAACAACAAACGAGAGATCTCCACTCTCTAGTGCGCCAAAACAAAACAATTGTGTAGAAGACAACATAAAAGAAATTATAGAAAAACAAACAACAACTCAAATGGTTGCTGAAAAAAGTAATGCTACTGTGATCAATGTCACAAATAGTAGTAATGAAAATATTAACTCTATAAAAACCGGTGATGATAGGCAAAATCAATCGAGTTTTACATTAAAAAATACTGGTGCCATACCAAAAAATAGTATAGTGAAAAATACGGGAAAAATCCTAACAGGAATGGACCGTTACATCACTATAACTAAACGCAAGTCCAGTCCTAGGACATCAAAATTGGAACCAAATCCAAAACAGGCGAAGAAAAATCCGGTAAGTCAAAATCGTTTTGCAATTCTTGACAATCATGAAAGTAAAGAAAAACCCGCAAAGCCTGTAAAAGACTATAAGCCACCTCCTCTTTATTTGCGCGAACCTACTACAAATGTTTTGGTGAACAAATTGTCCCAACTTGTAGGTAAGGAGAATTTCCACGTGGTCTCTCTACGTAAAGGAAATATTCAAGAGACAAAGGTACAAACTTATTCGGAAAAAAATTTCAGAATGATTGTTGATAATTTCGATTCCGAGAAAAGAAACTATTATACATATCAACTGAAAAGTGCAAAAGGTTTGACAGTAGTCATCAAAGGTATAGATAGTTCTGAGCCAACTGATGATATTAAAAAGGCGCTAGAGTCTGAAGGCTTTGAAGTGAAGTCCATTCACAATATAATAAATAAAAATAAAATTCCTCAACCAATTTTTAGAGTTGAAATCACTTTCAACTCTTCTCAATTAAAGAAAAAGGGTGACACTCATCCAATATACGGTTTAAGATATCTTCTAAATCGTAAAATAATTGTAGAAGAACCAATTAAGCGCAAAGGTCCACCTCAGTGCCTTAATTGCCAAGAGTTCGGTCACACCCGAACATTCTGCAAATTACCTTCTGTATGTGTAAGATGTGGAGATATTCATAAAAGTCAAGAATGCCCCCACTCAAAAACAGATAATATAAGAAAATGTAGTAACTGTGGTCAGAATCACACCGCAAACTACCGTGGATGCCCAGTATTCCTACGCATACAGGAATCAACGAAGGCAAGAAGACCTTTATATGCTCAATATACGGCTTCTAACTTTCCAAGCCTTCCTGATGCTTCTAGTGCTCAATATAGAAGTATCATAAAAAACAATAATCAAAACAAATCGTATGCCCATACGACAAATGAGGGTTCAGTTACCCAAATGAAAACAAACACAGGTGCTTCTAGTGCTCAATATAGGGGCATCATAAATGATAATTATCAAAACAAATCGTATGCCAATACGACAAATGAGGGTTCAGTTACCCAAATGAAAAGAAGCAATGGAAATAATTCCCCATTATTTTCATATGCACATGCATTAAAAGAGGGTGTACCAGTACCCGACAATAACTCTCAAAGCTCTATTGAGAATCTAATTCAAACCATGAACAGTTTCATGACGAACATGCAAAATATGTTTCAACAATTGATGCAGAATCAAAGCATGCTCATGCAGATCCTGCTAAATAAAAAATGAATTCTCTAAGAATTTGTTTTTGGAATGCTAACGGCCTTAGCCAACATAAGAATGATGTACAACAATTTCTCCACCTTCAGGAAATTGATGTACTACTCGTTTCTGAAACACACTTTACCATAAATAACTGTTTCAGAATTAACGGATACTATACTTATGACACAAAACATCCAAGTGGTAGAGCTTGTGGTGGAACAGCTATATTAGTGAGAAAGGATATTAGGCATTTCCCAATGCCAGAATATAAAACGGATCACATCCAGGCCACATCTATAAATATACCTGATGGTAGAGTTACAATATCTTCAATATATTGTCCTCCTAGGTATAATATTAATCGAGAGCAGTTTCTCGAATATTTTAGGACTCTAGGTCCAAGATTTATAGCAGCTGGTGATTACAATGCAAAACATACATTTTGGGGCTCTCGCCTTATTACTCCTAGAGGGAGGCAACTGTTAGAAGCAATATCGTCTAACAGACTAGATGCCATATCTAGTGGCCAACCTACTTATTGGCCTACAGACCTCAATAAGATTCCCGATCTAATTGACTTCGCTGTAATCAAGAATATAAAAAGAGAATTTATTTCAGTGATCCCTTCGCTGGACCTCTCGTCAGACCACTCGCCTACAGTTTTAACGTTATTAGCAGTTCCAAGTAAATTGGAAAACTCTTACTCTTGTTTCCCTAACAAGAAAACGAACTGGTTAAAGTATAAAATGTATGTTAGCTCACACTTGCCACAAAACATCTCATTGAAAAATGAGTATGAGATACAATCCGCTGTCGATATATTTACAGACATTTTAACAAACGCCGTTAAAGTGTCCACGCCCCCAGTCACCCTGGGGAATTACAGACATTCAAAATGTCCTAAAAACATTGATTCTCTTATCAAAGAAAAGAGAACCCTCAGACGTCAATGGCAACAATCGCGATCTCCGAACGTAAAGGCTAAACTTAATCAGTGCCAAAGAAGACTTCACGTCGCCTTAAAGATTAATAAAGAATCTAACCTGAGAAATTATCTTAGAAACTTAGACCCTACTAAGAACACAGAATATAGTCTCTGGAAAGCTGTGAAAAATATGCAATGCCCTATTGTATATGAGTCGCCCATACGCCTTCAGAACGGAGAATGGGCAAAAAATACTTCAGAAAAAATCGAAGCATTTGCCAATCACTTGGAGAATGTATTTACCCCAAATGATACAAATTCATATATTAGAGATAATGTCATAAATAATGTGGTGCCAGCCCCACTAAAATTCCGGTTCTCTGCCGTGAGGACGACGGTCAAAGGTCTTAAGGCTGGAAAATCACCTGGTATAGATAAAATTACTACCACGATGATAAATAATCTGCCCAACTCAGCACTGAGAATTATTTTGTTCATATTTAACTCAATACTACGTATTGGATATTTCCCATCCTCATGGAAAATATCTGATATAGTTATGATACCGAAACCGGGAAAAGATGTCACTCAAGTGACATCATACCGTCCCATTAGCCTATTGTCAATATTCTCAAAACTTTTTGAAAAGTTGTTACTTGAGAGACTTATAGTGCACCTTGACGAAAATTGCATTATTCCTGACCATCAATTTGGTTTCAGAAGGAAACATAGTACTATCGAACAGGTACATCGGATAACTACACTTATTCGGAAAACCTTCGAGAGCAAGCAGTATTGTTCCGCATTATTTATTGACATATCTCAAGCCTTCGATAAAGTCTGGCACGATGGACTAATACACAAAATTACTAGATTACTACCTGCGAACGTACATAAACTGCTTAAAAATTACATACAAGAAAGATCTTTCCAAATCAGATCAAAGGATGTGATCTCAACACGTCGAAAAATATCCGCTGGTGTACCACAGGGAAGTATTCTAGGGCCGTTCCTATATATTTTATATACTGCAGATATGCCCACGAGCGCACTGACTCACACATCTACATTTGCGGATGATACCGCTTTTTTAAGTACACATGAAAATCCCGTAATAGCTTCTGAACAACTCCAGTCTCACATCGGCGATTTGGAAAAATGGCTGGACAAATGGAAAATTAAGGTCAATGCAACAAAATGTATTCACGTTACATTTACTTTAAGACGAGAAAGTTGCCCTTCCATACAGATAAATAATATCAAAATCCCAGAACAGAGCCATGTGCGATATCTCGGTATCCATCTTGATCGCCGTTTAACATGGTCCCACCATATTGAAGCCAAGGTTACGCAAATAAAATTAAAGTCAGTCCAACTGTACTGGTTAATTGGCCCACGGTCTGCTCTAGACTTGGAATACAAAGTGCTTTTGTACAAAACAATTATAAAACCGATATGGCTATACGGCATTCAGCTATGGGGAACAGCCTCCTCATCTAACGTTGAAAAATTGCAAAGAAAGCAGTCAGCACTGTTAAGGACAATAACAGGTGCCCCATGGTACATTCGCAATAGTAATATCCATAGGGATCTCAATGTCCCCATAATACGCGAGGAGATCAAACTCTCCAGTCTAAAATACATTTCAAAACTAATGAATCATCCAAACCCCCTCGCCAGGGAGTTGCTGTCATTTGAGGGTCATAGACGACTGAGGCGATTGGAAACACTGGATCTGGCCAGATAATCATCGAGCACTCATGTTGGATATTGCAGCGGCAATAACAACTTTAGTTTTAGTTTAGGTTAAGATTTGAATACTTATTTGTAAATTTCTAAAAAGAAAGATTCAATAAAGAAAAAGATACTGAAAAAAAAAAAAAAAAAAAAAATTTTTGGTTTAAATCATTATTTCTTATGTCTTATTTTTTCCACTTGTTTTTGTTGTTTGATTTTTAAGGTTTTGTGAATCTTTTAATTTTTTTATGGTAATTAAATGTTTTTGATTTTATATTTTTTTATGAAAATTAAAACATTTTTCAAATTTTCGCACAGATTTTAATATTTTAGTTCAATAAATCGATAATTGTTTTAAAATTTCAATTGGGATTTTAAAAACCTGACATTTTCCCGCAAGCCTTATGTGCATGGTGATTTTTCTTTTCTCTTTAAATTAGAATTTGTGTATTTGATGACGTAGAAAGAAAACTATGTAGGTGTGTGTGTGCTTTTTTTCTATAAAACAAACGATTTGTAATCACTTTTCGCTGCTGCCGGGAGTGCAACAAAAACGTAATCTACCTAATTTTTATTAGAAATTGTTCAAATTAACGTTAATTTCTTTATTAGATTGTTGTTAGATTATGGTGGATATTAAATCCAAAAGAAAACGTTCTTTAGCAAATTGAATTACAGCTAAATTTAATTTCAGTTTATAAAACTTATTTTTTTCGGCAGAGTAACGACTTATTTTAAGATAACTTGTAGGCAGCGATATGCAAAAAGGCACGATTTAAGCCAGTGGCCGCATTTTTATACCCACTATTCGAGAGAAGATTTTGGAAAACTAATGTTTTTTCAGCATAAACTCGAAATGTCTTCCGTTTGTTTATTTCAAACTAATACAATTTTATAATTTAGTTTAATACCTTAAAACACACTGGTAATACAGTTTGTTGTTCAGTGAACATTGTTCAAACAATACAGTAGACGCTCGCTAATTAGAACCGCTTTGTTTTTGAGGCAATTCTAATTTCTGGAGGTTTTTTTTCGAATAAAAAATAAAAAAATTGAGTAAATTTACTTCCAAAAACTAAAATAAAACACTTTTAATTTTTTTTTAATTCAATTTTATTTGATAAAAACAAGAAAACAGAACGTAACAATTCAGTCCAATACATTAAATATATTTTTATAAATTAAATTAAAAAACATAACAATTCAGTCCAAAAAACTAAAATATTTTACATATGTATGTATTTAAAAAAAAATTAAATAATAAAGTTAAAAGTTATTGGAGGGATAGCTTGCACAATGGCCAAATTTACAACTTATCTTTGTTTGACATATAATCAGTTATATCTGTTTGTATTTTTGGTTTCATCGAATCCGAAATATCATTACGGAGAAGCAAAAGATTGCTTATGTGTTTGAAGATGTTGTCACATTAAAATCTAGGGCTAACTGGTTCCCTTGAACGCCTTTGTCAAGCTTTTCTAATATTTTTACTTTAGTTTCCAATGGTAAAGTGATTTTTTTACGTTTATTTGACATTTATAATAATACACTTTCACTTTTTAGTAGAGATTTCTTGTGTTCAAATAACAAAAAAACGCTCTGAAATTGGAATTTTAAATTCGAATTTCAGAGCGTTTAATGTATTGCAAACACTGATTCTAATTTCTGGACGTTCGAATTGCTGAAAGCTCTAATTTGTGAGCGTCTACTGTACTTACAATAAACTGACTGGTTATCACTAGAATTGTGAAAGCCGCAAAACTTATTAGGATTTACTTCGGTACCATTGTGCGCAGCTTGGCGGGAAATGGGCGGTATTGGATTATTGGGCGTGACACTCGGAGTTATTCTTAAATGGTAGGAAGGCTTATTTTAAAATCTGTAATAATAATTACTTGTTAATTAGGAATTTTACTTAATTATTAAATTCTAAAATATAAAAAAAAAATTCAAACAAACAGCAACGTTTATCGTTTTAACAAACATGTGAAGTAAAATATTCGTGTTCTTAACTCTTATTTTATTCTCGTAGTAACTGTATTAATAGACGCCTATAACTTTTGATTTAATTAACAATAATGTTTATTACACCTTACGTGTTCAATGTTTATAAACCTAAATACATTAATTGCATGATATACACCTGAGCCTGTGGAACTAGAAATGTACTTCAACCAAAATGTACTCCATGTTATAAATAATAAAAAAGTCATTGCAGAACTACTTCCAAGTAATACAGATAGTATGTAGTAGTCATTGCAGATCATTATAAATTTTTTTTGAACATGTCTCTTGACATTTTTAAAGAAACTAACAAGTTACTCAGCAAAAAACTAGTTTCTCAATGTAAATCACTTACCGTCAGTATTACATAGAAGTTGTGGTATAATGACTTATTGATTATCTGTAACATAACAGGTTATGTTTTAGTTCCTCATATTGTTAAAGTCAAAAATGAAAATATTGATATTCGTTTTATTTAATTGTTAAAATAATTTGTGTGGAAAACTTAATTACATATTTATCTTCTCAAATTCTCAAGCAATTAAATTTATACATGAAAATGTCTACATAAAGTAGTGACTGTAATTAAATGTTTGTTTTTTAATTGATCAAATCAACTAAGTATAAATAAACTTTAAATATATTTTCAATATCAGTCCATTTAAGATTTATAGCTGCTATAAACGAGTTCATTGTGGTAAAAATTTATAAAAATGAAGTTCCTTTTTTTGTTGTCATTTTTAATTTTGGCTGTTTGTAACATACGGGTAAATAAAGGACACAATTCAATAAATATAATTTTGAATAGAAATTTTAATTTTTAAAATTTTTAATTACTAAATGATGTATTTCTTCATGCTTAAAGGCTGAATTAACCAAAGAGGAAGCAATGGCCATTGCAATTGGCTGTAAAGAAGAAGCTGGGGCATCAGATGGTAAATAAAAAGCGTTTAATTCTATTTAGGATTATAACCAACTAACCTTTTATTTTAATTAATCCAGCTGACTTTGAGGCCATGATTAAACATGAACCAGCCGAGACGCAAGAGGATAAATGCATGCGTGCCTGTGCTTTTAAGAAATTGGGTGTCGTAAGTTCATTTTTCGATTTCTAATTATTTTTATTATACCCTTCACCTTCGTGAGAAGCGTATATATAAGTTTGTCATTCCGTTTGTACAATAGTTTCCGACCCTATACAAGTTTCCGACCCTATAAAGTATATCTATTCTGGATCTTTATAGATAGCGGAGTCGATTAAGCCATGTCCGTCTGTCTGTTTGTTGAAATCAATTTTCAGAAGACCCCAGATATCTTCGGGATCCAAATCCCGTCAGACATGCTTTCGAGAAGTTTCCTATTGAAAATCAGCTGAGATATGAGGAAAAAAACCAGGACATCCTCAATGAAAGATATTTCAAAGTCCTTTGCAACGAAAAAATCGGAAAAAATAATGTTTAACCCGAATTTTTTTTTACCAAAATAAAATTAAAAAACAAAATAATTTTTTTTAAAATTAAAAAAAAAATTCCAAAAAATTAAAAAAACAACTTTGGAAAAAAAATAAATTTTGTTTACTTAAAAATATTTAAAATTTGTATTTTGAAGTATAATTTGGTGAAGGTATATAAGATTCGGCACAGTCTAATATAGCTCTCTTACTTGTTTCAAAATATATACTATATCAAACTATAATTCTAGATGGATGATGAGGGTAAAATGATAAAAGACGCTGCCATAGAACTATCAAAATCCCTCATTAAGCATGAGGACAAGCTAGAACTGGCTATTGGGGTAATCGAAACCTGTGGAGAATTGGAAGTTAGTGATGATCAGTAAGTTGCTATCAAATTAAAAATCAAATTTCTTTGTCTATTTATTAATTTTTCTATATATTTCAGTTGCGAAGCTGCTGAAGAATACCGCCACTGTTGGAGAAATGAATTGAAGAGCAAAGGTGCCTCCTCTGCTGAAGATTTGATTTAATAAATACTCACTTCATAAATTTCGAACCTAAATGATTCAACGGCTTTTGTATAATGGATATTTCTTATTAATTTTTACTATTTCTGGGAACTTGAATTTATAGTGTCAAAAAAACTATTTACAATGTTTTATTAAGTTTTTTTTTTGGTTTATTATGTGCATATGAAAAATAATAAAAATATTATATTTTTTATTTAAGACAAATACATATTATTAACGTTTGGCCGTGTCTAGCTTAGGGCATGTACATTAGACCGTCTCAGTTTTTACACTTTTTTCGAAATTCCTTCATGAACATCGATTTTCTTAATCTACTCTAAAAACCAAGAATTTTGGTGTATAACACTTAAATATTGATGAACGGGAAGTGGTCTCTCAAATGTTTTTTTAATTTTTTTAGGCAAAATGCCTTTTTTCCAAAAAATTAAAAAATCTTGCTTTAGCTATTTGCCTCTAACTCAAGCAGTTCTTAACGAATTTGAATCTAATACATGCATTAGAAAGCTATTTAAATTTCCTAAATGTTTCTTAAAGCAACATTGCAATTTTGTTCAATGGTTTTTATTCATAACATTACAAATTCGGATTTTCAAATACGAACTTATAATTTTTTTTAATTTTTGCTTACCTTTTCTTATATAAAAATTGAATGAGGCAAAATTTTTATATTCTGTAATTGCAGTATGGTAGGACGTTTTAATATAAAGATTTTGGTGTAAATAACAGTAGCATTCTTTTAAGAAAACTGCACTTTTAGTTGAAATGATGAAATGACTAAAGTTAAAATTAAAGTTTTTATTTTTTTTAATTTAGATGATGAGTTGCGTGGTCTCACTGACTTCAGTATTTTTCTGGACAAAATTTACGTTGAGCATTGTTTTAAGTGCACTTTAGTAACACATGCCGCTTTAAACGATATTTTTTTGATACAACAAATGTAGCAATATAGCAAAATAAATATTTCTGTGGCGGAGGCTGCTTTGGGAATAATATCACGCCACTTAAGTGAAATGGCGATTGACTTATCTTATTTTGATCCAAGACATTCACTAAATACGTTGGACGTAATGACATCCGCTTTAAATAGTCCAAGGGACCAGCTAAAAACCTTCAACAACACACTAGTGAAGGAAAACAGTGAGCAAAATGATTTGACGCATCCAAACTCCATTAAAAGTACAATTTTAGCAAATTTGAAAATAATAAAAAACCAAACTCAATCTCTTCTTACTTTATATTAATGTATTTATGAAATTGAAGGAAATTTACAAATAAACAACTTTAGTCATTTCATCATTTCAACTAAAAGTGCAGTTTTTCTTAACAGAATGCTACTGTTATTTACACCAAAATTTGTATGTTAAAATTTTATACCACACTGCATTTACAGAATATACAAATTTTGCCTCGTTCAATTTTTATATAAGAAAAGGTAAGCAAAAAATAACAAAATACAAGTTCGTATTTGAAAATCTGAATTTATAATGCTATAAATAAAAAACCATCTAACAAAATGGCAATGTTGCTTTAAGAAGCATTAAATCCGTTAAGAACCGCTTGAGTTAGAGGCAAATTACTAAAGCAAAATTTTTTAATTTTTTGGAAAAACTGCATTTTGCCTAAAAAAACGAAAAAACGGTTTGAGAGACCATTTCCGGTTCATCAATATTTAAGTGTTAAGGTAGGATCACACGATTGCCGCAATGCACCAATTTAATACAATTTTTATTGTGCTGAATTGGGGCCCAATAAAGAAATTGTCCCAATCAAATTCTCTGCAGTCACATGATTGCCTCATTTTATATAAATTTGATTGTCGTTAATTGGCGCAAAGCGATATAGTGGCAATAATTGTCGCATTCCAGTCACACGATTGTTCTAGTTTGCGGCAACTCAGAGAAACAGCTGTTGTCTAGATGTTAAATTTTGTTTTGTTTACATAAATGTAAAAAAATCTAATTGTGAAAAAATTATTTGTTAAATAAAAAAAGAAAATTGCGTCGGCCTTAATTATCGTATAAAAAAATTAATAAAGAAATGTTAAAAGATGTATGTGGGTCAAAGAGTGGCTCACAAAAAGAATATTTCTTTTACAAAAATGAATATTGGCGCTAATTGTCTTCTTTGATTGCCGCACTAGAACACAATAAATATTGTTGTATTTTTAACTTTTTTATTGGTGCATGTTGCCTATCAAGCATTCACATGATTGCCGCACCAGTGTTGCATTTGATTGGGCCAAATAAGCACAATATTGTTGTGGTTTGACATATGAGCCAATAAGTTGTGAAATCACACGATTGACGTATAAAATAGACCAATAATTGGTGCATAGCGGCAATCGTGTGATCCTACCTTTATACACCAAAATTCTTGGTTTTTATAGTAGATTAAGAAAATCGATGTTCATGAAGGAATTTCGAAAAAAATGAAAAGTGAGACGGCCTAATGTACATATGTTCTTTTAGTTTAATTTTGTGTTGGCTTGAACAACAGTTAAGTAACTTTTATACTGAAGGACTTCTCAATTAGCAACGTTGTCTGTTACTGTTTTAGCCAAGAAGAGAGAGGACCTGCAACGCGCTGGTTAAATTGACACCAATATTTTCCCAATCCATGTTTTCAAGATTTGATTTATCAGAAATCTAAAAATAGTAGTCAAGAAATTAGATAAAACTAGAGAGCTATATTCGGCTGTGCCGAATCTTATATACACTTCACCAAATTATACTTCAAAATAAAAATTATATAACGATATTTAAACGAGATTTAATATTTTTTTTGGAGGTTTACTCCTTAATACTGGTTCTAGTTCGCTGATTTTGCCCATTTTCCCTACCAAGCTAATATTTGCCAATTTTATTCCCCTAAGTCTTTCTATTGATGCCCTATCGTGCCTCCAAAAAAAGAATTTTATAAGGACCCAGAATATAAATACTTTTTGGTTATATGTACGAACAATATTTCGATATGTTACAAATGGAATTACAATTATTTAACTTAAATTGTAATTTAACTTAAACATTAATCCTATATAAAGAGATAAGTAATTTAGCTTTCTAGGTGCGATCCGATCCCTGACGTCGGATGGGAGCTGTTCACGATTAGTGTTATTAAACGACGAACTAGCTAATCATCGATCATATTCCATCGAATTCTGTTGTTCAACATTCACAACTTATAAACGTAAAATGTTCACTTCAATTGAACATTATACTAATATAAAATTTATTGAAGCAATCATTTTCAATCGAGACTACACCATTTTTCATTGAAATTGAGAACATACATGATATTGAGAAAATTCCAAATGAAATTGAGAATTTCCATTTTAAATTGACAAAATTCCAAATGAAATTGAGAAATTCCATTTCAAATTGAGAAAATTTCAAATGAAATTGAGAATTTCCATTTGAAATTGAGAAAATTCCAAATGAAATTGAGAAATTCCATTTCAAATTGAGAAAATTCCAAATGAAATTGGGAAAATTCTAATTGAAATTATGAAAATTCCAAATGAAATTGAGAAAATTTTATTTTACTCTACATTAATAAATATAATATAAATTAAACAAAAAATAATGTACACAGTCTTATTGTCCAACAGGCATATCTTGCAATTCCAAAGCGCTTTGGTGGAATGATGTTGTATGTTGTATAGCTTTACTTCAATCTCCGGTACATAGTTATATAGGACTTGGAATCGTTAATTAATTCTTGAAGATATAAAATCCTCTGCTCTCCTACATTTGGAGGATTTACGGTTGGTATATTCATCTTTGACTTCACAATATTTTATATTTTGGACCAAATTATTTCCATTTGAATAATGCCTGCGGTACCAATTGCACCTATCAGGTGGACGTCGGAGCCACGGAAAGTAGGTATCAAAAGAACTGTTCTGGATCCAACACAAGACCAACTATGTTTTCTACGACAAAATAAATTGAAATTGGTCGCTCTACCCAGACCACAACATCTGATTCTCAATTTCAAATGGAAATTCTCAATTTTAATTGGAATTTTCTCAATTTAAAATGGAAATTCTCAATTTCATTTGGAATTTTCTCAATTTGAAATGGAAATTCTAAATTTCATTTGGAATTTTCTCAATTTAAAATGGAAATTCTCAATTTCATTTGAAATTTTCTCAATTTCAATTTGAAATTCTCAATTTCATTTGGAATTTTCTCAATTTCAATGAAAAATGGTGTAGTCGCAATGTATCAAATTGATATCAATAAAAGAAAGGCGCGTTTGAAAATAATCCCTTCACTTTTTATTTCGAAAACATAAAAACAATATTAAATTCAAAGTATTTAAAGGAATAACAAAAACAAAATTGCAGTATAAATATATTTTTATCAAAAAATAGCTTAAAACTAAAGGGTGTTTAAACAAATTTACAATAAAAAAAATTTTGCCTGTATCAACTAGATCAGTTGCGAATAACGGAGGGTTAATGAACACAGTTTTTCCATCATAGATAATTAAAATGCCATTTGTTTTTGAATTATTCTAACATACATTTTTTTCATTGTGAAGGATTGTCTTAGTAAATAAAATAATTATTTGTTAATTAAGATTTTTGTTTTATAATTAAATTGTAGAATATCAAAAAAATCGATCACACTTGACTTTATGCAATTTGTTTTTCCATTTAATCATTTAACAACATGCTAATAAAAATATTCTCAGTATTAAATTTTTGATTCTATCTTTATTTGCGTTAAAAATAAACTAACATTAACTTTAAATTTGATTACTAACTTATGTTGGCATAAATCTGGGGGTGATCCTAATTAGCTGTCCTCCCATAAAACCCATTTTATCCTGTTGGCTTTTTTGGATGTCTAAATTGAAATGAAAATATTGTACTTTCAGCTAAAGCTCCCACCAAGACCTCTAACGTATTTTCAAAGGTAAACATTAAAATCTTTTTGATAATTGTGAAAAAATTAATTGTTCATATGAAGTTTATTTTCTTATAAATAAATTCTCAAGCAATTAAACTGTCACTTGAAAATATGAATGTACAAAAACGAAGTAGGTATTAATTTGATTATAATTAAATTTTTGTTATTTTAATTTGATTAAATCGAGTATAAATAAAATTCAGAAATTTCTTCAACATTAGACCATTTGACAGTTGAAGTTGCTTTATAAAAGTTCATTTTGTTAAAAACCTATTAAAAATTATAGAAATGAAGTTCCTTATTGTGTTTGCATTTTTAATTTTAGCTGGTTATAATATACGGGTAAATAAATTATACAATTTTATTTTATACATTGAAATAATTCAAATTTTATTTCAAACTTAAGGCTGAAGTAACGAAGGAGGAAGCACTTGCCATTGCAACTAGTTGTAAAGAGGAAGTTGGTGCATCAGATGGTAAATAAATTTCTAAATGGCTTGAGAATTTCACTTTTGAATTGAAAACATATTACAGCCGACTTTGGGGCCATTGTTCAACATCAACCTACCGAGAGCGCTGAAGGTAAATGTATGCTTGCTTGTGTTTTAAAAAAATTCGGTGTGGTAAGTTCTATTTTCCATTCCCAATTAATTTTTATCATATTTATACTTATTACTCAACTTACAATTCTCTAGATGAGCAATGAGGGTAAACTGATTAAAGATACTGCCATTGAAATATCAAAATCCCTTGTTCAGGATGAGGAGGAAAAAGAACACATTGTTGCTGTTATCGATACCTGTAACGAGTTGGATGTTAGTGATGATCAGTAAGTTTTTCCCTAGAATTAAAAAATAAATTTATTGGTTTATTTTATAATATTATTTTCATTTCAGTTGTGAAGCTGCTGAAGAATACGGTCACTGCTGGCGAACTGAATTAGGTGATAAAGGTATAGCTCCTGAAGATTTAGTTTAAGAAATAGTCTTCTCTTGAATGTCAAACTAGAACGACTTGACGGTTTAAATTGCTTTTGTATAATGGACATTTCTTTTTAATTCTGGATACTTGAACCAACTACTATTTATAATCATTTAAATATTTTTAATTGTATGCACATAAAAAAAATAATAAAAAAAATATATAAAAAACTACAGGATAATTTGTATATCTTGTTCCAAAATCCCTTTTATTGTAATGAATGAAACCAATAATTTTCTTAACTGCTTCCCGGAACTAGTTCCAACTATGACAATTTTAAACAAAAAAAAACAGTGATGGAAGAACTAGTTCTAGAAAAGTGTTCGTTATTTATTGCTTCCTTAGAACTAGTTCCGAGGCTGAGAATTTCATTCAAAAATCACAGATTAAAGAAGTGGTGCCAGAACAGTTCTAAGGAAGGTGTTAATGCCAAAAGCATACTACATTCTTTTGGCCTTAATATTAGAGATGAGCAAAGTTTTCCCCCTTTGCTTTAATCTATATAAAGGCTGAATGTTATGAAAATCAGGCTGTCTCTTTCTCTTATAATGCCTAAAACCATCTGTCAACCTGGCCAAGATGTCTAAAATGTAGTTTCCGTTCTAAGCTAAGAATTTTTCCTTCTTGTTTTTTCATCAATCGAACCTTAAGGTTATATATTCTCCTTGAATCCAATAAATTCCTATTGTTCAAAACCTAATCCTAATTCTGTGCATTTTTTATTTATTTTCATTATTCATTGCGTTGTCAATTGGGGTTTCGTTTCTGAGATAAACAAAATAAAATTATTATTTTGTTTATCATTGGCTCTGAGAGTAGTAAACATTAATCCATCCATATTCCCAGCAAAAGCTTTCTTTCTTCAACTAAACAGAAGGGATACGGGCTTTCTAACGATTCCATAGAACTAGTTTCAAATTGGAACTAATAAAGTTTATCCTGAGACCTTTATATAAATTTTAGTATAATTTTCCGAGACTTTAGGCTCTTATTTTAAGGTGAGACTGTTATAATTTAGATTTGAAAACAAAGAATTTCCAATTAAATAAATTCTAAAATAATCTTAGTAAAATCGAAATATCTATCAATAGATATCCATATTGTCTATATTAATGACTTAGTAATCCATATATAGATCAAAAATAGGTCAAAAATCGAGGTTGTCCCGGTTTTTTGTTCATATCTCCGTTATTTATGGACCGATTTTGCTGATTTTAAATAGCAAACTTCTCGAAAGCATGTCTGACAGAATTATTGAAGATTTGGATCCCGAAGATATCTGGGGTCTTCAGAAAATTGATTTCAACAGACAGACGGACATGGCTTAATCGACTCCGCTATCTATAAGGATCCAGAATATATATACTTTATAGGGTCGTAAATGAAAAATGTAGAAATTACAAACGGAATGACAAACTTATATATACCCTTCTCACGAAGGTGAAGGGTATAAAAATCGCCATACCGAAGATCGATAATTTATTTATATAAGATTTTAAACAGGTTTTTATGCTTTAAGATAAATTTTAATTCCAGATTTTAACCTACACCTTTATGAAATATCCAGCACAACAAAAGTTTTACCTATTACAGTGAAAATATACAATTATGAATTATATATCGAGAGATTATATTCAAAAAGTCTCTAATTTAGATTTTTATGGAAATTTAAGAATATTGCGATGGCAAGATATTCTGAAAAGTCTAGGAAAATAATTTGAAATTAAAAAGTATATTTGAAATTGACATGATTTAAATCTAATAAAAATTCCTCTCTAGATACATGTATTTCATATATAAATAAAATATTCAACACACAATTAAATCAGTCTGTTCCAAAATGTTGTAGAGGACGAAACAATAAATTTTCTTTTGTCGCATCTCATCAAAAATGGAAAATCAGCAGTTGGAAGTTGTGGAGCAAGTCTTTAGCAACCCTTATTTACTGGCGAATATTTTTAAATTTTTAACTTGTCAAGAACAACTACAATTAACAAAAGTGTGTGAAGATTTTCACTATATCATTATAAACTACATTTGGAAACATAAATATAAAGTTCTACATGTACGTGAAGGTACAGATTTCACTATTGTTAATGTAGAGCCTAATGAATGTTTCACTGAAAGCGATTTTATAGAATTTTTATGTTTAAATGCTGACAACATAAAAGAATTAAGCTTTCCAATTTTATACATACGCGTACGCTTAATAATATTTTATATTGATATAACATTTTCAAATTTATTTGAATTGTCAGTGCAACATGTGATGCTGACAGAAGAAGACCTCCAACATATATCGAAAATATTGCCGTGTTTAAATAAACTGTATATTCAAAATTGTTTTACTAAGAACTATAAACCTATACGTATACATGCGGATTTGCGGTGTGATATTTATCATATATTTTCGTCTTTGCAACACTTGGATATTGAAATAAATGATGAATTTCAATTGCGTTACTGTACTTGGTAAATAGCTAATATGTATTCAAAACAGCATTCATAATATTCAATTCTCGTTTTTTTCAATTTTTTTTATTTTTTAAATTGTATATTTGTTTTTAAATTAACATAATTATTATTATTTTATAAAAGTACTTTTGTATTACTTTAACATAATATTTATACATATATTGTAATATAAATATCATGGAATTTGTAATCAAAGACATTTTCAGAATCAATGAACATTTTAACATTTAACATTTTCATATCCTAAGCCAGGGTAACTTTTCGAAATTTTAATTACATGTAGCTAAGGCTTAATCAAAGATAAAAAATTATTTTTTTTTATGAAAAATAATTACTTATTTTATCTTTGATTAGGGGTTGAAAATTGACCTCGAAATCTAAGCGAACATGTTTCATATTGCAATTCATTTTGAAAACCGAAACCTTTTGAAACAAATTTCTTTGTTTACAGAATACTGGAAAAACGTTTGAAACTTGAATTTCTTCCATACAAATTCTTTTAAACGTTTGTCGTTTCGTTTTTTAAATTTCTTTTTTTTTTGTTTTTCTTAAAAGTTCATTGATTACATTTAATTTTTTACGTTTGTCGTTTCGTTTTTTAAATTTCTGTTTTTTTTGTTTTTCTTAAAATTTCATTGATTACATTTAATTTTTTACACATTTACTGAAGTGATATAAAAAACAATTATCACAAACTTCGCACAGGGACTTAGGGGAAAATCCATCCCAAAACGGATCGAAAATTCCGATTCGCCGTTTAAGATTTCAATTAAATTTATCACAGATATTATATATAAAAGCTATGTAGTAAAGTACATATATAATTTATAATGACATACATATATAAAAGATAAAATGTCAAATTTTGGGGTAAAAAGTTCAAAGACATATACCTCAAAAATCGACATTTTTAAAATTCTTAAGAAATATCTGACAATAATAACCTGTGCCATATAATTTTATTTAAATTATTTATTTACCAATATTTTAGATTTAACGTTTATTTTATATTAATTATTTTGACAATTATGATTGTACGTATATCAAGTCAAGGCGAATCCATATAAGGTGGTATCAGTCAAACACCTGGTTTGACAATTGATAGCTTGTTTCCATATTTCAATATCTCCATATTCTATGCTTTTTAACTTAAATACTTTACATTATTAACTTATGCTTTTTAACTTAAATACTTTACATTATTAACTTAGACTACCGCTATTCAAATATCCACAATTTTTTTTTCTTCAAATTTTTCATATAATCTCATCAGCTGTTTTCCGTCATTTGCTAAGACCAGTTTTTGTTTTTGTAAAACCGCCACCACCTTCTATAAATTGTCTTGTTTTATCTTGTTTTGAAATAAATTTAGTTCTTTGTAAACTACAAAAAGAAGCAGTCCATAAATGGTGACATAGACATGTTTGTACAATATAACAATTTTAAACACCGAAGTACAAGTCACAAATACAAGTACAGTACCAAATACAATTATGGAACAAAATTCCAATAAAGCAACAATGGAAAATACACCAGTTTATCTGGGATAAGACCAATTATCCATAATTGTTTGTCTGGACTGAAATAAAGCAGACTGGCAAGGCTTCAGAGAATGTACCGATCGGATCTTCAATTATCTTTCAACAACCTCCAAGCACCCTACACCAAGCATTGAGAAAGTTCAACGAAAACGTCACAGTAACAGCCGTTCGCTTCATTGCTGCTGGTCGATTACACGAAGTGAGCGCGATGATATCCGAAGTAATAACCTTGGCGACCCAATGATGGCACAGCTGAATCTCAATATCAACAGGTTGGTAAATGAAGAGAAGCGGAACAAATAGTTAGATCATTTGAGGAACTGTAACTTGAGTTCATAAATTGGAAAATTGTGGTCCACATTTCGATCTCTCTTTAACCTCGATTAAGTTTGCGAATTCCAATATTAATTCCAATTATAAAATTCCTATTTCCATCACTGAAATGATCATTAAAATTCACAATGAAGGTAAAAGTTTTGGAGAAATTTTCAAAACTATTTCTAGTCCTCGTTCGCAGTTCAATATGTTGTTGAAAAGTTAAAAAAAAAACTGGAACATTAGGCTTGATACTATCGAATCTGTAGTACATTTTGTTTTGCCTCTCATATAGTGGCGCCAAGGATTTCTTGAGCGGAAACATTTACCACCTTCCAGTTGTGGGTTGCTAGGCTAGGATTACCGTTCTGAATGTACGCTAGAATCTCCTCAGAGTCGTGTGGTTTGAGCTGCATTACACAGACCAAAATGCATGACTGTAAAATGATAAAGTGGTCTCCCCGGTACTGTAAAGGCAGTTTTTTCACGGCTCTACATATCCAGTGGGATTTTCCAGAATGCATCTTTTAAATCCACACTAGATATGTAGTACGTGTCACCCAGTCTGCTGAGCAATCCTTCTATATGGTGAAGTGAATAAGCGTCTTTGACTGTGAGTGCATTTAGCTTTCGTGCGTCTAAACAAAGTCTGATTTTCGTACCTTTTCGCACTAACGTTACTGGCATTGATTCGTCTCAATTACACCCATAGCAAGAATTCTAACCAATTCCGCATACATCAGTTTTTGAACAACTGTCTCTGCTTCGCAGACGCTAGGTCTCGCGTATCGATGTTATGCGTTTCTAGATCGGTTTTACCAAGTCCCCTTTTCCACGAAAGATGGAAACTTGGCGATAGCTGCTTCCATTAATTATGTATTTCCACTCCAGCCTTCACCGCGATATCGACACATCCATCGTTGACTACCGTAACAGTTACCCCACTATCTAGAAGACCCTCAATCTCTACCCCATTGATATATATATGGGTATATAGTCGGGTATATATAGTCGATCTCATGTCTAGTTTGTCTTCTCTTTCTATATCGTTCATTAGTTTTTTCCATCCGCGTTTTCCGAAAATTCTCCTCCTAGCTTCTTCATATTCTTTAACCCTTAAATGCAATGGTTTTATTTCCCTAACTCATAACTCACTTGCTTTTCGCTTAACCTAAAATTACCCTGAAAGCAGATGTGCATACCATTACTTCTGTCAGTCCTGTTCTTCTCCCCACCCTCCTTCGTTTCGTTTATTAATGGTTCAATTTTGTTCCCACGATTATGCACGTAAAGAAACGGACTATGTCACACAGTGACGGCCCACCTTTAAGTATATCGATCTACAGCTGATATTAGATTGGACCGTGTTTCACTGTTTTATCGGTACTACAATGGAATGTGTTCTGCAGATAATACCTGCAGATTTTTACGTAATACACGTTTTTCATCAAGTACAAATCCCTTTGTGGTCGATTGGCCAGTGGACCGCACAACACACTATAGGGAAAATTCATTCTTTACTGTACATATGTGAAATAAGCTTCCCGCACAGGAAAGTTCAAATCGAATGTTCACAAACACTACTCCCTCCCAAAACATATTTTCATGGTCATTCGCTGATGGGCCATATTACTGGTCACCATTATAGTACGGCTACCGGTATTTTGGTGGCGGACCTTATGTTGCCGGTGGTCCGAATGTTGCTGTTGGTCCATATATAGCCGGTGAGATATACGGCGCGTAGCCGTATTATTCAAATTGGTAAGCTAAACAAACAAATTATAATAACGTTAACACTTGGAACTTGGAAATATATAATTTTTTTCTTACTCATCCACCTCTTGTCGCACCATATCGTTCCCGTCCACGCAGACTATTTGGTCGGCTTTTTAAAATAATTTTTAAAACATCCTTAAAGAACATTATTAATAAGAAAAAATTATAACAAATTTTAAAATTATAAATTAGAACAAATTAAAATAATTATAAATTTATTCACCACCACTGGATCAGCGCCTGTTCTAAACTATTGAAATGCTGAAGAATGCACATTAGGAGCCACTTTAGAAAATCATTTTAATGAGAAAATGATGTATGAAAGGCAAAAAAAACTGTCCAAAGCCCACATTAAAGTATACCGATTTACAGCTGATATTAGATTTTCTTTTTTTAAGCGATATGCTAGTAAGAAAATCCTATGGTTTTCAGGAGTTAAATTTTCATTGGCATAAAATGGTGTTAAACTATTAAATCCAATATGATTTAGGCGAAGAACATCTTTTTTAGCTTTGGTGAATCTCCTAATTTAATTGAGAATAAAGTTTCTATCGTATGTTGCTGGTGGCACATACGGAGCCGGTGGACCATACGCTGTACCATACCTTTGCAGCGCATTTCCTGCATTATGGCGCATTGTCGTATTATTCAAATTGGTACGCTAAACAAAAAAATTATAATAACGTTAACACTTGGAACTTGAGAGATATAATTTTTTACTTACCCATCCATCTATTGTCGCACCATATCGTCCACGTCCACGCCGACTATTTGGCTGGCTTTTTAAAATAATTTTGAAAACATCCTTAAAGAAAATTATAACAAATTTTAAAATGATCAATGAAAACAAATTTAAATAATTGTAAATTTATTGGCCCCCTCTGGATCCGCGCCTATTCTAAACTATTGAAAATAAGCAATTTCAATGAGCAATGAAGAATGCGCATTAGGGGCCACTTCAGAAAATCATTTTAACGAGCAAATCATGTTTGTAAAGCAAACAAAAACTGTCCAAAGCCCACCTTAAAGTATGTACATTAGGGATATAACTATTAATTAGTTATATGCCTAATGTACATATATCGATCTACAGCTGATATTAGATTTTCTTTTTTTAAGCGATATGCTCATAGGAAAATCCTATGGTTTTATGGTTTATTAAATCCAATATGATTTAGGCGTAGAACATATTTTTTAGCTTTGGTGAAGCTTTTAATTGAATTGAGAACAAAGTTTCTATCATATGGACTTTCAAATTTGACGATGATTGCAGCATCATTATTTTTGTTATTATCATTTATTTATTTTATTTCTCATAATATTAATACTATTTACATTTGACTTATGGTAGTAAAACTTTAGGAACAACGCTCCTTTTCTACTTAAATATATGTATGTAAATTTTTAAATTATAAAATCTATGTTGTTTTTTTAAGTGATATGCTTGTAGGAAAATCCTATGGTTTTCAGGAGTTAAATTTTCATTGGCATAAAATGGTGTTAAACTAATAAATTCAATATGATTTAGGTGTAGAACATCTTTTTTAGCTCTTGGGATTTATTCACAGAAGTGCAGAATATATATTTTATTGAAATCAGTTCAGTTTTTTAGGAGTTATTAACGTTTAATGATGTTACTAACACATATGCAAAAACGTGTACATGTGAACCTTAAGCTAAAATGTAAACAAAGCAATGCGTGTTTGTCGAATTTGTTGTTGTAAATAAATAAGAGAAACAATTAAACAGTTGATTGATTTCGCTCTGTTTTAAGTGAGAGTTGTTATAGAAAACAAAGAAGAAGACTTTAGTAATTCAAAGTCACTTAAAAAAACTATATTTTGAAGGTGTTTTTTGTTTTCTAACTCCCATATGCGTAAACAATTTTTAAATTTATCAAAGGTTTATAAAACAAAATTTCCATTCAAAATTTGTTTAATAAACTTTTAACAAATTTAAAAACTGTTTATGCATATTGGGGTAAATACTTCATACGCATCAATTTCTAATCACTACATGAAGTTTAATAAAAAATTGTACGGGTCGGAAAAAATGCAATAGTTATTTCTAAATATTTTGTGAACTATAATTGCAAGATTCTTCAAACATAGTCTAAATGGCTCATTTATTATTTTGCATAGTTTCGCTGAAATTCGGGATTGGAATAGTGGGCGTGGCACATCCTATACAAAGTAAATAATTAAATTCGAATATCTGTAGAACTATAATTGTAAAAGTGTTTAAACTTTTTAGGAATTAATTTCTTATTACTGTGCGGAGTTTAGCTGAATATAGACGGAATTAGACTAGAGGGCGTATCACCTCCCATACAGAGTAAATATTGATTTCGAATATCTGGGGAAACAAAGTGGGAGGGGTTGGAAAAGTAGGTGAGTCACCTTCCATACAAAGTAATAATTGCAAGGTTATTCAAACTTTGTCCGCATAGCTCTCATACCATTTTAAAGAGATTGTATGAAAATGGTCGGGATTGCAGTAGTGGTTGTGGCACAATGTAAATAATTAATTTTGAATATCTCGAGAACAATAATTCTAAAAATATTTAAACTCTGTATCAATCAATTTATTACCATTCTACGGATGTTAGCTAAAAACAAATTTATTCCTGATCCCTGTACGAAGTTTAGCTAAGCGTGATAGGCGTAGTAGGAATGCCCCCTCCCTTTTAAAGGAAAGTTAAAGTAAAGCTTGATATGAGTTATTTCTTTACACAAAAGATTTAAAAATAGGTGGGATCAGAACAGTGGAGTGGTATCTCCCATACCAAATTAGTTAGTTATATTTTGCATGTGTACGTACACGCAGAGCAAAAATATATTTGGGCATGGTTACTGTAACCATTTCAATATTGTTACAAGTTTTTTAACTATATTATAGTCACAGTAACCATTTACATGATTGTGGTAACCACAATATGGTTAACTTACGATTCACATGATTGTCTCAACCATATATATGGTTACAGTAAACATATATATGTTTGTGACAACCATTTATATGATGAAGGACTTATCATATTATGGTGCTCTCGGCTTATCATAATCTGAGAACAACATATTATGATAAAATTATTCATCATAAATATGGTTACCACAAACATATATATGTTTACTGTAACCATATATATGGTTGAGACAATCATGTGAATCGTAAGTTAACCATATTATGGTTACCACAATCATGTAAATGGTTACTGTGACTATAATATAGTTAAAAAACTTGTAACACTATATAAATGGTTACAGTAACCATGCCCAATTATATTTTTTCTCTGCGTGTAGTTAGGTTGTATCAGAAATCATTCATATTTTTTAATTTTACTAGGGTAGGGGTAGCGAAGTGCAGCATCTTTATTTTTGTGGTTATAACCGGTGAGCCATACGGACCCAGCTATACGGACAATATGTTGCTTGTGGTCCGTATGTTTGCGGCTCATTTCCTGCATTATGGCGCGTAGCCGTTTTCAAATTGCAATGCTCAACAAACAAATTATAATAACGTTAAGACTTGGAACTTGAAAAATATAATTATTTATAATTATCCTCCTCGTGTCTGGATCCGCACCTGCTCTAAACTATTGCAAATAAGCAATTTCAACGAAGCTGCAGAATGCGCATTAGGAGCCACTTCAACATAGCAGTCCAAAGCCCACCTTAGTATGTATATCGATCTACAGCTGATATAAGATTTTATTTTTTTAAGCGATATGCTTGTAGGAAAATCCTATGGCTTTCAAGGGTTAAATTTCATTGGCATAAAATGGTGTTCACTATTAAATCCAATATGATTTAGGCGTAGAACATCTTTTTTTTAGCTTTGGTGAAGCTTTTAATGGATTTGAAAACAAAGTTTCTTATGGAATTTGTCGATGATATTTGTTATTTATTATGTGTTTATTTTTATTAATTTTAACACGAAAAGCTACTTTTGTATTTGGAGAAGTAATTTCAATTGCTTCACACATCTTACATATTTCTTCATTTCCATATTCATTGTCGGCACCTTTTACGAATTGATTTTTGATGTCACTACATATTTGTTCAATTATTTTGAAAAATATTTTGTTGAATGGACTTCGGCCTGCAATATATTCAAAATTGTTTATTTCTTCTTCGGCTATAAGACTGTATGGTGGACCATATGTTGCTGGCATTTCCTGCATTATAGCGCGTAGCCGTTTTCAAATTGCAACGCTCAACAAACAAATTATAATAACGTTAACACTTGGAACTTGAAAAATATAATTATTTATAATTATCCTCCTCGTGTCGCACCATATCGTCCATATATTTCACCCCCTCTGGATCCGCACTTGCTCTAAACTATTGCAAATAAGCAATTTCAATGAAGCTGCAGAATGCGCATTAGGAGCCACTTCAACATAGCAGTCCAAAGCCCACCTTAAAGTATGTATATCGATCTACAGCTGATATAAGATTTTATTTTTTTAAGCGATGTGCTCGTAGGAAAATCCTATGGCTTTTAAGGGTTAAATTTCATTGGCATAAAATGGTGTTCACTATTAAATCCAATATGATTTAGGCGTAGAATATCTTTCTTTTAGCTTTGGTGAAGCTTTTAATGGATTTGAAAACAAAGTTTCTTATGGAATTTGTCGATGATATTTGTTATTTATTATGTGTTTATTTTTATATATATTTCTTCATTTCCATATTCATTGTCGGCTCCTTTTACGAATTGATTTTTGATGTCACTACATATTTGTTCAATTATTTTTAAAAATATTTTGTTGAATGGACTGCAATATATTCAAAATTGTTTATTTCTTCTTCGGCTATAAGACTGAAATTTTCGGTTTCTTATTAAGACTGGAATTTTCTATGAAGTGAAAACTACTCGATAGTTATTCTGATATAGTTTCGTTGTTGCTGCTTTTTAAAACTGCTCCAAATAGAGCATAACTGACATCTGTGCAAAATCGTTCAAAAAATTTCCACTTGAATTTGTATTCGATGCAAAATAGCTTAAATTTTTCCAAAATGAAACATTTATAGTTTAGAGTGTGGCGATAAGGAATAGCTATAGACCAAAACACGCTTATCCGCTCACTTTGTCCAGATGCATCAAAATGAATTGTAAAAAAATATAGTCTTTGTATTGATTCTGTTGCATTAAGTATACCTCATGAAAAGGATCTGCATTCAGAAATGTATTGATGCAAAGTCGGAAGGTTTTGTATATTTTGCATATTTGCGCTCTGAAGTACACCTCTCATCTGCAAAAACGTTTTTCTTCTTTAGCATGAAATTTTTTCCAGTTCTATATACCGAAACTTTTCCATCTGAAATTATTTTGAATCTGTATTAGGAGCAATCAGTTAAAGTAAAACATTCATATACCAGTAAACCGGATGCCAAAGGATCTGGTACTGAAGAGTGATATAACCCATGCATTGTTTATCTTTAAATACTTCTGGCGAATGACGTCAAGTACAAATTTATTATTAGATAGCTTTAATTTTGTATCGTCTTTGGCTCCTGGAGGAATTTCGAACTCAAAATCAAAAAATATTTCCTTTTAAATCTCTTGTTCGTTTTGTTGCCATTCCGTTAAGTTTTTCCGTTGAATTCAATAAATATCACTTTTAAATTAAAGAAATAAAAGTTTTTTATTTTATTTCTATTTCTGTCAACTACAAAGAAATAGTGTTGCTAATATAATAAAAAATGTAAATCAAATGAGTGTTTAAAACATATATATTTTTTTTACTTAATTAAGAGAAGTTTTTGATAACCATATTGATGTAAATTAATAACAGGTACATAATTAATTATAACCATATATATATGTTTACTGAAAATAATTGTTTAAATCTTAATTACTTTGGAATTTTGTACGCTTATTTTTTATTAAAGTGGCACCACTGAATTATAAATCAACTGTTTACTTTGTAGCTGTCGTCTTTAAAATAATTCAGTAGCTGCCACACGACTACAACTCCAGACACCAGAATTTGTGTTTGTGTAGTCGTGTAGCCTGCTGTCTTCAATGTGTTCAATGCATAAGTGATTAAATACTTACAAAGAATCAGAATAGAATAAAAACAATAACTCGCAATCTACACTGTGCGCATAACCAGAAATCTTTCTATATTTTTTTTGAAATTTTGATATTTTTAAACTTCTTTCTGAAGTTTTAAAGGGACCCAGAAATTCGATTTTTACTATAATGTCTGAAAACAATGTTCGATTGATTCTCCTTCAATTAATGAGAATCAATTTTCTCAAAACTTTTTTTTTTAATTTTGAAATGGAAATAAAAAAAACAAGTACCAAAGTATAATTTATGATACAGATCGAAAATTTTTTTAAAAATGTTTGAAACAAATCTGTTTTTATCATTCAAGAAAAACTTAAATTGTTAAAGAGTTATTTAAGAAAATTTAATCTGTTTTTTAACTTACAATTTCAAACTTTATATGTATGTCAGAATGTCTCATTCATTTCCCTTTGGAAATAAAAAAGTAGATTTTAAAAACCGCATTAGTATATTCTATATTTGATCTTACGTTTTTATGACACGTCATGACGCTCTTCCATAAAATTATGACGGTCATCAATCTGAAATAAGTAATTTACTATTTCTTCTTGTAAAAATGTCATTATATTTCCAACTGGATGTACGAAATTGAATGTCGCTTACTTATCAAATCATGTAAAGCTCACATTTCATCTAGACTTAAAAGCCCATTTCTAGTGGCATGATTTTGAATGCATCCAAATCGGACATTTCATCCACATTAAAAAACTTGCTATTTGGTTCTTCTTCTAATGTATGTGAGCTTTTAGATACATGCAATGATTTAATATTAACTTTAGAAACTTTGTCCTTCAATTAAAAGCTTCACCAAAGCTAAAAAATATATTCTACGTCTTAATCATATTGGATTTAATAGTTTAACTCCATTTAATGCCAATGAAAATTTAACTCATCAAACCATAGGATTTTCCTACGAACATATCGCTTAAAAAAAGAATATCTAATATCAGCTGTATATCGGTACACTTTAAGATGAGCTTTGGACTGTTTTTGCTTTACAAACATCATTTGCCCATTAAAATGATTTTCTTAAGTATCTCCTAATGCGGATTCTTCAGCTTCATCTTAATTGCTTATTTTCAATAATTTAGATCAGGCTCTGATCATGAAATAAGAATTTCCCTCTCCCCAAAACCAAAAAATTTTGTAGAACAAATTTTAAATTTGCTTTTTGGTTCTGTATGTGATGATTTAATATTCATTTTTGAAAGTTGTTTTGGATATCTTTTTATATAAAATGGTTACTACTATTACTATATTTTAATCAAACTATGTATTTATTTATGTTTGCTTACTTTATTGCAAATAATTTTTCTGTTAGCAATATTTCGAATTCTGTCATTCACAGGCATATTTTTATTGTAATCATTAATAATACATTCGACAATTCCATCGTTCAGATTTCTTCAAGTTTAATGAAATCTCTCATTTTAATTGAGTGTATCAAAAAGTAACATTAATTTTTTTTTAACAATTTAAGAATAATAAAAAAAGAATCTAAATTTAATGTTATCGACAATGGTATTATCCTAAGCGGTAAATCTATACCAATTAGTGTAAGAGCTATTTGTGATGCTCCAGCAAGAGCATTCATTACAACCACGCCCTATCATTTTTCACGACATGGATGTACAAAATCTATACAAATAGCAAAAAAAAAAGTAAACGGGGTTTTAACGTATAGCGCAAAATTAGCACAACTCATTACAGACAATGATATCTATCTGTCAAATCGTCTATAGAGACCATCGGCATTTCTAAAGTTATTCAAGTTTGTAATGAGAAAGTTTATACTAAGAATAGTAAATAACAAAAAAATAATAAAGTTTCAAGTGATTCTAAAGCAAGCATTTCAGAGAAACATTATAAAATTAGTCCTTTTCTTTCTAAGGAGTTTGTACGGAAACCTAGATCACTAGATGACTTAAAAAATTGGAAAGCCACTGAACTAAAGCTATTTTTATTGTACAATGATAACCCTTAAGGATGAAGTTCATGACGACATCTACTATGAGTTTCTGCTTTGCTCATATAGGCTACTTTTTTGTCCCAAAACAATGTAGTAGCAATTTTGTATCTGCCCAAGAATTATTAAATAATTTTGTTGAAAATTTTACTGTTATATTCGGAGAAAACAGCATTTTGTATATTGTCCACAGAACAGGTTGGCGATCCTATAAATGGTTCATCATACGCTTTTGAAAATTATTTACAAAAACTCTGTAAAAAAATCAAAAAAAACACTTGAACAAATATATAGAAAACTGGTAGAAGAAAAAATTTAAATTAATATAAATCCAGAAGCCTATTGGAAACATCTTGAAAAGGAGTATACAAATTTTTCGAAACACCAAACCACTATTATAATGTGGAAGATAATATCCCAATAAAATTTAAAACTTTTATAACTAGTCGGTAAGGATACTTTATTTTCAAGAAGACTGAAAAATGTTCGTAGCTTTTATGACATTCCGTATCACTTTAATTTATTGTACTTCATGTTCAAATAAGGAAATCAATAGAAAAAATCATAGAAATAAAAGCTATCACAATAATTCATTTTTATTTTGGGGTTTTACATTCAATTGTAATAACCGTAAGCTTTTTTGCATGGTTTTAATGTTGACAGACTAACAAAATAACCTTATTAAATTATGGGCAACTATTGATCATATAATTTTGAACACAGCTGTACGTGCTGTAAAACCACACAAATAGAAAGACTACAATAATTACAAAATAAGGCAATGAGAACCATCTTAAAATGCAATAGATATACATCAATAAATCATATGTGAAACGCTCTAAATTGGCTAAATATAAAAAACAGATTAGATTGCTATTTATAAGCAAAATGAAAAGAAGGAAGGCACCAGCATATCTATGCGAGCAAATAAATTATGTCGGAGACTTACAACCATGCAGTCTGAGAGATTTTGATGATTTCAGACTACAGCGAGACATGGGCACAAATATGCAGTTATCACTATTTTACAAAGGACATAGACTTTATAACTCATTACCAAATAATGTAAACTCTGAAACAAATGAATATATATTTAGAAAAGAGTGTGTAAAATTTTTTACAGAGTTAAGATAAATACAATTATGTAATAATTTATGTCAATATGTAATTTTCAAAGTACTAGTAATACTAATAAACTAATAATTTAGTAGTTTAAAATTGTAACCACTCCTTATTTATTCAAATGTCCACATCAACTGTTTAGTCACTTTCACATACACACACTTATATTACACAATTTATAATGTACAATAATACACTGGTAATGCAGTTGATGTTAATTCTAATAGCGCTTATGATAAACTAACTGACTGCAATTTTCCGTTACTATTTACATACTAGGGTTCTATAGCTGAAACAAAAAGTCGACCTTTCGACTTTTTCCGTTTTTTAAAAAGTCGACTTTTCGTACTTTCGACTGTTGGTATTTATGAAAAGTCGACTTTTCGACTTTTTTCAACTTTTTACCATTTCTTGTAAAAAATACATGGTTTCTACATTTATTGATGCGCCTTTTGTAATGTTTAGCAATAAAAATTAAATTTATCAAGGCGATAATAGTTAGAAGAATGTTGTAAGAATTTTGTGTAGAAAAATGCTTTATTTTATAAACATTTATTTATTATTTACATATATTAGCATACACTACAAAAAATGCAAGTGCAATATTTTTTTTAACAATCTAAAAAGTTGACTTTTATCGACTATTCGACTTTTATCGACTATTAGACTTTTGAGATAACATAATCGATTGTTCGACTTTTTTCCGACCAAAAAGTCGATTTCGACTTTTTTCAGGAAATAGTCGATTGTTCGAAGAATCGAACAATCAACTTATAGAACCCTATTACATACACAGTATCGTCTTCTAGTAGTTTCATGAATTGTCTATGAAATATCTTATTATCTATGAAGTATCTTAATTTGTAACGCTTTTCTATGATAATGATAATGGTTTGGGAGGGGAAAAAACTGTGTTACCATCAACATATAGTGCATTTCAATATGTTAAATGGTCTTTTCTGTTTTCATTTCTATTGGTCTCTCTCTCTCTTTGCTATAAATAACATTCTGTGCATGTCAATGTTTACTCTACATAAAGTAGCTAATTCTTCCAAGGCCTCCTTGATATCGTTAGGATCTACACTGGTCTTAATACCTTTAATTACCACTATCAAGTCTTTACTGCTTTTCAGCGTCTGTAACATTTTTTTTATTGTTTAGATATTGAGAGACTTTTCTGTAAACATCCTCAGTGTATATAACAATTTTAGTTTCTGGCACACCTCTTCTTATGGGAACAATGTGAAAATTATTTTTATCAATAAATGTTTTCACTAAATCATTTGAAATGGGTTCGCGAAGGTATATTGGAGGTGCTTTAAATGATTTTCGGCTGGAATTATCATTAAGGACGTGATCGTTATTTTCATCATCACTTAAGAGCGCATACCGATTTCATAACAAGGGATTGTTAAAAAATTGTGTATTGTTATTATTTGATGGAAGAGCGGGGGAACAAGAGCGAGCTCTCTCACTTGGTTTGGTGACTAAATAGATTTAGTTATAATTTGGATCAGTTATATTTTTTTTGCATACTATCCTAGTCTGATATAACAATGTTATTTTTTTTTGGCAATTATGATATTTTAATTTAAAATATTTCATTGTAATTGTATTATGGATTTTCTTTGTTTGATACACTAATTAATATTTTTAATTATAGGCATCCATGCGCAAGTAATTTTATTTTTATATGCGCAAATAAATGTAAATAATATTCTCGAATTAAAATGGAGCTGATTTAAAACACGTCTGTCTCTCATGAGAACATAAATTTAAAATATTGTTACGTTTTAACACTTTTTAAAACGTTGGTTTATTTCCTTTAAATATACTTTTTATTGCAAATAAAAGCCGTTTAGTAATTTAATATTTGTAACAACTCTTTATTTATTTAAATCTATGCAACAACAATTTAAATAGTCACTCAGTGTTTTTATACACGTTTATAAATTCGCAGAAATACACACACTTTATAATGTAGAAGTATACACTGGTAATGCAGTTGATGTCATTACTTAACGATGTTTCAAATTAGACTGACTTGTTTGGTGTTCTCACGACCAATTTATATGCGCTGCATTACCATCTAAATAGCTCTATTTCTACAATGATCTTCAAACTAGAAAAATGGTCAACTAAAAGCTCTTATTCAATGTTGTATGTTCCATAAATTAAAACAAAAATATTTTGCTTCATCGGGATTGGAAACTGGGCTTAATGAGTGGTAAGTTACGACTCATACCAATAGGCTATCGTGAGTTTAAAAAAAATGAAAATAAGATAAAAATAAAGGTTTTGAATTACATTATCATGATCCCATGTCGCAAGATCTTTCGGCTGTTTCCTATAGCTGTATATATTTAAATTTTTAGAAATGGATGTCCCTTTTACTTTTTTGAATTAACTGTGGAGGCGATTACTCTGCTAACTATAGTGGATGACCAGTTGACAAAGCATTGTTGAAGGGATTAAAAGATAGACAAAAGGGGTTAAGAAAGGCGAAATAGTTCAACCAGTAAATCTTAATTGCAGTTATTATTCGCCAATTTCTGGAGTTCCCACTCCAAATAAAAATAATAAAAAGGTTCGAGTTCAGTCTGGAACCATCTCCTATGCTAGTATTTTAAAGTCTGATAATAAACAACCTAGTGTATGCAAAAATTCGGTAGGGTTGGACAATTTATTAAATACTCTTACAAATAATATAACCTCACTTAACCAAAACATGTACATACAGTGCCTCACAGTTTATTTCGTGCATATGATTTTTTATAAAAAAATTTCGTTATATTTTTATAATTATCTGACATATTAAAAAAAGAACACCGACAAATATTTGAAAATATGGTATTATTTATTGTATTTACAAAAAAAAAAATTAAAAACAATTCATTTATTAAAAATATTTACTGCCTGTTTCTCTAAATGCGAACGAACATTTTCTTTCGTATTTTATATTGAAAACAACAAAAAAATTTATTTAAAATTTATTTGTTGTTTTCAATTTAAAATGAAAGTATCAAACCGTTGAAGTACATCATTTGAGATATCCTTATAGAAATCTTCTGTTCTAATGGTATATATAAATGAATCTGTATCCATGTAATTTAAATGAAGTCTACTATTAAATTTGGGTTTCATATAGCCATGGTGAAATTCGTACATTTTCCATTTTGAAAGTTCTAATACACTAAAACCTAAGTACATTGGCTTATTACATTTAATGTTCACTCGTTTAAGTTGTACGGCAAACATATCATCTCCAAACCTAGACAGACTATGAAAATTCAATTGAGCAATATGAGCTCTTGCTTCTTTATAATTTCTTCTGTCCAATTCCCACTGTGTTACAATATAAACACTCTTTCTTTTTTCTACATTCTCCATGGTCTTACCATAAACTGCATTATTTAGTAACTTAAAGAAATCTTTTTCGAATGCATTTGTCGCTTTAGTCCTATGAAAAGTATCTAAGTCGATGTATGACTTTAACCATGGAGCCTGTTTAAATTTTATAATTCTATGGATTTTTTTTCAAAATCATACAATTTGCTATACATTGTTTCAACACTCTATAATGTATAGCATAATTTTTTTTATTAGTTAAATCTGCTATCAACTTTTCATTTCTCATCGGAGGAACTACCTTATTTTGAGGACAGAATGGTAAATCATTGTGTAGGTCATGTAGTCCAGTAGGATAATCTAAATCAACTTCCAAGATATAACCCTCACTGGACTCATCTTCAAGACAATTTACATTAAGTGCAATTATTTCTTCATTACTTAACCAAACAAAATCTGAATATGGTTTGTATTGCGACATTGCCCATTCATACAAGTTATTTACATCCAAGTACATAAGGTATTGTGAGGGTTTTGTTCTATCATAATCAGCCATATATTTGTTATTGGCCACAGAATGTCTTAACGAGCATTGGACAAGCCCTCCTCTAACACTAGTTTTTATCAAATTATACATATCAACATCAGTTATTAGTTCCAAACGTATTTGTGTTGATTTTAACATAGCGTCCCACGATAACCCTGGTGCTGTATAATAATGGCAGGGATCCAAACCATAAATATTTTTACAAATCTTTCTAAAATTTTCAAAAATATCTGCTAAAATAAGAGTATCACTTTTAACATACAATTCTGTATATTCTAACAGTGTTTTGCAATTAAAAGTTTCCCATACTTTTTTAGCATGTTGGTAATCTTCTACTCTGCACTCTTTATTTGTTAACAAATTTTTAAATTCATCCCGTTCAGGGAGATTTCTTTCGGAAAGTTTTGAAAAAGAATCAATATAAGAAAATTCCCTTTCTTCTTCATTTGGAAAACATTTATTAATGATTTTAAAATCATCAGCCGTTAAGTTTGAAGATAATGCGTCTAAACTGGATGCCATAAACCTAAATGAGTCTACAAACCTTGTAACGACAGGTTTTTCCACCTTACGCTGGGGTAGAGCTCGCGGCTCCCAGGGTTCGTTACAAAAATTTATTTTAAGCCAGGGGATTAAAAAGACAGTTTCTTTTTCTTATAACGTTATAAATCGTACTTTATTTTATACACTAACACAACACTTTATTATGACGTAGTACACTGTTACGAAGAGGGGGGCACGGCGATGACGGGGAAAGGCTTCCCGTAGTACTCTTTCACGGAGGTACGGTGATGACGGGGAAAGGCTTCCCGTAGTACTCTATCACGGAGGTACGGCGATGACGGGGAAAGGCTTCCCGTATATACTCTCTACGTCTTAGGCCGCAGGGATTCTCTCCGTTGACCGCGGCACCACCACGGGCGTCAACAAGAGGGAGTACCGGAGTGGGAAGATGATTGAGTAAAAGGGGGGTCAGACGGCATGTATTGCTTGTGTTTTGTGCCATGTATTGGGACATTTTTCCATATGTAAACATATACATACCGTGTGATCCACATGAAACTTTGTGTATGTAAAATACATGTGTATTACTCGTGACATTTTTGGCAATTAGAGCATGTTCTATTTTCGTGTGTATAACAGTGTTGTATTTTCAAATACAACACTGTGTGAGTGCAAAATAAAAAAAACAAAAGCGAGTAAAGAAAAATCATAATAAAATAAGTTTCATTGCATTAAATATATTTATTGTGATTTAAAAATGTTTTAAATAAATATATTGTTAAAAACAATAAACATATAAAGTTATAGAGGTTATGTCACATGCAATTACATATGTACGTGGAAATTATGAATCGTATGTATAATGTGAATTTTGACATACATATGGAATTCCATATGTATCGAATACATGTCCCAATACATGCCGTCTGACCCCCCTATAAGCTGGGCACTGGTATAACCACAGAATCCCACCAATACTCAATTACCACAGTTTTATTAGGTGGCAGAGGTATAACCCCTTCTCCGACTAATAAAACCTTTAGTAAATCTCACCAGAAAAAAAGGCAAACTACGAGAGTGGGTATAACCGCTATTCTCGGAGTTTAAGATATTATTTAATTGTAAGAGGTATAACCCCTAAACAGCTAAATAAGATCTTACCTCTTCGCCGGCTGCTGGCTGACTGACTCATTATTCACAAATGCTCTCCTTTTATAGGGCAGATCAACCAAGCATACAAGGCGAATTTATACAAGGTGGAGTCAGTCAAACAGCTGATAATTTTTTTTTTCGCTTTTTGGTTTTAACAGTTGTCAAAGCTTGTTTTTATATTTAAATATCTACATATTCTAATCGTATTAACAAACTATTTATTTTTTACATAAATAAGAAAAGCTCTCACTATATAATTATCTACACTACATTAAGTTTTAATACATATTTGTTTATTTTTTCATTTTTGTTTTTTGACATTTGTTAAGACCAATTGTTGTATTTGTAGAACTGATAGCACCTTGTATAAATTCGCCTTGCATGCATACATACACAATAGTTAATACACAGCGATGTAACGTCTCCCATGGTTGCAAACTAAATGTACTGATATTTGTTTTGTTTTCCCTACTTACTACTAGGTGGCGTTACTTAAACTAAATACAATAAACGTTTAGACAAATTTGAATAATAACAAATAAAAACTAATGTGAGGCAAAAAGAAGTGCCTACGACTTTTGCTCGTCACAACCTTAACTGAAAATTATTATTTTCAACTGGTAATGGAAATATAAGTTTCCTTATTTATGGGAATTATTTCTATTGTACCCTCAACTTTACCTAATTCCCTTATAAATAAGTGGCTATCATACGATGATAAATTATGAAAGAAGACTGGAATAAATTTTTTAATTTTAAAATTAATATTACAATGGTTGTGAAGGGCAGATCGATAGCGACCAGTTAAATGGCAATGGTCACGAACTCTGTCATCGTCCAACGGTTTTCCACAAAGGTTACAGTCAACACAAATTCTAAATTCCTCATTTTCTTCATTTGTAAGTGCTTTCATTGGAACTACTTTATTTAAATAATTTTTGAAAATTTCTTTTGTGTCTTTCAACAATTCCCTGACAAATACTTGGGGGCTATCTAATCCACTATAAGTGAATGATTTTGAATATCTATCATTATAACTACACTTAATATAATAACTAAATGAATAGGGGATGTGTTTCTGTTCATTTAGTGTCTTAGAGCTAATCCTACTATTAATTTTTTGTAATAGACATTCGAAGTCTGCGTAGACAACGAATGGCACTTCTAAATTATTAATGCTATTTTTGAATTCTATATACGAAGATACGCCGGCATTGTAGTAACCATTTCGGATCATCCATCTTTATGTCTTGTTGACATTTCTGGATCTTTGGAGTAAGTAAGACACGTCATGCTAAAGTGAATGCTGTTTTTGCTATTGCTTAAAGATGATCTCAAAAATCTGAAGAACAAAATATAAAATTTTAAATATATATAAATAATTAAAAAAATGTATTAAATATTTTAACGTACCGTGATAAATCTTTAATGAGAACATAATGCCTCTTACTGCAATCCTCGTTCTCCAACAGCATTAGGCTGATGTGAATTGCCCTATATTTCTCGCATACTCTGTATGGTCTTGGTTTTAAGAGACTAAAGTATAATGAGCAAAAATTTGTTACATTTTCTTAGTAGCATTATAAACAAAATCTAAAAATGTAGCATATTTCTTACGGAAGCCTAAACAAAGAATGTTACACTGGATCTGGAAACAGGTTACCACATCAATACTATAGAGTGGCTATGATGACACATTAAATTCCATATTTTAGACACAACCGCATAAAATAATTTTTCAATGGATATAAATTCATATTGTTCAGATGAATTATGAACTTTGCTGATCGCCTGTGCAATCCACTCGATCCGACAAGTGATGTATTGAGCAAGATACAACTCTTTGCTTCCACTGAACGTCCCTGAATTGGATTATGAATATAATGAAACCGTTTGAAATCTGTTTCTACCCATTACGACGATTAACTCGACCCTTGAACTAAATGGATATAACCTTAACAATGATGCTCCTAACCCTTGCTGTCTGTTGTCTGTGTTTGCGCAGCGGAAATTTATGTAAAAGAAAGGAATAAAAACCGAATCTTATATACCCTTCAAAAAATTATACTCAAATTATAGGAAAAAATTATTTTTTTTGCAGTTTTTTTTAAAGAAAAATAGGGTTAAAAAATATTTTTTCCGATTTTGACCCATTGTAGGTCCAACGTCGTTGCAAAGGTCTTTGAAATATCTATCATTAGATATCCATATTGTCTATATTAATAACTTAGTAATCCAGATATAGATCAAAAATTGAGATTGTCCTGGTTTTTTCCTCATTCTCAGCCATTTTGCCGATTTTATATAGCAAACTTCTCGAAAGCATGTCTTACATAATTATTGGATCCCGAAGATATCTGGGGTCTTCAGAAAATTGATTTCAACAGACAGACGGACATGGCTTAATCGACTCCGCTATCTATAAGGATCCAGAATATATATATTTTATAGGGTCGGAAATGAAAAATGTAGAAATTACAAACGGAATGACAAACTTATATATACCCTTCTCATGATGGTGAAGGGTATAAAAATAGTTTTTCTTCAAATTATTAAGTTGAGAAAAGATCTAATTTATTTATTACTTGTAGATATGGTATTACCTTTAGACAATATTTAAGTACCGTGAACGGTTTTACTAATTAGTTTTTGGTGTAGAAACTCCTCTCAAAGAAGTATAAAAACAGGAGTAGACTAAACTACTAACTAGTATTAACCCAACAAACCAAATACTGTTAAACTGGGTAAAAGTGAGAAATTTATTAATGTGTACTTAAACATTACCTTGCAAGATACATTATTAAGAGCGGGCCATGGAGGACCCCTTCGATTTCAGTTTTTCATAGCAAAATAAATGGACCAGTAAGGACCTCGCCGATCTATGAAACTGATGTAGTAGTTAGGCCATAAAGATCAAAAAGGAGATGACCCACAAATTACCCACCCGAATATGGTGAACTGGACCATCGGAAGTTCCGGACCCGAAGAAATACGGGTTTTCAAAATTGTTGGATTAATTTCGGGTCCTAAAACGAGTGTAACCTTTGCGAAATGATTAAAAGAAGGATCGGCAAGTTCCAATTTAGCAAAATATTCCCTAATAGCATCCGGAACAGTTTCCTACAATTTCAGTAACCCTCGCGGAAATACACATTTTCGGGTACCGGTCATATAGAGACTCTATGGTAAGACGACCAAATCCATCCTTTCCCTTCTTAGATGTGGGTAATCCTAATTGCTTTACCAGAGAGGAACATACGTAACTGATGTTGCAACACGCGACAAATGTAATTCCACTTTCAATGTGGGCGAAAAGTTTATTACGTGCCGAACAGGCAAATCAGAACCAGTAAAAATAGACAAAGGCGGACACGATTTACGATTTTTACGGGACCGTTTGTGGTTGCCGATTTCTTGTGTGCTGGCCGAGTGTAGTAGTGTGTTGTGATCACTAAGGGGCGGATTTATATACAAATGCATGTTTTTTCTCTAACGCACAGTGGAGCAGAATCGAAATTTTTTGGAAATAAATCTGGCGTTTCTAAACGGCTGGTCCGATAGGGATTAGTTCGGAATAAATGTGGATCAAATTATTCATAATATTTGCATTCCTATTCAAATTTTGATACATATTTTAGTTTTAGAAACTCAATAAATATGTAATATCTAATCAAATCTTTATTTATTAACAAAACTTGTCAAAAGGTCAAAGGGAATCCCGCAATTCCTAAAAATTGGAGCGAAAATCCCAAAAATGGTATTTTTACAATTTTGCCCATAGGGTCCACATTTTCTTCGGGGCTGTGAAAATACTTTGGGGATAAACAGGGAACACATCAGGGCTTCAAAAGAGTCTTTCCGTTTTCTGATCCCAGCTTTGGGATTTTATGGCCCAATGTTTAAAATTTGATAAAAAAAAACCGAAGGGTGTAGAGGCGACATATTCGAAAAATAGGACATGTTTTTTATACCAGTGTGTTTTCCATAAAGATACCTTACAGAAAAATATTAAATTGTTATATATTCTTAAAGAAAGTGTATTTTTAATAAAAAAAGAATTAAGTCACCATTTCGGCCAGAAACAGCTAAAATAAATTATTTTTTGAATATATAAATTGAAAATCGTTTATTTTTGGATCCATAATTGATATTGCTTTGAAATCTTTTGTGTGTTATTTGTAATTTAGATGTCTAACTAACAAAATTTTGGCAAAATTTTAAAATTTCAAGCATATTTTTTCAAGACCTAGCCGAGCGCTTTCCAAAAATATAGAAATATTTGAAATACGATGGGAAACAAAAAAATTTCACATGTTTAAAAATTGTACATGTCGTAGATACCCTACTTTGAGCCCCCATAGGACCGCCCTGTGGATCAGTTCGTACTATATTGGCGGTGCGTTTATATCATTCGACATAGCAAAAAATAATGGTACCAAAGTTAACCCTTTTTATACCCAACAGTTAACTGAAGAACTGAACCTACAATCTGAATTTAAAGGTAGGATCACACGATTGCCTCAATGCACCAATTATTGGTCTATTTTATACGTCAATCGTGTGATTTCACAACTTATTGGCTCATATGTCAAACCACAACAATATTGTGCTTATTTGGCCCAATCAAATGCAACCCTGGTACGGCAATCATGTGAATGCTTGATAGGCAACATGCACCAATAAAAAAGTTAAAAATACACCAATATTTATTGTGTTCTAGTGCGGCAATCAAAGAAGACAATTAGCGCCAATATTAATTTTTGTAAATGAAATATTGTTTTTGTGAGCCACTCTCTGACCCACATACATCTTTTAACATTTCTTTATTAATTTTTTTATATGATAATTAAGGCCGACGCAATTTTCTTTTTTTATTTAACAAATATTTTTTTCAAAAATAGATTGGTTTTACATTTATGTAAACAAAACAAAATTTAACATCTAGCACAACAGCTGTTTCTCTGAGTTGCCGTAAACTAGAACAATCGTGTGACTGAAATGCGACAATTATTGCCACTAAATCGCTTTGCGCCAATTTACGACAATCAAATTTATATAAAATGAAGCAATCATGTGACTGCAGAGAATTTGATTGGGACAATTTCTTTATTGGGCCCCAATTCAGCACAATAAAATTTGTATTAAATTGGTTCATTGCGGCAATCGTGTGATCCTACCTTAATGATTAGTTAGTCAATGAGTAATGTAACTTTTTTATAAAAATTGATAGCACAATATCAAAAAATTAATAAAAAATTTACTGCATGCAATGTATTTTCCCAATTAATCACATTAACAACGTGAGAATTAAATATTCCTATTAAGAGTTACATTAGTTTACTAGGTTTTTATTCATTATGTGAAACAAATATGTTATTTTAAACCGTCTACCTTCTGGAAAAATATTGAAAAAATCCAGGTTGTCAAATTGTTGGGGATATTTATTAAAAAAAACTAATACTAACCATTAAAATTTAAATAATAATGAACAGTGATATTCTGTTTTTGTAAATATTATTTTTGTTTCCCTCACGACACTCCATTTATAGTCTTCTACCATATGCTTGTCAAAAACCTTGATAATTCCATTCAAATCCATCATAGTGGGGTCAATCAGAAGAAAAGTGATAATACATCTGTCTATTCTGAACTACTGGTCCGATTTCAAAATGATGTACAAGAAAATCGTGCAGGAGGACATAATATTTTGGAAAATACATTAGAATCAAAGGTTCGAAAGAATTAATTTTTAATTCTGTTTTTGAAATCGTAATAAATTTGATCTCTTAACCATTCCATTAATGAATTCATTATATACTAATTCATAGACTTAATTCCTTTGTACTTTAAATGTTTTGAATTCATTCCTCTTAGAATTCTTTGTATTTCACTTTCATATAATCACATTCTCATGTAATTAAACTGATAAACAAATGAATTTAAAATAGAAATTATAATTTTATTAAATTTTAGATTTTTTGAACAGATCAAATCATGTAAGTACTAATAAAATTCAGTTGTTTGTCAATATCATTCATTTAACCTTAAAAGTTGCAACAAAGAAGTTCATTTAAAAAATAATCAAAATGAAGTTCCTTATAGTGTTTGCATTTTTAATCTTGGCTGCTTTAAAAATTATAGGGGTAAAGAAAGGGAACAATATGTAATTAAATAATTTGTTTAATGAAATACTATAAATTTCTTAAGGCTTCATTAAGCAAGGAGGACGCAATAACATTTGCAACAGGTTGTAAAGATGTAGCTGGTGCATCAGATGGTAAATAAACCAAAAAACTTCCAAACTACATACGTTTTAAATTCCGACTAGATTTCTAACCTTATCTTACAATTTTAATACAGCCGACCTTGAGGCCATTGTTAAACATCAACCTGTCGAGAGCAAAGAGGGCAAATGTATGCGTGCCTGTGTTCTAAAAAAATTCGAAATTGTAAGTTAAATTTTGGTTTCCAAATTATTTTATTATGGTACAATAAATTTTATTCAAACTACAATTGCAGATGAGCGACGAGGGTAAATTGCTTAAAGATGCAGCCTTGGAAATTTCAAAATCTCTTATAAAGAATGAGGAGCAAAAAGAGCTAGTTGCTGGTATAATTGATATCTGTGACGAATTAGAAGTTAGTGATGATCAGTAAGTTTTTTTGCCTGGAATTTAAAAATATGATTTATTTGTTTTTTTAATAATATTATTTTTCTTGCAGCTGCGAAGCTGCTGAAGAATACGGTCGGTGTTGGAGAAGTGAAACTGAGTCTAAAGGCATCACATCAGCTGAAGATTTACTTAAATGAATATTCACTCCTTAAGACTTATTGTCTTTAATTGGCTTTAATTGCTTTTGTATAATGGACATTTTTTTTTAATTTTAACGGTCCAACAAACTACTTTTGTTTACAAAGTTTTGTCAAGTTGTTTTAATTGTGTGTATATGAAAAAAATATAATAATTAAGTTTTATACTTAGATTTTTTCTTTGAAAATACACATCGTTACCAAAAATTCGGATGAAAACAATGGACTGCAAACGAAGATAAATTAAAATTTTTCGTAATAGCCAAAAGTACACGTAACATTTATGTACCATAGAGTAACATAGAGATGAGACGTAATTGTCAAAAACCTAAGACGTAAGTTGTCAAAAACCAAACTCTTGCAAAATACATACACTCTAGTCAATGTATGTTGTTGTTGTATCAGACATGTGGGCAATTTCATATCATCGTACGTGACATTTGTAAGCCTATAGATTGGAAAATAGATTTTGCAAAAATAGGAGTATCTGAAAAATAATTTCGTCTTTATGTTCCATTCAGAGGGTACTATATTTTAAAATAATAAAAAGTTCTTTTGAAACATTGTTGTCCAAAATATCGAGCGAAATAAGGGTATACGTACGTGACATAAAACGGAATTCATTTTGAGGTACATGTAGAAATATACGAAAATTTTAGAATCGTGAGAGGCGTTATGTTTTCTTTTAATTTCTTACACTAAACGAAATATTTTTCCTTTATAATCAATCAAATTTACATAAAAATAATCTTTGCATGATTTTATAATAAATAAAATTTAATATCGTACGTGACATAACGTGACAAATTTTTCTCTTATAATAAAACAATATACATATATTCTGTAAATATATGTACATTAGAGTTAATTTCAAAAATTTGATTTGCGGGTATCATCATTTTTCTGAATGTTTTTGTGTCAATAAAAATAATGGCATCCTTTTTTTCGAAAATTTTTACTGCTTGTGGTGGTTCAACGCATCTAAAGACGCGCATTTTGAGCACATTTTTCTGTAGAGCAAAAATGGTTGAATATATTGCAAATCTGATTTCACATTAATAATTAATACGATGATTTTTGAATCCTTACAAATAGTTCCAAAAACCCACAACAGGGGGTGCAAATCTCATAAAAAAAGAATTTTAGTTTTTTTAACCTTCGCTTTACCAAAGGTTTTTTTATGTACATGGTTTACCAATACCCACCCGGGTGATACTGCACTTTTATGCATATATGCGACGAACAAAATTGTAAAAAACCCAAAAAACCTCATAAGAAGTTTAAAATGATTTTAATAAATTCTACAGAACTCTAAAATTTGTTCAGTGAGTCTTAATTTCATTTAAATTGAAACAAAATTAAAAAAAATATTAAACTACTAAATCCGTAATGGTCACCCGGGTGGGTATTGGTAAAGCGAAGGTTAAACATGCACGATGAAAAGCCATTATTTTAAGCTTTACAAGATGGCGCCAATATTTCCTTTCTATCACTAACCATTAAAAAGTTTTCCCCTATTCAAAACATCTTGAAAAAAGTTTTTTTTTGGGTCATTCTATACTTCTCTATGGTACGTACATTAATATTTTAGAGTTAAAACCATAGAGAAACATAGAGCGGAAACTAGAAAAAAACTCAAACAAAATAATTACTCAAAATAATCACACACACGAGTGTTGCTTTTGTTTTCACATAGTTTTTTCTACTAATACATTCTCAGCACTTAGGTTTTTGATAACTGAGTTAGGTCTTTGACAGGAGAGTTTCCGCTCCATGTCTATTCTCTATGGTTAAAACCCTAAATAAAAACAAGTAAGAGTGCTATATTCGGCTGTGCCGAATCTTATATACCCTTCACCAAATTATACTTCAAAATTTTAAATATTTTTAGGTAAACAAAATTTAATTTTTTTTCCAGTTGTTTTTTGAATTTTTTGAAAAAAAAAATTTTTCGATTGTTATTTTAAAATTAATTTTTTTTTTTTTAAATTTAAAATTTTTTTTTTTAAATTTTAAAATTTTTTTTTTTAAATTTTAAAATTTTTTTTTTTTTAAATTTAAAAATTTTTTTTTTTTAAATTGTTGTTTTTTAAATTTTTTTTTTTTTTTAAAAAAAATTCGGGTTCAAAATTTTTTTTCCCGATTTTGACCCATTGTAGGTCCAACTTACTATGGTCTTATATACGTCGTTGCAAATGTCTTTGAAATATCTATCATTAGATATCCATATTGTCTATATTAATGTCTTAGTAATCCAGATATAGGTAAAAAATAGGTCAAAAATAGAGGTTGTCTTGGTTTTTTCCTCATATCTCAGCCATTTGTGGACCGATTTTGCTGATTTTAAATAGCAAAATTCTCGAAAGCATGTCTGACCGAATTATTGAAGATTTGGATCCCAAAGATATCTGGGGTCTTCAGAAAACTGATTTCAACAGACAGACAGACGGACAGACAGACAGACAGACAGACAGACAGACGGACATGGCTTAATCGACTTCGCTATCTATAAGGATCCAGAATATATATACTTTATAGGGTCGGAAATGAAAAATGTAGAAATTACAAACGGAATGACAAACTTATATATACCCTTCTCACGAAGGTGAAGGGTATAATAAATTTTACTTTTGACTTTATTTTCATGTTTACATTAACCTTCCAAACTATTACACAGTATATTCGTATATTCGATAACCTGATTCGAACTGTATACTTATTTTTTCAATGCTACGTGTAGTTTTCGAGAAATTGCAGGAGTAAAAATCGAAAATAAACGATTTTACAAGATTTTATTAAATTATTTAACCGATTAGAAGCTTTTTTTATTGAATTTTCTAAGATGGAGGTCATTAGGACACTTCCGTGTGATACTCCAACAGTAATATGTTAATCTATCTTCCATCACTTCTAAATATATACCTAAGAATTTTTAAACATTACCAATTGGCTCAACATTTTCCTTATTTACCACAAGTGAAGAAAAAGAGTATAAGTATGTTTTTGTTCTGACTCAATTTTGCATGTGAAAAAGAGTTATGTCACAAATATGTGAATAATGAATTTTCCGGATGTGATTCTTATATAGGAACTGTATATAATTATGAACCCGTGACAAGCTTATATACAGTCAAGGAATGAGGTCTAAATACACCCTACGATTTTGAAGTTTTAGAGAATTAGTGGCTAAAATTAAAAAAAAAAATATAGCAATGTTTAAGGTATTTCTAATTAATACTGTTGGAAGTAAAAAAGAATATGAAAAAATGTAACATAGAAATTATTGGGGCAAAACATAATAATTAGTCGGAAAAAAATCAACATACAACGTAGTATCTTCTAACATAAAATATAATATTAAAAACAAAGAAAAGGAAATAACTGTTAATTTTGGCGATTTATTTAAATTTACAAGCATTACAATTATTAAAGTAATAATTAATAATTTTTTTGAATTTTTATCCTTGAAGATGGTAAATTGAAAGAGATTCATATTCCAGTTCGGAATATGGTAGTAAATCTCCGAAAGGAAAATAAATCTTACGGAGAAATTGCTAAGACAACAAAATTAAGTCGGCTACTGTACAGACGATCATACAAATTTATAATAACGCCAATAGAACCGAAAATAAGCCAAGATCTGGCAGACCTAAGAAGCTTTCGAGACGTGATGTTGCCAGTATTTTGAATGTAGTGAACCAGGATCCGAAAATGATCGACCCAAAATTGACGGAACAGATCGAAAAATGTTCCAATAACATTGTTACTCCACGAACAATTATAAACATTTTACATGACAATGGATTTAATAGCAGAACAGCACGCAAAAAACCACTGATTTCAGCCTGAGTTTGCTAAAGCTCATATGGACAAGGGTATGGATTTTTGGAAACGTATTATATTTACCGACGAAAATAAGTGTAATATTTTCGTAAGTGATGTCCGATCCAAAGTTTAGAGAAAACCAAGCACTGCTCATGATCCAAAGAATATTATACCTACAGTCAAACTTGGTGGAGGCAAAGTTATGGTTTGGGGTGCCATGGCGTCATCTGGAGTGGATGGTTTGGTTTTTGTCTTTAATTAATTTTTGTTGGAGGGTATAAAAAAGTGGAAATAAATTATTATCTTCTAAACGGCTTGTCAGATTTTAATAAACTATCCCACGGCTATAGAGGAGTAGCTGAATTTTAAACATTAAAAGGGGTGGAGCCGCAATGCGTGAAAGTGGTACATCCCGGGTATATGAAAGATTTGCATAGATTAGAATTTACAAGAATAAACCTACAAGAAACATTGCTATGTTTATATTTAATCTCTGCTAGTTTACGAGATTCACTAATACCCCAGTTTGAGTCGCTTCGTTCTGCATTGGTTTCGAAGTTGCATCTTTTAAAATGTCTGTGATTTCGAAGTTGCGTCGACGTTGTTCCAGTTTGCGTTGCATGGCTCCGAAGTTGCGTCGTTAGTGCTTCGATTTGCATCGTTTTTGTTTCAGTTTTCGTCGCATGGTTTCGAAGTTGCGTCGTTAGTACTTCGATTTGCGTCGTTAATATGAAAATGTTTGTATTGAAAAATCTATTTTTTCAACAAAAATTATGAATCCTAGGAACCAATTAAATGAAAATCAATACAAATGTATGGAAAATCGTGTTTCGGTTTGCATCGCGTTTCCCCAGACCCTATTAGCGAAGCAAACCGGGGTATTAGTGTATTAGCATTTGAAAATTAAAATTTTAGTTTTTTTCTACTTATCTCAGTCTATATCCTAATAGCGGATCCAATTCTCGCCCGATTTGGTCGGTCAAACCCATATAATACCATACACTAAGTAAATGAGCAAAATGATTTTTATTTAAAAATTTCAATAAATTATGACAAATTATGGACCGATCGCCATGAGATTAGGTCATGTGATTTACGCCTATATGAATTTTATGTGTATACCAAAATTTTCGAGAGATTTATTCTCGTTAAAGTGATTGGAAGCGGACCTTATATGGAAGCTATGACTTATTATAGACCGATCATCGTAAAATTAGGTGACATGATTTCCTTATATACATATACAACTTTTTGGAGTGAAATTTGTGTGGATACCTATGTATATGAATTAAACATTTATGACCGATAAAGATCAATATCGGAAAGAAATTTGTATTGGGGCTAGGTGAAATAATGGGCCGATTTTAGACAGTTTCAGGCTTCGTCCTTGGGCCAAAAAATTTTATGTACCAAATTTTATAGAACTAATTCCGACCTGTACTTTGAACACAAGGTTTACATGGACAGCCGGACAGACAGCCAGATGGACGGACATTGTAAAATCGACTCAAAAAGTGATTCTATACAATTCCTTAAAAATTTTTATATAACTGTAAAATTTAAAACTATTCATAAAACGACTTTTACTGCATTTTTAAAAATTAAAATTTCCCAAAAAAAAAATTATTTCCATATTTCTTTAAAAAATCGTCTATAAATTTTTTAATTTTTAAATAGTTTATAAATTTTTGAAAAGCCAACACAATTTCCTACACGTTGATATTTAATATGTATATCTGATATTTTCCACTACAGTTAAATTTACAAATTTAAAAAAGCTAATAAAATATTTGTTGTTGATTTTAAAACTTTTCTGTCAAAAATGTATGTATTGTTACTTTGTTACCTTTTAAAAATTGTTGTTTATTTCCTTTAATTAGACCGTATTATTTTGTTTGAAAATAATAGTAGTTTAAAAATGGCAACAACTCTAAAATAAAGCTTGTCTGAAAAACTGTGCCTACAAATGAAAAAAACCGGCAAATGCTTTTGTTGGATTTAAAAACAAATAAACACACTTTTTCAATAAAATCAAAAAAAAAACAATAATCAATTGTAAACTTTAGCAAGCATTTTCATTTGAAAACTAAAGTTTTTATCGAAAAAAAAATTAAAATTAAATCTTCAGCCTTAACAATTACCAACTTCGAGCGGCTCTAACAACCAAAAGTTTTACCCGATTTAAGAACGGTTTTGGTATTTCCACAAAATATTATAGTTCAATTTTTGATTTTTGTCACGGTTTTCAGAATGAGAAACTGTGCGCCGGTTAGAAATGGCAGATTTATTATTTGTTAGTCGAAATAATCCGACTAACCCCCATTAACACGAAGTCTGGTTAAGTGTTAACTAATAGTTATACTGACATTTTTCATAGAAAAATAATTTTAAACGACAGTATAACTATTAGTTAGCACCTAACCAGACTTCGTGTTAATGTGGGTTACCGTTTGCCTTTAACCGTTTCGAATCGGTGATCAACCTTGGTTAAAGCTCATAATTAAAAACTGCTTAGTTGATATCAATTTTCATTGTTTATTTTATCTCTTGTGTGGAAAATTTAATTGTTTATTTTGTATAAATTTTCTTATAAGAAAATTCTCAAGCAATTAAATTGATTCGTGAAACATGACAAATATTTTGATTATAATTTAATTTTTTGATTTGAATTTTTAAAGTTCATTAAATCATATAAGTATAAATAAAATTATACGATTTCTTCAATATTAGTTTAACACTTAAAGTAGCAATAAAAAAGTTCTGTGAATAGAAAAAGTATTAAAAATGAAGTTCCTTATTGTGTTTGCATATTTGATTTTGGCCGCTTGTAGTATACGGGTAAATAAAGGATACAAATGCATAAATAAATTTTAAAATAAATTATTTTGGTGGAATTAAAATTTATAAATAAAGTAATTAATTCGAAATTGTTTGCCTTAACTTGTTTGGTTAACATTGTTTCAAGTCGTCTTGTTGTTTTAATGAAGGCTTTCTCTTCTTCGTCGTCCTCCCAACAAGGGATATTATGTCATCGTAGCAATGTCATTCGAGTCCTCAATATCTCCTCTGTACACATCTGCCCGATATCCCGTGATATTAAATTTATTCCTCGAATAATATTGGCTTAAGTTAAGGTAACACATCCAAAACTTTCATGTGATATTTCGATAAATATTTGGATGACATTCTGCGGAAGGTGGAATACGTTTTCATAGTCCGTATCGAAAACGTGTTTGGAGTACAAAAAATCTAAATTACTTATGAGATGGCATGGCTTTAAATTTCGAATGTGTTTGACTATATATACACATAATTTTTAATTGAAATTGAGAACAATATTCCCGATATTTAGAAAATTCTAAATTAAATTGGGAATATGAAGTTGAAGAAGTTGAGAATATTGCAATTGAAATTCAGAAAAATTTAAATGAAATTGAGAAATTTTTAATTTAAATATCCAGCCTGCGGTACCAATTACTTCTATTAGGTGCATGTTGAGGTCACGAGATCACCTGCTTTACAGATCTGAAATAATCGATTCTTTAGTAATGTGTGAATGGAAATTGGAAGCATTTGAATATAAAAAATAGTTTAATAACCGAAATGTAATGTAGTTTTTATCATCGATACTGTAATGATATCCTACGATTTTAAAAATCGACGTCAGCATCTACATGACACTCCCCAGAAGAGGACCAACCCAAAACTGCAGTTACAGGACCGTAAATTCTTTCGAATTTAGCTAAGTCCTGCCAATGTATTTTGAGAAAATACTTCTACTTTGAGGTAAACGAAGCCGGATATCTCTTCTCCATCTTAACCAGATAAGCTAGAGATTTCCAGGTTCCGCTCCTAGCTTCCTCTTCCTTCATTTGGCTGTTATTCAAAATATTACGAGGAGGGGCATTTGGAAACTCCTCCACAGCGACCTGCCGAACTAGCTTCATGCTCTCAATGCCATGTGGGCGATCTTCTAACGATCGACTCTTTTGGATTCTGACTGTTACAGTGATATCTAGCTCCTCGTCGGAGAGCAGGGCCACCTCCTTGAACTTTTGAATGGTACTCGGTTCACCAATAGAGTCTCTCGAAAATCACAGAAGACCGTCCACATCTAAAATCTAAACCAGCATTTCATACTCCATTATCCTGGCATGATACGGATACCCCTTCTTCCCTGAAAACCGTATCTGCAACTCCAGCTATCTTTTCATCATTTCTGTACCCACTCCTCCTACTAAATACTTTTCAATTAACTTCCGGTCTTCAATTTTGTTCCCACGAGTGTGCACGTAATAACGGACCATCTCACACAGTGACGGCATTCGCGGACTAGGCACCTAACATACTGAGGGGAACTGTTAGCGGTTAGTTTCTATAAGCACTAAATAACCATACAGGCTATCAACTACGTTGGCTTTAAAAGTGCATATATAACGTTCTACCCAGCGGTGAAGCACCTATTAAACAAGGAGCGAACCTAGTGTAAAATTAAGTATTGCCTATTGTTAGCTATAATCTAGTCCAAAGTAAAGCGTATCCCAGAGAGAGCGTTCTGCATCGATCGAAACAAATAGTAGTCGGACGGACATGGTCTGGACACGGGTGAGGCAAAACTTCCCAACTACTTCTTTCTAAATAGTTTTTAGCAGGTAATGCAACATGTGGAATACCGTTGGCATGATGGAATATTACGGTTTTATGTCTGACCGCATATTCTGAGTGTTATTCGGCCAATGTTGCAGGTTCCCTGTTATGGTCTGGCCAGATTTCAGCAGCTCAGAATAAATAGGACCCTTTTGGTCTCACCAATTATAGAGCATTAACTTATCTCCATGGATATTTGCCTTTGGTGTCGATTCGGATGGTTGGCCGGGTTTCACGTACGATTTCTTTCGCTTCGGGTTATCAGAATGGATCCATTTTTCATCGCAAGTAATGATTCGGTGCAAAAATGATTTCCTTTTATAGCGTTGAATCAGCATTTCAGATATACAAAATCATCTTTCAAGATTTCTTAGCTTCATTCGATACAAAACTTGGATTGAAACCGGGTTCAGGTGCTGCTCAATCAACAGGAATATCCATATTTACTATGACATGACCACAGTTATTATGTTTCCATGCTTTTAGTTTTATTTTAATATGTTGTTCGGGGTTATTTGCAAAGTGTCTGTGGTAACCAGTTGTGGGTAGTGTACATTGCCTTAGATCGAAGCTTTTTATAAAGATTTTCAAGCAACAGTAATATTTTCCTGAACATCGTCAATGTTATATGATACAATAGATGATTTTGAAAACCATAACTAAATATCTAAACAATTTCAGAAATACTACTGCCTACATCAAAGCGAATTAATTCGGATATTGGCGCGAAAATCTTCACGACTGCACAACTCTTTTGTCTCATATAAAGTTTTGAAATTTGATTGTAAATCAATTTTAGAAATAGATAATAATTCAAAGATAACACAGGGCAACAAATTCAAAAAAATTTTAGAGGCTTTTTAAACCACTACACAATTTTGATGGTTCCAGTAGTACAAATATGGTCCAAATTTTAAATTATATGGAAAAGTTTTTTAAAAATTTTTTTTTCTGAAATTGCGAATTTTTGCGGATGTAAAAATATGGTCGAAATTTTAAATTCTATGGAATTTTTTTTTTTAAATTTTTTTTTCTAAAATTGGGAATTTTTGTAGATGTTTCTCCACATAATTTATGATAACTCCAAAAGGGTTAGTCCGATATTAATGAAGTAGACTTAAAAAAGTTTCAATTTACATAACCTTTAATATGTTTATATATTGCGTTTTAATCGGCTCAGTAGTTTCGGAGTTATAATAATAAATTGAAGCAACAAATTTATTTTTAACTTGAAAATAGCAAATTTTTGTGTTTTAAAAAAATCATGAAAAATCGAAAACGGCAGAAATTGTTAAGGTTTATTGCTTTATCGCAAACCCAAATATAACGCCAACTAAATGAGATATCGATCATAAAAATCGATTGATTCTTTTCGAATTTATTCACAATTACGTGAATTCGCTCATTTTCACAAAATTTTACTTTTTTGTTTGATATACATACATAAAATTGAGTTCTTCTTTCGATTGATTGAATTTTGAAAACATTTTCCCCATGCTATGTACAAAATTTAACAAATGTATTGCGTTTCAATCGGCTCAGTAGTTTCGGAATTATAATAACAAATTGAAGCAAAGAAATATATTTTTTACATGAAATAAAATCTATAATTACTAAATTTCTTGTATTCAATGCAAGGTTTAAAGAATTTTTTACAATATTATAATTAAAAATTTATTTTTTAAGGCTGAGTTAACCAAAGAGGAAGCAATTGCCATTGCAACTGGCTGTAAAGAAGAAGCTGGTGCCTCAGATGGTAAATAAATAAAAAAAGCGACCAAAATACATTTAAAAATAATTCTGAAAATTACAGACGATTTTGAGGCCATGGTTTCACATCAACCAGCCGTGAGTCAAGAAGGGAAATGTATGCATGCTTGTGCTTTAAAGAAATTCGGTGTGGTAAGTATATTCTATTCGATAACTAATTTTTATTACGATATTGTATATATTTTATAAAATTTTAGTTAAGTGATGAGGGTAAATTAGTTAAAGATGTTGCACTGGAATTATCAGAATCTTTGATTAAGGATGAGGAGAAAAAAGCGCTTATGGCTGATATAGTTGAAACCTGTGACCAACTGGAAGTTAGTGATGATCAGTAAGTATTTAATCTAGATTTAAATTTAAGTTCTCTATTTAATAATATTTTCTGTTATCAGCTGCGAAGCTGCTGAAGAATATGGACAGTGCTGGAGAAATGAATTTGAAGCTAAAGGTATCTCCCCTGATGAAGATTTAGTTTAATAAATACTCGCTCACTTCTTAAGTCTGCAACTTGAACGACTCAGCGACATGAATTGCTTTTGTGTAATGGACATTTCTTTTTAACTTTAAAAAAATTCTGGGAACTTAGATTCAATTAGTGTCAACAAACCATGTATCTGCAAAGTATTATTAAGTATTTTGTAAGTGTATGCATATGAAAAAATCATTAATAAAAAATATAGCTAAATAAAAAATGTTGTAGTACATCTCGTCTTTAAGGCGGCCGAATGTGAATATTCGGTCAAACTCAAATAAATATTAGGTCTTCTATTGAATTAAAAATGATAGGGAATGATTTAATGTAACTAAACATTATAAAAGTGTAAAAATAATTTTAAAATAAATAGAAATTCGTGACATAGTTTTTTTTATTTTATTTATGAATGATAATTGCAATCCAATTTTTGCTTAACTTATTCTCAAATAATACCAGCTATAAAGACAAGCTTTATTATTAACTGAAATAATTTGCCAGTTATTAAGAGATTTGTTTATTATTTAATTGCAGAATATCAGAAAAATCGATCAAAATTGACTGTTTGTAATTTCCTATCCCAATTAGTAATTTTAACAACATGTGAAGTAAAATATTCGTTTTATTTATTAACTATTGTTATGTTTCGTAGTTACTAGACAGCGAAAACTTAAAATTTAATTACCAATAATTTTGATTACACCTTAGTTACGTGTAGAAGGTTCATAATAACATAAGTACATTTTACTTGATATGCAGGTAGCATACATCTGATCCTGGCACAACGAGTAGTTTTAGAACACTGTCAGCCCAATCATGAATAAAAAATGCGCGAAAGTTTTTCACATTTTCCCATTTTTCCTATTCAAATTCAGTGTTAACAAGTAAGAGAGCTATATTCGGCTGTGCCGAATCTAATATACCCTTCACCAAATTACACTCCAAAATACAAATTTTAAATATTTTTAGTTAAACAAAAATTATTTTTTCCAAAGTTTTTTTTTTAATTTTTTGGAAAACAAATTTTCGAATTGTTATTTTAAAATTTTTCGGTGAAAAAAAAATTCAGGTTAAAAAATATTTTTTCCGATTTTGACCCATTGTAGGTCCAACTTACTATGGTCTTATATACGTCGTTGCAAAGGTATTTGACATATCTATCATTAGATATCCATATTGTCTATATTAATGACTTAGTAATCCAGATATAGGTCAAACAAGTAAGGGAGCTATATCCGACTGTGCCGAATCTTATATACCCTTCACCAAATTATACTTCAAAATACAAATTTTAAATATTTTTAAGTAAATAAAATTTATTCTTTTTCCAAAGTGGTATTTTTAATTTTTTGGAAAAAAAATTTTAGTCAAATTGTTATTTTTTTTTTAAATTTTAAAAAAAAATTTTTGTATTTCTAAATTTTAAAATATTTTAATTTTTCTTAAATTAAAAAAAAAAAATTTGGTTTTTTTAATTTTTTTTTGGGAAAAAAAATTCGGATTAAAAATTTTTTTCCGATTTTTACCCACTGTAGGACCAACTTACCATGGTCTTATTTACGTCCTTGCAAAGGTTTAGATATCCATATTGTCAATATTAATGAATTAGTAATCCAGGTCAAAAATAGGTAAAAAATCGAGGTGGTCCTGGTCTTTCCTCATATATCAGCCATTTGTAAACCGATTTTGCTGATTTTAAATGTGAAACTTCCCAAAAGCATGTCTGACAGAATTATTGAAGATTTGGATCCCGAAGATATCTGGGGTCTTCAGAATATTGATTTCAACAGACAGACAGACGGACATGGCTTAATCGACTCCGCTATCTATAAGGATCCAGAATCTGTATACCTTATAGGGTCGGAAAATTATATTGTGGAAATTACAAATGGAATGCAAACTTATATATATCCTTCTCAGGATGGTGAAGGGTATAAAAATAGGAAAAGCGAAAAAAACTCCCGCTGATTTTTTATTCATGATTGGCCTAAGTGTGTAATTTTTAGTGTCATTTTTGCAAAAAAGTGATAATTTTCTCAGGCTCATATCTTGCAAACAGTTCGAAATTTTGATTTACTCTCTGAGGCAAAGCTGTATCTCTTGTCATAAAGAACAAAAATTGTGAACACATAAAATCAAAAAAAACTCATCTTCAATATCAAAATCGCAAAAAACTTAAAAAAATTCGATATAAATTTAGAAATGATTTTTTTTAAAGCTGCCTAAAAGTATGCTTTAGTTTATAATAATAATATGGCTCAAAACACTTAATTCCTTTAGTTTTTTCTTACTAACTTATATTGACCTATCTAAACGGTTTTAAGAATCATTCCTAGGAAATTCATATGTTCTAGAAAGTTGTTTATTGAGATCTTAGGTACATTTTTGTACTTGATTGTTTCCTTGAATTTTGAACGGTTTGCTACCTATGGACCTGAATAGGGGAAAATGGTTAAAAATATAGAATTTTTTAAAGTTTTTTGCGATTTTGATCTTGAAGATGAAGTTTTTTTGATTTTGTATATTCACAATTTTTGTTCTTTATGACAAGGGCTACAACTTTGCCTCAGAGATTAAATCAAAATTCCGAATTGTTTGCAAGATATAAGCCTGAGAAAATTATAATTTTTTGCAAAAATTACACCGAGCTCCCAAATCTTTGGGGGCCCATAAAAAAAGTGCATGACTTTGGGCAAAACTAGGAGACATGGGTCTGTTTTTTGGCCTTTTATCACGTAATGTTCGTGTTGCACTGTGAAATTAAAGCAATTAATAGGTTTAGCAGATTGTTGTCCAGTTGTCTTATCTGTAAAGGCTAGTTAAAGTAACCCCGATCGGTACCTCTAGATCAGTGATCGTCACTCATAGTCAGCAGGGACCGATCAATACATTAACTAATGTGGCATGTTTGTTTTAAAAATAATTCAACTTTAAGCTACAAAATAACCACGATTTACGAGTGACAGATTATACTTACCTCTAATGTTTTGTAGGTGTCATTAAGCGTCACTCATATTGTTAAAGTTGAAAATTGAAATCTAATTGATATGTATTTGTTTTTATTTTCATTATTATTGTATTAATTTTTTTTGTTGTGGAAAAGTTAATTGTTTATTTTCTTATAAGCAATTTCTCAAGCAATTAAATTAATACCTCAAAATGAGAATTTATAATAAAAAAAAACAAAACAAAAAGAAAAAAGTTAAATTATTTTATTATAAATTCATTTTTCAGCTTTTAAATTGATCAATTCAAGTAGATATAAATAAACTTTGGAAATTTGTGCAATATTAGTTCATTTATTGTTAAAAGTTGCAATAAAGAAGTTCATTGTTAAGTTTGTACTCCGTGTCAAAAAGTTTTTTAAAAAAATTATAAAGATGAAATTCCTTGTAGTGTTTACAGTTTTAGTTTTGGCCGCTTGTAATATACGGGTAAATAAAGGATACAAATTCATACTAGTTGAATAATAATTAAATCGCAATCTCGATATCAATATTTTTTCTAAAATGTGCCAAATATCTGGTTTGATATCTAATGCATTACTGTTAAAACAGAAAATTATGATCAATTTCAATCCATCACGAATGTCATAACACAAGTGTAGTGTGATCGTTTGACAGTTAAATGACGGTTGTAAAATCTATAACGATACAATTTTTAATGATTTTTTACAAATGAATTAATTGGCTTAAAAAATAAAAAGAATTGATCGAAAATTTATGAATTATCAAGTAAAAAACACAGTTTTTATATTTTCTATATTACTCAAATGATACTGAGTCAGTACTACTGACATTTGATCAAAAGATTTCTAAAAAGGGTTACAGGCGGAATCAAAATGTTTCGGAACTAAATCTACCATATCTAACTGCCTGATTCGATTCTGGACCCAACAGATCACTGAGGAGCAGTGCTGTCACAAATTTTTAAAAACGTATGCCAATTTAAAAGCCCTCATTTAGGCCTATTTCTTGAGCTATTTATCTCTCATAATTAGAGAGTTATACACATTAGAAAATTCAAATTAAAAATGTTCACCATATCTTGGTACGATTACAGTATCGGACACAATTTATAACCGATTTCATTAAAATTTTCTGTTAGTTAGACGATTCCCGTATTTGGAACTTTATGACAGTGACAAAATTATAACAAAACTGAAAGTTTGACAACATTTGTATGGAAATTGTTATTAAAAACATTTTGTTACAATTTTTATAAAGTTCAGAATATGGAGGAATAAATAAAAAAATTCATATGAGAAAAGATTCAAAGGAATATCTTTGAAGCGAGTCCGAAAATTATTGATTTTGGAAATGTTGAATTTTCGTTTTTTTTCCCCGAAAACCACTATTTCTATTTGTTTCCTAGAAAAAATTATAATATTTTAATATTTATTTGAAATGTATCTCTACAATGATACATATCTTTAAACGCCAATTTTGAATTTAAGCTAAGTGTTCTAAAATATGTACAAAGCTGGCATTCTACATTCTACATTCTACAAATCATTCATATTATTTTTTTACCAACCTCGGACCAATTGTGGACTTTAAGGGTGAAATTCGAAAAAATGCAAAAATTTGGATTTTTTGGGAAGTTTCAGTTAGTTTCAATAGGTTTCATCCTTGGACTGAAATAAATTTGATCGAAATATCTTCAAAATTGCTACCTATACTTTGAAAGAGTTTTTCATTTCCCGCACTTTTTCATTTCCCGGGAAATCGGGATAGATTTTGCAATTTCCCGGGATGTCGGTAATTCCCGCCTAGAACAAATTATTCAAAAAAATCTAAAAAGGTCTTTGGTTTTAAAATATAATTAGATGCAAATAAAAAATCCGCAAATTATTATTTTTTTTATATTGATTTGGCAAAGTTTTGCTTATTATATCAAAAATTAAGTAAAGATATTAATTAAAAATTTAAGAAAACCCAATAATATTAAACTAAATTCAATTCCACGAAAGTTGGTTCTATTCCAAAAATTTACGTTTTACTCTTTGTGAAAAAGCAAAATACTACAATAATTCCACTTTCGATCGGAATAGAATTCTGTGACAGCCCTGAACATTCACGAGTTTTTGGAATAATTTGAATAATGAACTTGTTATTGGTCTATTTGGGTAAAATCTTTTTTATTGTGTGAATCTTCTGCATGTTTTGGATCTTTAAGCTTATTTTAGAAAAAGTCAAGTTCAAAAACCATCACATAAATCTAAGGAATAGTTCCCGGGAATTCCGGACAATTTCCCGGGATTGAAACATTTGAGGAATTCCCAAGATTTCGCGTCCCAGGAATTACAGTGAAAAACTCTAAGTTTAATCGACTCTGAAATAGCAGATTCTGAGTCGATCGGTATACTGGGGTGGTGTTGGACTATTATTTTCGTTGCATAATACCATGGTGGTGTAGGGTATAAAAATTAAAAGATATTATTACAAGTTGGAATTTCCAACATACAAAAAACTAATTCTTTGACAAAAAACTAATTCTTGAACTTCATTCATAGGCTTTTATTTGAATTGAATTCATTTATTGTTGAATCAATTCATAACTGAATTCATTCATCCTTTAAATGATTAAATTTGTGTTAATTCAAATCTAATCCATTCAATTCAATTAAAATATTTTTTCTTTATTGAATGTTTTAGTTTTAAAAATTTACTTAAACCCATTTGTAATAGATTTGAATTAAAGATATAATCATTCTGTACATTTTATTCAGCTATTTTGTAGTGGATTTGAATTACAAAAAACTTGAATGAATTCTCTAAGGAATGAATTCAATACGTTTGAAGTATTTAGGAATTAAGACAACGAATTAATTCTTGCTGAATTGTTTATTGGAATGCATTCGAATGGTTCAGAAAATTTATATAAATTTGCATCAAATATTTTTAAAGAACTGTTGTTGTTTAAAAGTTTTCGAATTATTAGTTTTTTTCGAAACTTATGTATGTAATTTTGTAACCAAAAGAAAATGACGTATTTCCAAACTTCGGAGTTGATATGGCATAGATTAATAGGGCCCATACACAACACCATCATGATTGTGCAATCAAGTGATTGTTCCAGCTGATTGATCGTGTATGAGCTTGTAGTGTGATTGTACCAGCTGCTGGTGCTTTATCAAAAATAGTTTGATATTTTTTTGATTGAACCAGCATGATTGAATCGTGTGTTGTAAAATTAGATCATAAAATTTAAATCGTCAAGACATAAACATCAAAAAATAAAAAAAAATAAATATGAATGCCAAAGAAAAAAATATTTTGGGGAGAATTTTTCGAAGTTTATAAAACAATGCCTTGCCTATGAATTAAAAAACCAATGCTACAATAAAATGGTAGAACAATTGAAAGAGGTGGGCCAAGAGCAAGAATGGTAAAAAAATCAACGTTTTTCGAATACTGCAGGAACAGATGATGTTTTGGAGTCTTCGTTGTGGTATTACGATAAACTCCATTTTTGGAAGATCAGGAATGTTCCAGAGAAGAAAAATGTACCATCTTCTTTTAGAAGTTTAGTGTGTCCTAGTTCTCCTTTGTTTTCTAGCAATTTCTTCATCCAAACACGTTTTTTTTTGATCATTTTTCGTTTTTGTTTATCATTATTCATTACAAACTTTTCCACACAATTTTTGGTAAAAAATTAATTTTGTACCAGCATGCTGGAGTAATGTGTGCTTCAAACTTAATTGCACAATAACTTCATTGCTCAATAATGATGGTGTTGTGTATGGGCCCTATAATATTATCTGATTTTACTCAAATTTTCAGCTTTGAAGTTTAAGTGTCACACTTATTCGAACCGCAACTCTCATAATACGAAAAAACAACCTACTGGATATATCTAGTTCTTAAAATCTATAGTTTTCAGTAAACATTTTTTTTAGTCCGACATGTTATTTTTTTATGTTATTATAATTCAAAATTATCTGCAATTTTATAACGATTATAAACATTTTATTAATAAACTCAATTTTTTTTAAGGCTCAATTAACCAAAGTGGAAGCAATTGCCATTGCCACTGGCTGTAAAGAAGAGACTGGTGCATCCGATGGTAAATACAATACTTTGCAATTATGTACACTATCACAAATTCTAACTGTTTCTTTAAACTAATTTTAAAATTTAAATACAGCCGATTTTGAAGCCATGATTAAACATCAACCAGCCGATACCAAAGAGGGTAAATGTATGCGTGCTTGTGCTCTAAAGAAATTCGGTGTGGTAAGTGTAATTTTCTATTTCTAATTATCTTTATAACATAATAAAATTTCATTACATTTCTACTACAGATGAGCGATGATGGTAAAATGCTTAAGGATGCAGCCATAGAATTGTCTAAATCTCTTGTTAAGGATGATGACAAAAAGGAGCTTGTTGCTGGGGTTATAGAAGCTTGTGAGGGCTTAAAAGTCAGTGATGATCAGTAAGTTTTTTATTTTGAGTACATATGTATGTATATGAAAACAAGTTTATTTTTTAATAACATTTTCCATTTCAGTTGCGAAGCTGCTGAAGAATACGGTAGCTGCTTGAAAAAAGAATTTGAATCTAAAGGTATCTCCTCTACTGAAGATTTGCTTTAATACTCATTCCTTAAGTCTCGTACTTGCTTGACTCAACAACGACTTAAATCGCTTTTGTTTAATGGACATTTCTTTTTTAACTTTAACAATTTCTGGGAATTTAAATTTATAGTGTCAACGAACTATAAATGAAGTTTCATTAAGTATTTTTAATTGTGCGCATGCTAAATAAAATGTGAATAAAAAAAAACATAAAAAGATTAAGTTTTATAGCTTTTGACATAAAATGTAAGGTATGGCTTAATAACAAAATCATAATTATACCCTACACCACCATAGTGGGGAGGGTATTATGCGTTTGTGCTGATGTTTGTAATGCTCAAAAATATTAGTTAACACCTACCTTAAATAATACCGATTGACTCGGAATTACTTTCTAAGTCGATTACAATTGCGCAAAGTACAGTTCGCAACATTGAAGATATTTCGATCAAAGTTGGCATGTACACCAAGAACGAAGCCTATTGACATGGCTGAAATCGGTCCATTATTTCACATAGCCCCCATGCAAATGTCCTCCCGAAATAGAACTTTATCGTTCGTAAATGTTCAATTTCTATAGGTATCTACACAAATTTAGCTCCAAACAAGTAAGAGAGCTATATTCGACTGTGCCGAATATTATATACCCTTTACCAAATTATACTTCAAAATACAAATTTTAAATATTTTTAGGTAAACAAAATTTATTTTTTTTTCATTTTTTGGAAATTTTTTTTTTCGAATTATTAATTTTTTTAAATTTAAATTTTAAATTTTTTTTCGTTTTTTAAATTTTTGTTTTTGGTGACAAAAAAAATTCGGGTTAAAAATAATTTTTTCCAATTTTGACCCATTGTAGGTCCAACTTACTATGGTCTTATATAAGTCGTTGCAAAGGTCTTTGAAATATCTATCATTAGAAATCCATATTGTTTATAATAATGACTTAGTAATCCAGATATAGATTAAAAATAGGTCAAAAATAGAGGTTGTCCTGATATTTTCCTCATATCTCAGCCATTTGTGGACCGATTTTGCTGATTTTAAAAGGAAACTTCTCGAAAGCATATCTGATAGAATTATTGAAGATTTGGATCCTGAAGATATCTGGGGTCTTCAGAAAATTGATTTCAACAGACGGACAGACAGACAGATGGAGATAACTTAATCGACTCCGCTATCTATAAGGATCCAGAAAATATATATACTTTATAGGGTTGGTAAATTATATTGTGGAAATTACAAAGGGAATGACAAACTTATAATATACCCTTCTCACGAAGGTGAAAATTATTTTGCTCATTTACTCAGTGTAGAGTTTGTATTATATGGCTTGACCGACGATACTTTCTTACTTCTTTTATTTTATTATTAAGTGGTTCAGATTTAACAGCACGTTCAAATTATATAACTTTATTATTTAAATTAATCTGAATTTGCCACTAGATCTTGTGATTTGAATCCACTAGACATTTTCTTGTGGGGTTTTCAGAAGTCGCATTTAAATATACAATTTAAATCGTATTCTTCTGTTAAAAAAACCACCTAAAAGGTAATTGGTACTTTTTGGAAATTTTAATTTGTCATAGAACACATGGTTGGTCTCGTGTTGTATCCCGAACAGTGCTATCCGTGACCCCAACATGCATCTGATAGGAGTAAAATACAAATTACACAGTGCAACACGAAAATATAACCATATACGGACAGCACTAGGTAATAAAGGACCAAAAAAAAGACCCGTGTCTACCAGTTTTGCCCAAAGTCATGAACTTTTTTATGGGCCCCTAAAGTTTTGGGGCCTCGGTGTCATTTTTGCAAAAAGTGATAATTTTCTCAAGCAAACAGTTCGGAATTTACTTTCTGAGGCTAAGTTGTAGCCCTTGTTATAAAGAACAAAAATTGTGAACATATAAAATCAAAAACCTTCATCTTCAAGATCAAAATAATAAAAAAAAACCTTAAAAATTTCGATTTTTTCCCCTGTTAAGGACCGTTCAAATTCAAGGAAACCTAAGATCTCAGTAAACAACTTCTTAGAATATATGAACTTCCTAGGAATGATTCTTAACACCGTTTAGGTAGCCGCAAAAAAAAACTAAAATAATTAACTACCTGTTCCACGATGTCGAAAAAATTTGTATGAAAAACTCTCAGTTTTTAAAATTCTTTCGAATAGTTTTCATACAAATTTGTTCGAATCATTTTTCTTTCGACATCGTGAAACAGGCCTTAAGTGTTTTGGGCAGCTTTAAAAAAATTATTTCGCATGTTAAAATTTTTTGCGATTTTGATCGTGAAGATGAAGTTTTTTGATTTTATATGTTCACAATTGTTGTTCTTTATGACAAGGGCTACAACTTTGCCTCAGAGAGTAAATCAAAATTCCGAACTGTTTGCAAGATATGAGCCTGAGAAAATGATCACTTTTTTGAAAAATGGACACCGAGGCCACAAATCTATAGGGGCCCATTTTTGGTCTTTTATCACGTACTGGTATCCGTATATGGTTATATTTCCATGACTTAAAAAATTAAAAATTTCTCAACTTCATTAAGAAGTTTATTTGGAATCGTGGAGAAATACACACAGTGCGGAAACTAGAAAAAAACTCAAACAAAAAAACATACTCAAAAAAATTACATCTACGAGTGTTGTTTTTGTTTTCACATTGTTTTTTTTATTTACTAATGCATTCTCACCTCTTTGATTTTTGACAACTGAGTTAGGTCTTTGACAGGAAAGTTTCCGATCTATGTTTGAAATTTTCTCAAAATGGAAATTCTCAATTTTATTTGGATTTTTCTCAATTTCATACTTAAACTTTTTATTTTAATTGGAATTTTATCAATTTTAATTAAAAATTTATTTATTTTGGTTTTTCTCAATTTCACATAGAAATTTTCTGTCATCAACATAATTAACACAAAGTTGAAAAACTTTGTTGGCATCAACGAAAATATCAATATACTTGGGATGGGAGATACCACTCCACTGTTCTGATCCCACCCACTTTTATATATTTCATGTACAATGGTAACAAAAAACATTATTGGTACGCCCAATAATCCAATTCGCCACATTTTCAGTCAACTAAGTACAATGTTAACGAAATAAATCCTTCAAAGCTTTACGGATATTTGATAAAATTATTTATTTTGTATGTGAGGTTCCATGTCCAATAATAATAACCAGGCAAATTAGTTAAATTTTAAAAAGTGTTTAGCACAAAGTATTGAATAGTCTCGCAATTTTGGTGTTCCAGTTATTTAAAATTTACTATGTACTTTGTACAGAAGGTGCCATACCCACTGTACCAAGTGAAAATAAATTGATTCATACAAAGTTTAAATAACTACTTTACAATTATAGTTCTCTAGATATTTGAAATTACTTTCTATGGGAGGTGCCACGCCATGTAATCCATTTTTCTCAAATTCTAGCTTTATGTGTCGAAAACACATCTTCGTATTCTAGATTATTTATTCTTGTGTCTTACATAATTAATATACATATGGGGGATTTCACGTCAAGTGAACCAACTTTTAAAATCGGAAGACCAAGCCTGTCGGAGATTGGGGCAATGAGGCAAAATATGAATGATTCCCTTAATCGGGACCTTCTGACAATCTCTGAATGGGGTCGTGCGAATAGGGTCGCTTTCAACGCTCGCAAGACTCAGTGTTGCATGTTGACACATAAACGAACGACATACCATGTCGCTTCATCTGAATTTATGGGTGGTGTAAATATTGTAGAATCAGACACTCTTGATGTTCTGGGCATGAGAATATAATGTGATGTCCGCCGGTCTAAACACATTTTTCAAGTGTCGAAAGAAGCATTCAAGTGATCTCCTCACTATTTACACCACCTATATCCGAACGAAAATGGAATACAACTCCCATGTATGGGCAGGTGCTTCAAAGACTATTTTGGAGCTTCTCGACCGCGTACAGGAGAGGGCGAAGGTGATTATCGGTGACAGTAGGGTATCCAACTCTATTGATTCGCTGGAGCACCATCGCAATGTGGGCTGCGTTTCACTGTTCTATCGATACTACAATGGAATGTGTTCTGATGAAATTAGGGAACTTGTTCCTGATACCCGCAGATTTTTACGTAATTCACGTTTTTCATCCAGAATACATCCCTTTGTGGTCGATTGGCCAGTGGACCGCACAACACAATACAGAGAAAATTCGTTCTTTAGCCGTACTGTACGTATGTGGAACAAACTTCCCGCTGAAGTGTTTCCTGTCATTTTCAATATAGTGAACTTTCCTATAATCTAATGTCCATAAACACTACTCCCTCTTTCCTCCCTCCCATAACCTATTTTCCTAGTTCCAACACAATGCTTTGCATAAGTAGGGGTGCTAGTCCAAGAAAAAAAAATTACTGAAAATATCATCCTTTTGGCTTTATTTAAACATCTTTCACGTTCATATGCTGCGAAATACAGATACTGACCATATGAGAACATTCACATCGATCGGTTTCTCCTGCGATCATATCATTGCATTTAGCTATGATTCTTTTAAGGTTATTGTCGGTAGAGTTTTTAAATATATTTTTCATTTGTTACGGGATCAAGGAATATATTCGCAATATCTTTGAAGCCAACTGAAATAAATTAGAAAAATATATAGATTCTATTGGGTTTTTAAATTATGTCAAGCTTTCTATAATAATTTTGCATATTTACTTTCAGTTATTTCAATCTTTTTAGTATTTCCTTCATCCTCATAACAATCGACGAATGACTTGCTCTCCATTTCCATTAAGCATTCAACTGAATTCTAAAGTCCATAAAATAAAGAGTAAAATAAATGTATTGGAAATTCTAAAATTTGGATGGAATCAATTACAGGGCAACAAAATCGAAAAAAAAATTAGAGACTTTTTAAACTAGTACACAATTTTGATATAGTACAAATATGGTCCAAATTTTAAATTTTATGGAGAAGTTTTTTTTATTGTAACAAAAATTGTAACAAAAACAAAACACATGTAAAATTTACGCTCAAAGTACATAATATAAATACAAAGCACATAAAATTTTGTGAAAATGAACTAATTCACTTAATTGCGAATAAATTCGAAAAGAGTCCATCGATTTTTATGATCGATATCTCATTTTGTCCCCATTACATGTGGCTTTGCGATAAAGCAATAAATATAAACAATTTCTGGCGTTTTCTATTTTTCATGATTTTTTTAAAACCAAAAATTCCTATTTTCACATAAAAATATATTTTTTGCTTCAATTTGTTATTATAGCTCCGAAAGTACTGAGCTGATTAAAACGCAATATATGTATAAACAGATGTAAATTTAAACGTTTCTATGAAAATCGGACTAACCCTTTTTGAGTTATTATAAATTATGTGGAGAAATTTAAAAAATTCACAATTTAAAAAAAAATTAAATTTAAAACAAATCTATCCATAGAATTAAAAAATTTTACCATTTTTGTACTTAGGTAACCACTATATAGTGGTTAGTGAAGCCCTTTTTTTTGCTGTTGACCTGTGTAATCGATCAATTAGGGACAATTACTGTATATAAGCGATACATTGACTACTTGCTTAAAGTTGGGTTATTTGAGTCTTAATAATTACTCAGTGATACAAAAGTGAACGAACAAACTATGTGACACACGGGATTCCCGTCATTCGCCATTATTTATACACAGCGCAATTTTCCTTCGAGTAGCCTCATGAATGTTCTTAAAGGACAAAACTTCAATATTGGTATTCTAGAGCTTTTAGTGTTAATGTTAGTAGCTTAAACATTTACCCCTATTTTCTCAATCTCTGGTTATTTTTTATCGTGACGATTAACTGACAGTTCTCATACAAAAAAATGCTAATTGGAGGGTTATCGTTGCGAAAAACGATAACCAGATATGGAGAAAATGGGTGTTAGTGTTGTCATACTTACAAACAATGCCAATAACTGCGTGCTATCAACATTGTTGATAAGTATAAGCTTCTACTGATGGACATGTTTATAAACATCATGAATGTTGCAGGCAGTCGTTATAGACCCTTAAATTCAAATCGCTAATGCAAATTCGTAACAAACGGAAAAGGATTTATAAAATTCAGTTTTAAAATGGCAGTGGTTTAGTTTAAGAAAATTATTTTTTCAAAAAAAAATTATTTTGTTTACGCTCTAAAATATTTTAGTAAAAAAGTTAAGTTATAAAACAAGTAAGTAAATTAAATTAAAAAATAAATGAGTTACTCTTCTTTCTGTGATAACATGTTTTAATTTTTGCTTTAGTTGGTGTGCATCTTGACTTAAAAATATCGTAACACAGCCATTTTCCAAAGCCATTTTTAGAAATCGTTATCTGTTTGAAAGCTAAAAAACAAACAATTCTAAAATTAGTTTCAAAAGAATATACATTAGGGTGGGTAGATTTTTTCACGAAAAATCGTATAGCAGAAACGCAATCTACGGAAAATTCTAAGAAAGTTTCATCAAGAAACCATTGGTCTAAAATCAAATCCTATTTTGCGCATTTCGTCTTTTATCCAATAAAAATATATTCTAATGTATATTCTTTTATTTTTTGATCGTCATTACAATTCGACCCGGCCTAATATACATAATTATGATATTTCAAAATTGTAGTCTATGACTCTGCGTAATTAGTAAATAAAAGTAGTCGTATTTCTTTTTAACAATTTACACAAGTTAATTCAATTTATTTAATAAGGAAAACCCTCTTACCTGCAAAGTTTCCTCTATAGAAAGTACTAAAAATAGTATTACAAAAAGTTTTATATTTTGTCGAAATAGCGTTTTCTTTAAATAAAAGTCTGAATGCAACTAAATTTGTTTGTAAATGTTTAATTGTCGGACAAGTTAATTTAAAAACAAGTAAGAGTGCTATATTCGGCTGTGCCGAATCTTATATACCCTTCACCAAATTATACTTCAAAATTTTAAATATTTTTAGGTAAACAAAATTTAATTTTTTTTCCAGTTGTTTTTTTTAATTTTTTGGAAAAAAATTTTTCGATTATTATTTTAAATTTTAATTTTTTTATTTTTTTTAAATTTTAAAATTTTTTTTTTGTTTTTTAAATTTTTTTTTTTGAAAAAAAAATTCGGTTTAAATTTTTTTTCCCGATTTGAACCCATTGTAGGTCCAACTTACTATGGTTTTATATACGTCGTTGCAAATGTCTTTGAAATATCTATCATTAGATATCCATATTGTCTATATTAATGTCTTAGTAATCCAGATATAGGTAAAAAATCTAGGTTGTCTTGGTTGTTTCCTCATATCTCAGCCATTTGTGGACCGATTTTGCTGATTTTAAATAGCAAAATTCTCGAAAGCATGTCTGACAGAATTATTGAAGATTTGGATCCCGAAGATATCTGGGGTCTTCAGAAAACTGATTTCAACAGACAGACAGACGGACATGGCTTAATCGACTCCGCTATCTATAAGGATCCAGAATATACATATATACTTTATAGGGTCGGAAATGAAAAATGTAGAAATTACAAACGGAATGACAAACTTATATATACCCTTCTCACGAAGGCGAAGGTATAATAAAATAATTTATGGTGAAAATGTGATTCATATTGAAAGGCAAATAAATTCTCATGAAAATGCTCAGAATGTTAAATTCAGAGTTTTCAATTTCATAAATTTAGAGATTAATATTTTCCAAATTATATGCATATTTGCATTGAATATTGTAATGACTTTAAAGAGATAAGAAATGTATTTATGATTTTGAATTTCGATTGTTTCAAGTAATTTTGAATAATGTTCTTTTGGCCTGTGGATTTGTAAATAGATTTCAAGTCAGATTGGATTTTTAGACTTTAAGTCGAATTATTTATATTCAGTCGATAAATAATTCCAACTTGACTAAATATTCACCTACATAAATCACAAGTGAACTGACTTTTCCAGCCGTTGCGTGTATATTTTTTACAAAGAGAATAATGAACAAAAACAAATTTTAAATAAATAATCTCAGCAAAAATTATTTAACTGCAAAACCAGTTGAGAGAGCCCGCTATTGTTTGCCGGTAACACAAATCCATGAACAAATATACACACCAACTACCCAGCAGTTTTACAAGTAGTCAATGTATCTCTTATATTCAGTAATTGTGACTAATGTCTGTTCACTTGGCTAACTCCAATTTATACATTTTGTGTCATATGACACGAATGTGATATTTGTAGTGCGGATACCATTCAATTGTTCACTTTATACATGCCAGGTAATCTAGCGTGAAGTCAATTGTCACTTAAGCATCTCTAAGTAATCTAGAGTGTAGTCACTTTAAACGCTTATTTTGTACTGGACTTTTTTGTGAGTGATACGGACAAACTGGTTTTGTACAAATTGTCTTGTTATAATTCTCATAATTTCTCATTATTTTTATATCAATCGTAATTCAGCTCTAGGTGGAGAAAGAGCTCGCGCGTCATTGTCATTATCGCTTAAGGGCAATCAGGCCGTCCCTTTTTCGCTGCCTTCGAGAGTTCTGCGGCTCACTCTCGCATTGTATATGTTTGGCGTCGTCTAACTGTACCGCGTTACAGTTTCTCGAAGTTTGCATTGTCCACATGCAATCGTTTTTGGTTTTCATAACCTAACTTTTTAATAAATGATTTAAAGTTCCAGCTTCCTATATGAAGATATAGGTCGACTGGGAACTAAAATCAACGTGGGATAACCTGGCAATTTGAGAGTTTTCAACTCCGCCAACCAAATTTAAATTTCAAAAAAAAAAAATTATTTTTATATGAAGTTTGAAACGTGAAGTTAATTGTCACTTTAGAGTGACTACATGTCTAGACTTCTAGAGTGTAGTCATTTTAAACGTTTATTTTATACTGTAAGTTATGATTATTTAAATAAGCGTTTATTTTAAACTTTGTAATTTATTGATTTAAGAATAGAAACAGCTATCAGCTGATAGCTGATCAGTTATTATACAAGCTCTAGAATATGGTAAATCCATGGGTCAAATTGGGCTCCAATTCAATATTAGCAAATCCACGATGTGCCGATTTGCATCGCGATTTCGTCTGAGAAACAACGTGGAAAGAAAGTCTGGAAGTGGTCGTCCACGAAAAACTACAATTCGCCAAAACCGTCAGATGACAAAAGTGGACAAAATTGATCCACGAAAGACGGCAGTAGATATTGCTAGTTCCCAGACGACCCGCCAAGAAATCACTCATAAATAAAGTCAATAATATAGGGCAACAAAATCGAAAAATGTTAAAGGCTTTTATTACGTTTAATCGGCACAGTAGTTTCGGAGTTATAATAATAAATTGAAGCAAAAGATATATTTTTATATGAAAATAGCACTTTTTTTGTTTTAAAAAAATCATGAAAATTAGAAAACTGCAGAAATTATTCAGGTTATTACTTTATCGCAAAGCCAAATATAATAGCAACAAATTAAGACATCGATCAGAAAAATCCATAGTTTCTTTACGATTTTTTTCACAATTAAGTGAATTAGCTCATTTTCACAAAATTTAACTTTTATGTTTGATATACATAAAATTGAGTAGTTAATTTTCTTCTTTCGATTGATTGAATTTTGAAAACCTTTTCGCCATGCTATGCACAAATTTTCTCATATATATTGCGTTTCAATCGGCTCAATACTTTCGGAGTTATAATAACAAATTGAAGCAAACAATATATTTTTTACGTGAAAATAGCAAATATTTTTGTTTTAAAAATGCTACCCCATTTTCGAGAAAGAATGGCCCCTGGTGGTATATTTCAACACGACAATGAGCATAAACCCACAAGTCGCTTAGCAAGCAATATTTTATGAAACAATGTGCAAGTTTTGTAGTATCACACTCCCCCGATCTCAATCCCATAGAAAATCTAGATCGGGAAATAATGAAGAAAAACCACTCAAATTTTAAAAAAATAGAAATAATAATAAAAACAGAATAGGATAAAATATCTGTCGATACTATTATATCTCTAGTTTATTATATGCCTTCAAGATTAAATGCTGTAGTAGGCTACTACTTTAAACTTTTAATAATAATAAATACTATTTAAATTTTAATAAATATATTGTAGAAAATAACATATTTATAGGATATTTATATTTATCTAGAGACAAACTCAAATGTCATACGACTCATCGTTGCATTTTGTTAGCTTGCAACTGTATCTAGCTAGTAGATCAGAATGACGCTATGTAACCGGTATGTGATCCAATGCGTTGACTTCTTTGGACCAGCTATCGGGAAGTCTCTTTGTAATCTATATAGATTCAATAAACGCCCTACTTAGTTATTTATATAACTAGTGGTCACCCTAAATGATCTGTAAAAGCACTAGTTAATGCCAGTCACCCAGAACTGCTGGGGGATTGAGAGAACTTGCTATTGTTTCCTGGTAATACAAACAATAATTAATTCTTGTTTAGAATAAAAACACAAAAGAAAATATGAAAAAATTAACAACAATAACAACTATACCCGTTTAAAAAAAACATGTGAACTTAAGAGAGTATACAATTTTAAAATTAAAAATATATGTATGTATTTATTTTCAAAAAGAAATCAACAAAAAGTCGTTAAAGCTGTTTCTATATGAAATAAAGTCTATTCAAATAAACACTAAAACGACCGTTAAATGTAAGAACAAACTTAACAAGTAAGAGTCGTTATGCTATAACGAATAGTAACCATTAATATGTAGATATTTATACCCTACACCACCATAGTGGGAAGGGTATATTGAGTTAGTGCTGATCTGCTCAGGATCACTTTCTGAATCAAACTACTGGTCGCAATTTAAAATTCCACAAAATTTGTCACAAGCTTTTTGATTTTGACCCAAAGACAAAGCCTATTGAATTTGGTTGAAATCGGTCCATTATTTATCCCCCATTCAACTGCCCTATCTGAAAATAGTTAAGCTCTTATAAATATATTATTTAAAAAAAGTTCAACACAAATAAGTTTCATATATACAGAAGACATGCCACCAATTTTAGGGCGATCGGTTTATAATTAGTCAAAGCTCCCATATAAATTTTAAAATAACATTATTTATAATCATATCATACACGGTATACTTTCTTACATATTTTTATTTGAAAAGTTATATACGTACATATATCTCGGTATTCATATTGATCGCCTTTTAACATGGTCCCACCATATTGAAGCCAAGGTGACACAAATAAAATTGAAGTCAGTTCAATTGCACTGGCTAATTGGCCCACGGTCTGCTCTTGACTTGGAATACAAAGTGCTTTTGTACAAAACAATTAAAAAACCGATATGGCTATACGGCATTCAGCTATGTTGAACAGACTCCTTCCTCATCTAACGTTGAAAAATTGCAAAAAAGGAAGTCAGTACTGTTAAGGACAATAACAGGCGTACCATGGTACATTCGCAATAGTAATATCCATAGGGATCTCAATGTCCAGTTTAAAATACCTTTCAAAGCTAATGGATCATTAAAATCCCCTTGCCCCCAGAGAGTTGCTGTCATTTGAGGGTCATAGATAACTTAGAAACACTGGATCTGGCCAAATAACTTTAGTTTTTTTTTAGGTTAAGATTTTAATACTTATTGTAAATTTCTGAAAAAATTTTTTTTTTTTTTTTTTTATCTTTTTTCTTTATTGAATCTTTCTTTTTAGAAATTTACAAATAAGTATTCAAATCTTAACCTAAACTAAAACTAAAGTTGTTATTGCCGCTGCAATATCCAACATGAGTGCTCGATGATTATCTGGCCAGATCCAGTGTTTCCAATCGCCTCAGTCGTCTATGACCCTCAAATGACAGCAACTCCCTGGCGAGGGGGTTTGGATGATCCATTAGTTTTGAAATGTATTTTAGACTGGAGAGTTTGATCTCCTCGCGTATTATGGGGACATTGAGATCCCTATGGATATTACTATTGCGAATGTACCATGGGGCACCTGTTATTGTCCTTAACAGTGCTGACTGCTTTCTTTGCAATTTTTCAACGTTAGATGAGGAGGCTGTTCCCCATAGCTGAATGCCGTATAGCCATATCGGTTTTATAATTGTTTTGTACAAAAGCACTTTGTATTCCAAGTCTAGAGCAGACCGTGGGCCAATTAACCAGTACAGTTGGACTGACTTTAATTTTATTTGCGTAACCTTGGCTTCAATATGGTGGGACCATGTTAAACGGCGATCAAGATGGATACCGAGATATCGCACATGGCTCTGTTCTGGGATTTTGATATTATTTATCTGTATGGAAGGGCAACTTTCTCGTCTTAAAGTAAATGTAACGTGAATACATTTTGTTGCATTGACCTTAATTTTCCATTTGTCCAGCCATTTTTCCAAATCGCCGATGTGAGACTGGAGTTGTTCAGAAGCTATTACGGGATTTTCATGTGTACTTAAAAAAGCGGTATCATCCGCAAATGTAGATGTGTGAGTCAGTGCGCTCGTGGGCATATCTGCAGTATATAAAATATATAGGAACGGCCCTAGAATACTTCCCTGTGGTACACCAGCGGATATTTTTCGACATGTTGAGATCACATCCTTTGATCTGATTTGGAAAGATCTTTCTTGTATGTAATTTTTAAGCAGTTTATGTACGTTCGCAGGTAGTAATCTAGTAATTTTGTGTATTAGTCCATCGTGCCAGACTTTATCGAAGGCTTGAGATATGTCAATAAATAATGCGGAACAATACTGCTTGCTCTCGAAGGTTTTCCGAATAAGTGTAGTTATCCGATGTACCTGTTCGATAGTACTATGTTTCCTTCTGAAACCAAATTGATGGTCAGGAATAATGCAATTTTCGTCAAGGTGCACTATAAGTCTCTCAAGTAACAACTTTTCAAAAAGTTTTGAGAATATTGACAATAGGCTAATGGGACGGTATGATGTCACTTGAGTGACATCTTTTCCCGGTTTCGGTATCATAACTATATCAGATATTTTCCATGAGGATGGGAAATATCCAATACGTAGTATTGAGTTAAATATGAACAAAATAATTCTCAGTGCTGAGTTGGGCAGATTACTTATCATCGTGGTAGTAATTTTATCTATACCAGGTGATTTTCCAGCCTTAAGACCTTTGACCGTCGTCCTCACGGCAGAGAACCGGAATTTTAGTGGGGCTGGCACCACATTATTTATGACATTATCTCTAATATATGAATTTGTATCATTTGGGGTAAATACATTCTCCAAGTGATTGGCAAATGCTTCGATTTTTTCTGAAGTATTTTTTGCCCATTCTCCGTTCTGAAGGCGTATGGGCGACTCATATACAATAGGTCATTGCATATTTTTCACAGCTTTCCAGAGACTATATTCTGTGTTCTTAGTAGGGTCTAAGTTTCTAAGATAATTTCTCAGGTTAGATTCTTTATTAATCTTTAAGGCGACGTGAAGTCTTCTTTGGCACTGATTAAGTTTAGCCTTTGCGTTCGGAGATCTCGATTGTTGCCATTGACGTCTGAGGGTTCTCTTTTCTTTGATAAGAGAATCAATGTTTTTAGGACATTTTGAATGTCTGTAATTCCCCAGGGTGACTGGGGGCGTGGACACTTTAACGGCGTTTGTTAAAATGTCTGTAAATATATCGACAGCGGATTGTATCTCATACTCATTTTTCAATGAGATGTTTTGTGGCAAGTGTGAGCTAACATACATTTTATACTTTAACCAGTTCGTTTTCTTGTTAGGGAAACAAGAGTAAGAGTTTTCCAATTTACTTGGAACTGCTAATAACGTTAAAACTGTAGGCGAGTGGTCTGACGAGAGGTCCAGCGAAGGGATCACTGAAATAAATTCTCTTTTTATATTCTTGATTACAGCGAAGTCAATTAGATCGGGAATCTTATTGAGGTCTGTAGGCCAATAAGTAGGTTGGCCACTAGATATGGCATCTAGTCTGTTAGACGATATTGCTTCTAACAGTTGCCTCCCTCTAGGAGTAATAAGGCGAGAGCCCCAAAATGTATGTTTTGCATTGTAATCACCAGCTGCTATAAATCTTGGACCTAGAGTCCTAAAATATTCGAGAAACTGCTCTCGATTAATATTATACCTAGGAGGACAATATATTGAAGATATTGTAACTCTACCATCAGGTATATTTATAGATGTGGCCTGGATGTGATCCGTTTTATATTCTGGCATTGGGAAATGCCTAATATCCTTTCTCACTAGTATAGCTGTTCCACCACAAGCTCTACCACTTGGATGTTTTGTGTCATAAGTATAGTATCCGTTAATTCTGAAACAGTTCTTTATGGTAAAGTGTGTTTCAGAAACGAGTAGTACATCAATTTCCTGAAGGTGGAGAAATTGTTGTACATCATTCTTATGTTGGCTAAGGCCGTTAGCATTCCAAAAACAAATTCTTAGAGAATTCATTTTTTATTTAGCAGGATCTGCATGAGCATGCTTTGATTCTGCATCAATTGTTGAAACATATTTTGCATGTTCGTCATGAAACTGTTCATGGTTTGAATTAGATTCTCAATAGAGCTTTGAGAGTTATTGTCGGGTACTGGTACACCCTCTTTTAATGCATGTGCATATGAAAATAATGGGGAATTATTTCCATTGCTTCTTTTCATTTGGGTAACTGAACCCTCATTTGTCGTATTGGCATACGATTTGTTTTGATAATTATCATTTATGATGCCCCTATATTGAGCACTAGAAGCACCTGTGTTTGTTTTCATTTGGGTAACTGAACCCTCATTTGTCGTATGGGCATACGATTTGTTTTGATTATTGTTTTTTATGATACTTCTATATTGAGCACTAGAAGCATCAGGAAGGCTTGGAAAGTTAGAAGCCGTATATTGAGCATATAAAGGTCTTCTTGCCTTCGTTGATTCCTGTATGCGTAGGAATACTGGGCATCCACGGTAGTTTGCGGTGTGATTTTGACCACAGTTACTACATTTTCTTATATTATCTGTTTTTGAGTGGGGGCATTCTTGACTTTTATGAATATCTCCACATCTTACACATACAGAAGGTAATTTGCAGAATGTTCGGGTGTGACCGAACTCTTGGCAATTAAGGCACTGAGGTGGACCTTTGCGCTTAATTGGTTCTTCTACAATTATTTTACGATTTAGAAGATATCTTAAACCGTATATTGGATGAGTGTCACCCTTTTTCTTTAGTTGAGAAGAGTTGAAAGTGATTTCAACTCTAAAAATTGGTTGAGGAATTTTATTTTTATTTATTATATTGTGAATGGACTTCACTTCAAAGCCTTCAGACTCTAGCGCCTTTTTAATATCATCAGTTGGCTCAGAACTATCTATACCTTTGATGACTACTGTCAAACCATTTGCACTTTTCAGTTGATATGTATAATAGTTTCTTTTCTCGGAATCGAAATTATCAACAATCATTCTGAAATTTTTTTCCGAATAAGTTTGTACCTTTGTCTCTTGAATATTTCCTTTACGTAGAGAGACCACGTGGAAATTCTCCTTACCTACAAGTTGGGACAATTTGTTCACCAAAACATTTGTAGTAGGTTCGCGCAAATAAAGAGGAGGTGGCTTATAGTCTTTTACAGGCTTTGCGGGTTTTTCTTTACTTTCATGATTGTCAAGAATTGCAAAACGATTTTGACTTACCGGATTTTTCTTCGCCTGTTTTGGATTTGGTTCCAATTTTGATGTCCTAGGACTGGACTTGCGTTTAGTTATAGTGATGTAACGGTCCATTCCTGTTAGGATTTTTCCCGTATTTTTCACTATACTATTTTTTGGTATGGCACCAGTATTTTTTAATGTAAAACTCGATTGATTTTGCTTATCATCACCGGTTTTTATAGAGTTAATATTTTCATTACTACTATTTGTGACATTGATCACAGTAGCATTACTTTTTTCAGCAACCATTTGAGTTGTTGTTTGTTTTTCTATAATTTCTTTTATGTTGTCTTCTACACAATTGTTTTGTTTTGGCGCACTAGAGAGTGGAGATCTCTCGTTTGTTGTTGTTCTTACACTTAAATAATTTTTGTGATCTTTTGGATCATATGTATTATTATTGTTGTATGGAGAGCTCACAACAATGTATGCATTATTTCCATTGCTGCTGAGCCTCCTTTCACTTGTTGGAGAGTAAGAGAAACTCATACACAAACACACAAACACTACACTCTTTATTTAGGGTTTTATTAATGTTGTTGTTTTTTTTTTTTATTACTTTTGCTTTGTTTTTTTTTCTGATTGTTAATATTTGCATTAACAAACAGTTTTTTTTAATTTTATTTTGGCTGTTTAAATCAATATTTAAATATATTTATAAGTATTTAATAAGCGTCCATTCGCTGTTACTTATCTTTGTATATATTTTTTTTTTTGTATTTATCTTCACAATTATTTTATTTATTTATTTGTGAGAGCGATGTAAAACACGTCTATCCACTGTAAACGGCAGAACTGATTCTGAAAAAAATGATTCAATAAAGAAAACAAGATAAATAACACTGTACAACACCAAAAAAATTACGAGGTCCGACCAATATATTTTGATAGAAGAGACAAAAAAAAAAAAGACACGTGTATCGTCGTTTTGCAAGTTTACATCTGAATTTCATTTGAGGGGGGTTAAAGTTTCCCAACTCTGGCAGATTCTTATTGTTAATCGTCATAAGAAACCATGTGATCCTCACATTTTAGGTATAAAATGTGTTCAGCAAAGTTATGTAAAATGCTACGAAGAATATTTTTGTAGAATATGTTAACTCTCTAAATCCTCAAGGCATGGGTCCTTCTTTTAAAAAAGAGGAAGAAGCACCATTACAACAGGGATTTAAGGGGTTAAAATGTTCCGCAAAAATATTATCCGTGAAATTTTACTATAAGTCCCTGAAACGGAAAATTCAACCAGAAATTCAGAAATAAGACACAACAAAAGAGAGCTTAGGGTTAATTTCGCATTTGAATTTTCCGTTTTGGTGTATTTAGGGACTTATAGTAAAATTCCACTGATAATATTTTTGCGCAACATTTTAACCCCTTAAATCCCTGAAGTGGACTCTTAGATATATTATTGCCATACATATATAGTTAAACGATATCACCAAGTCTGAATTAGCTGTTGGTCACCAAAATCTCCGAACTGAGTTGGTAATACAATTGAATCTATGTATACTGTTCAGTCCGTGTGTTTTCCAAAAGTCTTCATTTGTTGCACAGTGTTATTATTAAATACAATCAATAACCTTGAATTATTTCAATAATTATTATAATAGGGCATTTTTGACATTTTTTGCAAATATGCAAATTGGCATAGTATAGTCGAATAGAGCATTAAAAAATATGAAAAACCATGTCATTATTTTTTCGCGGTTGTTAAAATAGTTCACGCACCAAACGCAATAAAGTTGTTAATAAATATTTTCAATTATTTTAAAATACAATATATTTTATTCCTTCGTTAAGTTATTTTTATAATTAATAATAACTGCGAACAAATTTAAAAAGATAATTTTAGTATCCCTCACACTTGCAAAAAAAAAAATTAATTTTTTTATATAATTTTTCAAAGAAAAAATATTTGGTTTATTTCAGAAATTGGTGTTGGTGCGTGATGTTTTTGACTCCAAATGACCTAAAAAAATGATTTTCATTACTTATACAACATTGGCCATCACGTAGTGGTATGCAAAAAATTTCGCCAAAATTAGTTATATCCCTATTATTATAACTTTATTGATACAAGAAATGTCCACGTTAAAAACAGTTACACAAATAGCATAGCTTGTTAAGTAAAATATCTGCCATTTATCCGTTCTTCAAATACCTTTCATGCCACTCTCGTTCAAACGTTGTAAAATGCAATTATTTGCCATATAAGAACGTTCACATCGATCAGTTTCTCTGGCGATTGCTTTATTACAGTCAGCAATGATTCCTTTAAGATGGTTCTTGTCGATGGTGTTGTTAAATAAATACGCGAAAAATGGTACGATTTCTGCTTCATTTAGCGAATTATCGTCAGAGAACTAAAAACAAGAGTAAGAGATTTACATATATTTGTGTTAATTAAAAAAACTAAGGCCTGTCAAGTAATCAAACTTCATTGACTAAGCTTTAATAATGCTTAACATTTTGATTATTTAACAAATCTTAATAAAACTAACTTTACACTATCTGAATTTTTAGAATTTTCAGTTGCCAATGTACTCTACATCTGATAATCTGTTCTAAATCGGCAAAAGAACAAATTTTAACCAGGTCTCAATTATTAAACTTACTTGAGAACTCAGATAGTGTAAAAGCTTAACTGATATAATTACCAAATTATGTTTTTTCATGATACAGTAACGAATACATTTTGCATTTCTTACAGCATCACGAGATCCATTCGCAATATCTTCAAAGCCAGCTGAAATAAAACAAATTAGATTAATATATATGTGTGTGAAGATATATTTAAATTTATTTTGCACAGACAGATTTTGCAGTTAACAGAGCACTGTTAATCACTTAACAGTCATAATACTTGAATTATAATAAACAAATTTATACCTACAATATCTGAAATTATTTCAGAATAAGAAAAAAATGGAAAAAATTAAAAAAAACTATTGTAGGTATAAATTTGTTTATTATAATTCATGTATTATGACTGTTAAGTGATTAACAGTGCTCTGTTAACTACAAAATGGGCTGAGCTAAAATATGTGGTTTAGGTATGTGCTAAATAAATTTAAATTTATCTTCACACACATTTAATATATATTATACATAAGCATGGCTATTCCTGTTCTCACTTTCACCATTCACCCTATTTTTGAAAGCATAATTACAACAATATAATTGGGGGATTCAAACGGTCTCCTAGTTTAAACAAATTTTTGTTTGGTTTAAAACAAAAAAGTTATAAACTAACAAGACTTTTTTAGCTATGCTTATTAGTTTGTCATAAAATAACACTTTTTTTGTTTGCAAAACAACAAGAATTTGTTTAAACTAAATAAAAAATTTACGACATTACGACAATACGACCTAATAGCAGACCGTTTGAATCCCCCAAATATAAAATACAATTTATAAAATTATATAATTAAGGTTAAACAAATTACGTGTAAACACTTCTAATAAGAAATTTTGAGAAAATTATGTACTATTGTTGTAATTCTACTTTCAAAAATAAGGTGAATGGTGAAAGTGAGAACAGGAATAACCCTGATTAAGAAATGATATCTGATTTAAGTATCTCTCTCTCATATTGATTTAAGTATCTCTGCTCATACTTACTCTCAGTTATTTCAATCTTTTTAGTATTTTCTTCATCTTCATAACAATCAATGACAGAAGTTTTCGCTAATTCCATTAAGCCATCAAGTGATTGCTAAAATAGAACAAATATTTCGGAAGTACACAATTTTAAATGTAGCGATCGATCGTTTCAAAACATGTAATAGTTATTTAATATGGTGAACTATCTTAATTCCTCATACCTGCAAAGTTTCCTCTACAGAAAGTACTAAAAATATTATTACAAATATTTTCATAGTTTTACGAAATATAAACAATTTCTACCCGTTTTCTTTAAACAAAAGTGTTAGAGCTACTAAATTTGTTTGTAAATTTTTAAATTGTTTTATACAGAATTAAAACTAGAAATTTAATTTTAATTGTGCGAAAATTAAATTTAAAAAAAATACATATAAACAATAGATTTATAGTGAGAATGTGATTCATATTGAGAGATAAATAAATATATTTTTAATATTTAATAAAATATGGTAATTGCTTCACTAAATTATGGAGCTTGTCTAATTAAATTTCCGTTTAGAATTATATATAGGCTTATTTATTTTGAACTTGCAGTGGCGCATTCAACAACCCTGGATAAAAACTGGAATGAAATCCACTAGTCTGCAAATGCAGCTTATACATAGAGATAACAGATTCGTAGTAGCAATCGAATTTGTTGCCAATCGAATGATTCGGTCAGTTGATAAAGAAGAATTGAAGCAATCAAATTTTTGTTACGCCTAAATTTTTTTCCCACAACTGTAATATTGGCCACTAATGTAGAATCATTCGATTGACAAAAAATCGAATGTATTGGCTATCACGATTCTGGTTTCTCTGTGTAAATATAAAATTGTCTCCACAGCTAAAGGAAGTTAAATGATCATCATCCTCTCCTCATTTCTATTTAAAACTTTCTATCCAAGGTTTTACATGCCTCAACGAAGGCTTCCGAAACTGTGATATATTCAATAGTTAGGCATAGAAAAAAAATCTTTGAACTACAGGTTTGACGCTGTTGAAGCCTCAATTTGGTACCGACGAAGATCGAATAATATTTTCCGAACTACTGGAACTACTATATTAGAATTATTATTGTAATAGTGTTGGGGATATGGGCTGGGAGAAAATCCGACTAAATATTTTTGGAAAAAATTGAGACAGATCTCAGACTGAGTTTTTAGAAAAACAATATCAAGTGTTGGACTTAGGGATGTGCCGGTTGACACTCTTGTTGAAATCTTGTTTGTTGTTGTCATTTTATTAGTTGTGTCTGCATTTGTAAATGTTTCCTTAGAACAATTAACCATCGGTGAGTCCTTTGCAGTGATTTTTTCGGTTCTGAGACGGAAGTACAGTTTAACGTATAGACCGCCTGTAATGGTGCTATTTGTTACTGATGATGATTAGACCGTGAATGTCTTTGATGAAGCAGGGTGTGTTGAAGATATTTGTCATGACCTTAATAATATTCCCCTATTGAACTGGTTTCAAATATTTCATAATTAAATCAAGTATTCTTTTGCTCAAAAACAAAATTTCTTGATATTTTCCACAAATTATACAGATATGAATCAGCTGGTTTCAGAAGAAAAATAACAAAAGAAAATGTCAAAATGGTTGTGGTTTGAAAAGAGGGACAAATATATTTCACACTAGTTTCCTATTGAAATTATAATTTTTCTCTCGCTCTGCAAATCACAACCATTGAAAACTTTTTTGACAACTGTCATTTGTTTCATATCTGTAATAATCTGTGATATTTTCTATTGAATTTTGAGTTTTAAATTTGATTATTTTGACAATTGAATATACAATTTTCGTTATTGGTTGAATTTCAAATACAAAAATAGATAATTTTCGTATTTGTGGTTCCGCACCAAATATAACCAAAGTCAGTATGAGGAAAATCTTACAGTATCGGGACGTTAAGTTGGATCCATTCCGAATCGAGATTTTTAAACAAAAGTATTACGTTCGAACCGTTATGGAGGTACACAAGGACATGCGAATATACAGACTTTTATTATTGGGGAAGCATGCATAGTTTGACTATTGGACGGGTTATAATGCCGCGGCATGACGCACGTTTGTCCTGGCATATACAGCTTATTTTCGTCTTGGATCCAATCGCTTACGGAAAGAATCTCATCTTTGGCAATGACGAAATCACAAGCCTGTAGATCACGCTGTAGATTCTCCCATTTGTACCTCTTATGGAGTTCGTGAAGGAATACAGTCGTTGATTAAATTTATGATGGACTATTTTTAATAGTTGTCAGTGATTAAATATGGTTAAATTGTCAGAAGGTATTTTTGGCGGATAAGATTGGAGATAAGAGCTTGTAGCTCATCTGGATCCTTTGACATCGGTGATATAAGTCGCGTATTTAGGACGCTTTCTATTATAGCTAGAAGAGAATTCCAAAATTATTTCAAAGTTTAAAGCTTTTAACGCCACACAGTGGGGCAGAATTAAATTTTTTTTGGAAATAAATCTGGCATTTCTAAACGGCTCATCCGATCGGAATAAAATTTGGCATAGCCAAGGAGTATTTGAGTTTAAGTTATTTAAATGATCCAGGGCGGCGCTATGGGGAATCAATGTAGGGTACTTTCGTCCATCAAAAATATTGCACTTTTTCATACTAAAAAATTGGTATAAATTTTCTTAATGTGTCTCAGTCAGATCCAATGATGAATAAAATATTAAGAAAATTTATAAAAATAATAAATAAATAAAAAAATAATAAATGTAAGACCAAAAATTAAATTATCTAAAAAAAAACATATAATTCGGAACAAATGTGGAAAAAATTTTTCCTAATATTTACAATCCTATTAAAATTTTGATACAAATTTTAGTTTTAGAATCTCAATAAATATGTAATATGTAATAAAATCTTTATTTATTAACAAAACTCAATGAAATTTTCAATGTTTTTTAAAATTGTAATTTTAAATAACAAAATGTAGAAAAAAACTTGTCAAAAGGTCAAAGGGAATCCCGCAATTCCTAAAAATTGGAGCAAAAATCCAAAAAAATTTCTTCTGGGCTGGGAAAATACTTTGGGGATAAATAAGAAACACATCAAGGTTTCTAAAACTGCTTTCCGTTTTTTGATCCCAGCTTTGGGATTTTAGAACATGCGGCCCAAAGTTGAAATTTTGATAAAAAAAATAGGTCACATTCCGAAGGTCATAGGGGCGACATACTCGAAAAATGGGTCACGTTTTTCATACCAAAATGTTCTTTATAAAGATACCTTATATAAAAATATAAAATTGTTATATGTTCTTCAGTTCTTAAAGTTTATTTTTAATAAAATAAGAGTTAAGTCACCTTTTCGCCCAAAAAACAAATATAAATTTAAAATCGTTTGTTTTTGGATCCATAATTGAAATTAGCTCTGAAATCTTTTGTATGTTATTCGTTATTTAGTTGTCTAACTAACAAAAAAATTCGTGTCCATTCGGTCCAAAAGCTCGACCTATATTTTTTAAAAAGTGGACCAAGGTATGGCAAAATTTTAAAATTTCAATTTTGAAATGCCTATAACTCGAAAATTATAAGAGATTAATACCACACGAGCGATTTTCAAAAATATAAAAAACTTTGAAATCGGATGGGAAACAAAAAAATTGCACGTTTTTAAAAATTTTACATGTCGAAGGTACCCTACTTTGAGTCCCCATAGCGCCGCCTCTGGATCATTTGTAGGCCCCATTTTAATAACATAAACTCGAAATGCCAGATTTATTGTGATATGGTCTATCGCATCATCTGTATTTCTGTTACTGGGTCCATGGGTCCTGCCCTACTCATGCTCTGGGTGTAATCCTATACCCTTACATATATTGATAATGGAAGAAACCTATAGGAGTGCATCCAGATTACCGGGGATATTCCGTGTAATACCGGGTGATCTGGTGGACACATGCGTATTCTAGGCATCTTTGGAAATGATCCGAGTATGTCACCAACTTTGGTATTACATAGGAAGTTTAGGGTCCTTATACCTGAAATAGATGAGTGTTTAAATCAGACATGGTTGCAGGATACTGCCGATCAAGTGTGGTTTACCGATGGTTCCAAAAAAGCTAATGGTGACACTGAGGCTAATATTTATAGGCTCAACTTTCAAAGGGGTAACCTAATGGGTACATTCCCATCAATATTACCTATATGCTCTAATGAATGTTTAAGATGGAGATTAAGGAATACTACGATATTTGTTAAGTCGGATAGTCAGGCTGCTCTTAGAGCCTTATCATCATATGCAGTGAGGTCTGGTGTTGTTATGGACTGCTCGATATTTTTGAATGAACTAGGTGAATGTGTTGGGTGATTGTCTGGCCAATAGGGGTTCAAGACTCGTCGCGACGCTCGTTCATATATCCTGAACGATTTTGGGGTAATTTTCGAGGACTTAGACGTCCAAACGTAGATCTCAATTGTTGCTATCGCTCGTAAAGGGTGACTTGAGAATACTTACTGGACACTGTGGTTTAAGGTACCACCAATTTATTTTAGGTAATGTTTTGCATGTTTTGTGAACTTCATGAAACCTAAGCGACTACCCAATGCTGGCAATATGCATATCTAAATGGCTCGGAATGGCCATTATATTCTGCGAATCGAATAAATAATTTTTTTTTTAATATCATGCTCTACGTAAGTGGGCGTCGAACTTTCAAATATAAATTTTATTTAATTGTGTGCAGGCATGACATAAGAAGATAATATTTGTATTAAATTTAAGTCATCTGGAGCTAACAGTGAAATTCGATTATTTTGTAAGTTCAGGAGCCACATTGGCACTACCACTAACTATTAGTGATAGTTAAAAATTAGTGCACTACCCCCAACTCTGTAAAGGATTTCTCTTTTAGTTTTGTGGTTTACATCCACGAATTTCCATATTAGCGGGATTTTGTTCATTAGTTTGGGAGAATTAACATGCTGCTTAACTCTATCCAAGGCTACTTTTGGTTACTAAGATATAGGAGTACATATGTATATAAAATGTCGCAGCATACGCTTGTTCAGATGCATAAAAAAACCATGAATCTGATTTTAGCTTTTTTGAATTCAATAATACGCTATATTCTGTCCTATATTTGGACCCAAGTGAGCAATGCTTCTGGCAGCTACCAATTAAACCTAACCTAAAAACTGTTTAACTAAATAGTCAACAAATTTGAACAATTATTTACTATTAGCTTTTAAAATTTCGTTATTTTATTCAAATCAACTTAAAATATAAATCATTTAAATTCAACTATAATATCATCAAATGCAATGTATGGATTTACTTTCCACCACCACCACCGCCGCCGCCACCACCACCACCGAAGGAGCCGCCACCACCGCCACCTCCTCCACCACCGCCTAGCGGTTTAGGATTTGGCAAAGGATTGGGATTAGGATTGCCTAAAAGAAAAATAATTTATTATCAAAATTAATATTGAAGCTAGTCATCATCTTTCACAGTCCAACTCACCCAAGGCACAGGCAATTAAAGCCAAGACAACAATAAACAAAGCGTAGAATTTCATATTGTAGAAGTCAATACCACAATGAATTAAAATTATTTCGTAAACTAATATTTATACCAAGATTTTAATGCGTTTTTAGCATTCGAGTGTAAAATGATGATGTTCTGAGAATGAGAAATTTTTGTAAACAAAAATTTGTGGGATTTACAATAAATTATTGTAAACAATATCTATTAATAATATTTTTTAAATGTAAAATAAACTAAATGGTTGATTTGTTTGACAGACGTCTAATATGTATATATAATTGCATACATAACTAAATACATATGTATTTAAACTTGCATACATTCAAAATTAATTAAAAATCTCTTATCAATCATAAAAATTTATTAATTTATTAGTGGTTATCATAGGCTGGTAAAACGTGACTTCAAATTCCACGTAATGTGCTGTTATTCTAGGAAAAGGAGATAAATGTACAAACAGTTTAATTGATAATGAATTTATTATGAGGAGAGTTCATTGTATGGAATAATTTGAGATGATATTTTTAAACGATTGAAATTTAATATATATATGAATAAGTACATTGTTTTGATTCTGCTATGATGTTCTTATTGAGAATATCAGAACAGATAGTAGACGATTCATGTCGGTATGGATGATATCTGTAGATAATGCTGAGTTTGTATAACAAGTTTTTTTTGTATATTTTGGATATTTATACATATTGAATTCCACTAGCCAAACTACTACTACACCATTTACAATTGTATTTCAGAAGTTTCCAATTGAATTTCAGAAAATTCTAATTATATTTCTGAAATTTCCAATTATACTTCAGAATATTCCAATTATATTTCAGAACTATGAAAAGTTTCTAATTGTATTCCAGAATTTTCAAATTGTTTTTCAGAAATTTCTATTTGTATTTCAGAAAATTCCATTATTAGAATTTTCTGAAATAGAAATGGAAATTTCTGAAATACAATTGGAAAATTCTGATATATAATTGCAAAATTCTGAAATACAATTAGAAAATTCTTAAATGCATTTGGAAAATTCTGAAATACAATTGGAAATTTCTGAAATATAAATGGAAAATTCTGAAATATAATTGGAATATTCTGAAATTCAATTAGAAAATTCTGAAATATAATTGGAAATTTCTGAAATTCAAATGGAATTTTCTGATATATAATTAGAAATTTCTGAAATACAATTGGAAATGGTGTAGTGCTTGGTACAGATTATATAAATACTGACAGCGGCCCAACTTTGTTGGGATCTTAACATGACTTCGATTACGTTCCCTGTATTAAACCATTCAGTGGTGGGTTATTCATTTATAGCCTAGATACCTTGTAAAGAATTGGATCATATTATAATATACATATTTAAATATGTATTAATATGTGGTATTAACCCTGAGGAAACCTGGGGTTAAGTGTCTCCAAGTCACCACTTTTATCGAATAAATTGGTGACATTGTCTACAAATCGTCTACATGTTTTACTTTGCCGTTTATGGCAACTGAAACAAATATTAATTTTTTGTTCTGTTTTGTTTAAATAAGAAAAATGGACATTTTCTAAATTAATTTTGAGGTAAAGTTGAAAGAGTTGGACGATATTAGATATTTATACATATGGTCCCATAAGAACTACATAGTCTATAGTGCCGAAGTCAGTGGTTCATTCTTAATGTCAAGCAAATGTTAAATGTCTAAATGCATTGTCTGGGGTATAAGAAGTCAGATAACTGGTGACTGTGTCAATAGTAAGTCAGTACAGATTCACTATTGACATTTCCTGCAGGGAATTTAAACCAATGCGGACCACATACAGCTTGGGATTACGAACATTAATCGGTTTTTTAAGTGTTAAAAATTATTAATTTAATTAAAGCAAGTTTATCATATTTTTCTATTTGTATATTAGAATCTATTCTATTTCTCTTCAGAAAAATCTAATTATATTTCAGAATTTTCCAATTGTATTTCAGAATATGGAACATATATACTAATTTTGTTCCCCTACATTTTGTTATGTATAGTCGTTAGTAGGAACTGTACGTATATCATTGTCCAACAAACGGTGATTTTTTGATTGGAACAGAATAACGTCCCCATAATTCTGAAAGGACATGTTGAGTATATAGGCCAGTTGATCTTATTTTTTGGTCAATGGGTCAAAGTTTTAATTTTTTGATCGAAGGGAGCATTATACTAAATAAAAAAAATGGTGTAAGTTAATGCATGAGAGAATTGTTATTGTCAGAGTTATATTGTGGAATTTTATGGGGAGCATTTTTGTGGAAAATCTTAACCCTCTAGTTCCTGTCTATAGGGGTCAATTTGACATTTTTTTTCGCATTAAAATATTCTACGAAAATTTTTGCCGGAAAATTTATGTTTGGGTCACCAAAGATACGAAAGTTGTAAATAAAGCCCTTTATGCTTAATTAGCAATATTACACGCCACTTTGGGTTTCACATTCTATTAAAATTTTTCCAAAAATACATTTCTGGTCCGAATGAGCTGAAAGTAGGTCAAAACGTTGATCCCGTTGTGATAACTTGTGCACCATTCGACCTTTTATTTCTAATGATATAGATTTTTTGTCAATTAGTATTTGTTGCCCAAGAACTCTACGTCTCATATCCGAAAGTACAGGACAGTTACAGAGAAGATGTTCAATGGACTCCTTTACTCCTCGTCATAACAGTTTCTGCAGAAGTAGTTCACATTCTACACCTAAAGGCCAGTTTCCAGTAATGATCGCTATGAGGTTCCTTAGATGGATTAAGGGCGGATTTATCGCAAATCATGTTATCTGCATATACTTATTGGGCCAGATTGTTCTGGTCACCTTACAAGTCACTTTCCAGTCTTACATTGGCATTTACATGTGTGAAATCAGTTCTTTGATATAACTATTCGTTATCCCTTGATGTGAGTATCTCAGTTTCCGCTGGTCCGAAAAGATACCACAACAGACCTTATTTTGTGATCTTGAACTGTCAGTGTATATACGGATGACACTCTCCGGAAAGTGGAAACCATTGTCATAAGCGAATCTATCCGGTGTATTTGTCATAAATCCTGAATCGAAAACGAGTTCAGGTATAATATAATCATCAAGAATTTTGGACGATACCACTCCTCATGAGACCAAGAAAGTAAAATGCATCCGGAAAAAATCAGATTTTAGGGTGGCGACGACGTTCTCAAGGCCATCACCGACAGTGGCGAGTACTAAAGGCCGATGATTACCAACTTCTTTTGTCCTGAAATGGATGCTGTGGAAACTAACGACATGTGGTTTCAATAGGACGGCGCTACGTGCCAGGAAACTCATGTCACATTAGACATTCTGCACGAGGGATTTTAGGGCATGGTCATCTCAAGTGGAGGTAATTAACATCGTGCGATTTGATCGCGTTATACTTTTTCTTTTAGGATTTTCTTAAGTCGCAGGTCTACGCGAATAATATACAAACCAAAGCAGTCCTAAAAATCAACATAACCTATGCCATCGATCTATCTCAGCCAGAGTCATGGAAAATTTAACATTTCGGAAGCTGCATTAAATACCCTTAACTTACATTAATCTGCTTTATTTTTAACTATTCTGCTGACAAAGTAGCGGGTTAAAAGCTACTTATAAATAAATTAACGAATATCATTAATGAATAATATAATCATCAATTATGTTTTAAATTTACATATTAAATAAAAGTTACATTATTACATCAATCAAATTGCAATTACTGCATGGTTTTTCCCATTAACATGTCACAAAATGACAGTTGATACTTTGACAAATATAACGTATCAAGAATATTGATCAAAACAACACATTTTAAAATAGGTATTTAATAGAAAAAATTGACATAGATTGCGTGTAATTCTCAATGATTAAATCCCACTGTACATAGTAAATACAGTGTACATCGTACATATAAAATAAGAAAACAAATATGTATCTTGCATTTTGTTTAATTAAATAAAATAATAAGTTTATTGTCATTTAAAAGTTGAAATCGTATTTATCCGTATTTTTTACCACCGCCACCACCGCCTCCACCGAAAGAACCACCACCACCTCCTCCACTAGGACTGCCACCACCACCACCATATGGACCACCACCACCTCCTCCTCCGCTAGGACTGCCACCACCTCCACCATATTTCCCACCGCCGCCACCACCTATGGGACCACCTCCTCCACCGCCACCTTTAGGATAGCCACCACCGGCGCCTCCCCCAGAGTAGCCTCCACCACCACCGCCGCCACTTTTATACTGGGCATTACAGATTAAACCGCTTATTAGCAGTAGACCAAAAATTAACCACAACTTCATGGTTCAAACTTAACTGTGTTCAATTTCATAAGGTTATAATACAAAGTGTGCGCCGCTTTTATACTTTTTTTCCGAAAAAAAACCCTTGAATACTTATTCTTAGTAAGTTAATTAGCACGTAAGTGCAACATGTACAGACAAACTGACAGGCTAGGGAAAATTTTAAACTTCGTTAATATGCAAACAATTATTGGATGTTGGTCATGTTTTGAATTATAAATAAAAATTAACTTATTAATAGAAATTCAAAATCAATAAAAAAAACAAGTAAGAGAGCTATATTCGGCTATACCGAATCTTCTATACCCTTCACCAAATTATATTTCAAAATAAAAATTTTAAATATTTTTATGTAAACAAAATTTTTTTTTTTCCAAAGTTGTTTTTTTTAATTTTTTGGAAAAATTTTTTTTAAATATTTAGCGAAAAATAACTTTTAGTGAAAAAAAAATTCGGGTTAAAAAATATTTTTTCCGATTTTGACCCATTGTAGGTCCAACTTACTATGTTCTTATATACGTCGTTGTAAAGGTCTTTGAAATATCTATCATTAGATATCCATATTGTCTATATTAATGACTTAGTAATCCAGATATAGGTAAAAACACAATTTTCTCGGTTTTAAATAGCAACCGAGCTTGAAGAATTCCGGAGATATTGATGTATGAATCGTGTATGTAAGTTATTTGGGGCTTCGGAAAGTTGATTTCAACAGACAGACAGACATGGCTTAATCGAATCCGCTATCTATAAGGAGCCAGAATATATGTATATACTTTATAGGTCGGAAAATGATATTGTTTAAATTACAAACGCATTGACAAACTTATATATACCCTTGTCACGATGGTGAAGGTTATAAAAATACCAGACCGTTTCAACAAGCGATGAAAAATATTTTCATTAGTCAGCCCCTAAAAATTATGTTTATTTCATTCTATCGAATGTTCTGTTTTTAATTTTCTATTGAGTTTTTTTTATCAAACTTAAGACTCTAGTTTTGACAGATGACATCTGATTTGTATTAAATTTAATCAATACGGGATTTATGCAAATCGAAATGTTAGAGGTTAATGTTTGACGCAGTATGTCAAATAAATGTGGATCGCTATAAAAAAAAAATTTGCGAACCCAGCATCATTTTCATATGGTGGTAACTACTGTTTTTCAAGGTGGTATAATTTGTATTACTTGAACTCGTAATTTTTAAAAATTCCACTTAATTAATTATCCAAAACAAAAGTAGAATTTTAAGAATAAATTATAATCGCATTGCATTACCAATGAAGTTCATATCGTTTGTGAGAAGGATTCCCCTAATTCATACTAAAGACTTCACAATACTAAGAATTTAAATTAAAATTTTGCAACGATATACTATTTGGAAGACAGCGTTATATTTATTAAAAATTTACTTTTATTTATTTGCAAGCATCTAGCAGAATATTTTACATAGGAGATCTTCTTTGTAAATCACGGGTTTTTCAAGCAGCCAACAATAAATAATAATGATTTTAAATAATTGTGAAAACCATAACTTTTACTAGAATATGGAAAGATTGACAAAACAATTAAATCTATTTATTATTACTTAAACAGAGCCAATTACAAAAGCTGTAAAATTAATATTATGTGTACACCTGCAGAAAATGATTTAGTTTAAAATTTAAATATTGCTTTAACTAGAAAAATTTTATTTTTGCAAAAATGCAAATATAAATTAAACGATTGTCAATATAAATTAAATATTAAAGGTCTTACCCGCATTAACACGAAGTCTGGTTATATATTAACTAATAGTTATACTGTCGATTAAATTACTTTTGTATGAATACTGTCAGTATAACTATTAGTTACCCCATTAGGGGAACTCGTTAGAAAAATTTTAAATTTATCAAAAAAGTTTTATATGAAAATTTTGTTTTATAAATCTAAAAATCTATTATGAATATGGTAGCATATCAGCGCATAATTGAATGGACTTCAACTCGGAAGTGCGACCACCAGATATGTTTCTTTCGATAACACTGTGCAGCAAGAAATTTCAGACACAATCATTCCAATATAATATGACTAGCTGACCCGGTGCGCTTCGCCACCCCAATTAAAAGAATGAAATAGTACTATTAAGTCTCCCTTTGTGAATCTAATTGTAAATGTCTAATTTCATATTTCTGGGTCCATTATTATAGAAAATGCAAAAGAAAGTTACCACTAAAGTCACCTTTTGTGAATTAAAATTCATTCAGAATCATGTGTGCCTAATTTTAAATTTTTAGGTTTATTATTATAAAATATTCAAAAAGTACCATTGCAATAAAAAAATTGTACCATTGATTATCACTTTTGAATTCGCATTCACTAAACCATAACCCGTCAAGTTTGAATTTTAGATTTGTATATCATTTCCTATATTATCAACTAATTTTGTTTCTATAATACTTAATATTTAATAAATTATCACAAAACCCAAAAAAAACGAAACCGCGGTTTTGAAATTCTTCGGTTTTTTGGAAACGCTAGGTCCATTATTATAGTAAATTCACAAAAGTACATATGAGAACAAAGAAAAAGTACCAAGAAGTATGGACTTGAATTTTCACTCACTTGGGACCATAGACGCCTAATTTCATATTTCTATGTCCATTATTACAGAAAATTCAAAAAGTACCATCAGAATATAGAAAAAGTACCAAAAAGCCCCCACTTGTGGTTTCCTACTCACTCCGATATAAGCTTAATTTCATGGTTTTAGGTTAATTGGTGAAGAAATTACAAAAAGTACCATTCGAATAAAGAAAAAGTACCAAAAAGTCTATCCCTAGAATTCTCACTCACTTAGGACCATATACATATGCTTAATATCATGTTTCTAAGTTCATTTTTATAGAAAATTCAAAAAAGTACCATTATAATAAAGAAAAAGTAAAATGAAGTATCCGCTTGAATTTTCACTCACACAGGACCATATACGCTTAATTTCATATTTATAGGTCCATTATTATTGAAAATTCAAAAAGTACCATTAGAATATAGAAAAAGTACCAAAAACCAGCCAATTGTGGATTCCCACTCATTCGGGCCCTGTAAGCTTTATTTCATGTTTTTAGGTTCATTGGAGAAGAAATTACAAAAAGTACCATTCGATTAAAGGAAAATAACTAAAAAGTCTACCCCTAAAATTCACACTTACTTAGGACCATATATGCTTAATTTCATGTTTCTAAGTTCATTGTTATAGAAAATTCAAAAAAGTACCATTAGAATAAACAAAAAGTTCCAAAAAGTCTCCCCCTAGAATTCTCACTCACTTAGGACTATATATGCTTAACTTCACTATGTCCATTATTACAGAAAATTCAAAAAGTACCATTAGAATATAGAAAAAGTACCAAAAAGCAGTCACTTGTAGATTCCCACTCACTCCGGTCCATATAAGCTTAATATCATGTTTTTAGGTTCATTGGTGAAGAAATTACCTAAAGTACCATTCGAATAAAGAAAAAGTACCAAAAAGTCTCCCCCTAGAGTTCTCACTCACTTAGGACCATATATGCTTAATTTCATGTCTATAAGTCCATTGTTAAAGAAAATTCAAAAAAGTACCATTAGAATATAGAAAAAGTACCAAAAAGCCCACACTTGTGGTTTCCCACCCAGTCGGTTCCATATAAGCTTTATTTCATGTTTCTAGGTTCATTGGGGAAGAAATTACAAAAAGTACCATTCGAATTTTCTCTCACTTAGGACCACAAATGCTTAATTTCACGTTTCTAAGTCCATTGTCATATAAAATTCAAAAAGTACCATTAGATAAATAAAAAAGTACCTATAGTTCAGTTCTCACATTTTGGTACCTAAATATTGTACCCTATGCCTAACACAAACTTCACTCAGATACAAATCAGCTTACTTTAATGTCGATAAGTGAAATAATTTAAAATATTAAAAAAGTACCATTAGGAGAAAAGTACCAATTTCCCTTTTCTTCCTCGAACACCCCTCAAGTTCGAACTTTAAAAATATTCCATTTTGCCAAAATTGTTTATGCTACAGACATGTCTCAAAATATTAAAATCTGTGTTAATGTGCCCAAGAAAAAATATGTTTTTAAAAAAGTTCCAAACTGTTTACCCGGATTTGGCCCAATATAACCTTGGCACTCGAGTTCCAAATAACACCCTGTTAGTTAATTTTTGTATGAATCCAGGAACCAATGTTAAAAAAATTATCAAAATTAGCTTAATAATTTCAAATAAACTGTATTTTCCCGATTTTATCCCATTTTGGTACCTTTTTTATCCCCATTACATTGGTAAAATTTTATTCAAATAAATTAATGTATCGTGGTGGGAGATTATAATAAAATATTCGTATGTCTATGTCAGATTATAGAAAAACATATTTTATGAAAAAGTACCAAAAATAAACACAATTTTTATACCTTATCGAATTTGCAAAAAGTACCAAACTTATATTTTTTATTTTTTGATAATTAAAGAATACGATTTAAAATTTGTTTCTATGTTTATTGGTTTAAAAGATACATAGGGTGCAAAAGAAGTACCAAAATACAGTTTTTACCCGTTTTCTCCCCTAAATGTTTCGAATTTCGAAAAAGTACGAAACACCTGTCAGCTTATTTTTTAAATGGAGTAACATGCAATTTTAAGTTTTTTTGTTTCTTTATTAGTTTTGAAGATATAAGGTTACCGAATTTACCCGTTTTTACCCAATTTTTACTCCCTAAACGTTCGAATTTCCAAAAATCCCTTCTTATCGGATCGTTTTGGGGAGGGAGGAACCCACAGTTAAAATTTCGTGTTTCTAGCTTCAGCCGTTTGGTCTGTACGATGATGAATCAGTCAGTCCGTCAGTAACGTTACTCTTTTATATATATTAGGGTATTCAATTAATCGGGTTTCTGATTTAATCGGTTAATCGAGCAAATAATTAATCGAGGTTTAGATTTAATCGGTTAATAATCGGTTAAATTTAAATTATTCGATTAACCGAATAATTTTCATTTTAATTTAAATTGAAAAGAAAAACAAGAATTTTGTGTATTTATATAAGCATTTTGTTAATAAAAAGAACAAAAACATAAAAAACAAACAAAACATAACATTTCAACAAAACAATAAATAAACATGTGAGGATTTTAGGGAAATCTTCTGAAAAAATCTTTAAAAAAAAGAATATAATTTAAATGATTTCTAAATGATTTTTTTAGTTTTAATAAAACTTGACTTAAAAAAACTATCTCACTGATTGTAGATGTTGGAGAAATCGAAAGTAATGCATGATAAAGAATATCCAATTTCTCAGTTATTTTTTTAGTTTTTTTTAATCATATAAAATCTTCCATCATACCATGGATTTTTGGATTTTTTTTAGATTTTGAATACTTTAATACTTTCTTTAAGTTGTGATAAAAGACTCGTTTCAGTAATGTCTTCAGTTTCGTCTATTACCATATCGTCCTCCGACTCATTAGGACAAAAATCATCATAGAACATTCTAGAAATAAGGGTCATATTTCCAAATTCCTTAGTCAGTTTTCGTACTATACTTAAAAAAACTATTGCTAGAAGGGAATGTTTACGAGTTAAGAAATAAAATGTGTGTGTTTAAAACTATATTTTTATATAAAGTGCAAAAAAGAATACATTTCGATTAATCGGTTAATCGACACAAATTAATCGGTTTATTCGTTATTTGAAAATCGTCAATTTTAAATTATTCGAACAGTTAACCGTCCAAAATTAATCGGTTAACCGATTAACGGTTAATCGATTGAATACCCTAATATATATAGATAACAGATCAGCTGGCAAATCAAACCTGTAATGGATTTTCAATCCAAAAAAATTTAAACTAAATCTGTCAATTCTAACTGGATCCGATTGACCTCGGATCCTTCGAATTCATCAGGATCGGCGCTGTAGGGTCTCAAAGTCTTTAATACATATTTTAGTATTTATTTCTTATAGTTAAGTTAGCAAGTTATACGCAATTGATAATTAAAATTTAAAAATAACAACATACTTTCGCCTGGTGGTTTCACAATATAAGACTCAATTGATGACCGATTTTATTAAAATGTAATTAACACAATAAATCAAAAATCACATGAAAAAAGTTTTAAAGCTAGATATTTTACGAGTTCAAAAATAATAGATTTTCATATTAAAAATTGAGAAAATTTTGAATTTTCATTTTTTTTCTTTGGCTGAAAATCCGATATTAGGTACTCGTTTCTCCCTAGAAAAAAAGTTTTTTAAGCTACCTATATATATGTATTGAAAGAACGTTTGACTCTGGTAAAGATATTCTATATGGTTCAGATATTACGGGATATCTGGTAGAGATATTCTATATATACCGACAGTATAGGTGCAATCCATTCCCTGATAGGTGTTTATACAACTTCAAATACAGTCCAGGAATGCAGAGCATCCTTAAATGAGATGGCGAGACATTCAACAATTGTACTCACTTGGGTACGTGGACACATGGAAGCCAATTGTAAACGCACGTCGTATCTACTTGATTTACAACGAATACGTTTTTGCAATATGGTAGCGATGATCATCGGGCATTGCACTTTCGTTACCTCTCACCACGAATTCTGCAGGAGTTGTCAATATAAGGAGAAGGAAGATAACATCTTCACCACTTTTGTAATTGTCCGGCACTGTGTGATCTGCGTGTCCGGCTTTTAGGCGAACGAATTATCTGGGAAGGAATTAAGGAGCATAAACGCCTTTATTAGGAAAAGTATATAGTAAGACCAGCATGCAAAAGCACCTCATAGTGGCTCCGTAACTGTCGCATAATGGTCTGCGCTCTTTGAATTCTTCTCTCCTCTAATTTCTATTTATTATTTATCTTGCTAACTCTACTCTCGCTTTACTTATAGCTTAATTCTTTTAATTCTCTCTTTTACTTTATCTTCCTCAGTTAATACAAAGAGAACAATAAATGGATCTACGTGAGCTGTACAAGACGAAAAGCTTTGGATAGAACCCAAATCTTTCTATCAACTATTATGGGGATCGGTCCATAATTGACCCTACATCTTATATAAACCCTATATCAGAAATATACTTTATTGTCTCATGTAAAAATCGGTACCCGCAATATATTCGTAGTGGGAATATAAGATTTCCACAGCCAAATATAAAATTCTACATAAGTTTTTATACCCTTCACCTTCGTGAGAAGGGTATATATAAGTTTGTCATTCCGTTTGTAATTTCTACATTTTTCATTTCCGACCCTATAAAGTATATATATTCTGGATCCTTATAGATAGCGGAGTCGATTATGCCATGTCCGTCTGTCTGTCTGTCTGTTGAAATCAGTTTTCTGAAGACCCCAGATATCTTCGGGATCCAAATCTTCAATAATTCTGTCAGACATTCTTTTCTATTTAAAATCAGCAAAATCGGTCCACAAATGGCTGAGATATGAGGAAAAAACCAAGACAACCTCGATTTTTGACCTATTTCTGTCCTATATCTGGATTACTAAGACATTAATATAGACAATATGGATATCTAATGATAGATATTTCAAAGACATTTGCAACGACGTATATAAGACCATAGTAAGTTGGACCTACAATGGGTCAAAATCGGAAAAAAAAATTTTAACCCGAATTTTTTTTTCACAAAAAAAAAAAATTTTAAATTTAAAAAAAAAAAAATTAAATAACAATCGAAAAAAAATTTTTTCCAAAAAATTAAAAAAAATTAAATTTTGTTTATCTAAAAATATTTAAAATTTTGAAGTATAATTTGGTGAAGGGTATATAAGATTCGGCACAGCCGAATATAGCACTCTTACTTGTTCATATTCATTTCGGTTGAAAATTACCAATTGGTGAGCTGAATGAAAAGGTCCTTTTACGAATTTAATGATTTGTTATTTGAAAGCCGCTTTAAATATCGTATCTGAAATCATAGTGTAAGTCCTAAAATATTCGAGTTTGTCTGAACTGACAATTTACCTTTTTCTAAAAATTTTTAATTGTCAGCACATTGCCAGAACTGACAACATTGTAAGATCTGAAAAACGTCTATACATAAATATTTTTCTATTCTAAACATAGAACATAGCTATTTAATTAAATAATTCTTATTTAATGATTGCAAAAAACCCAATAATCACAAAATTCCTAAATGTTTCCTTTTTACTGGAGAATGATATTGATATAAAGTGTAATATGTATGTATGTATAATTACAATTCAATTGCTTGACACTGGAATCAAGGCTGGAATTACACTTGTTTTCAACTAGCATTCAAGCAAAAAGGTTTATTGGGTATTAATTACAACTAATTTCTAACTACATAGTTTTCTTTGTCAGAAATGACACAAGAAAATAATATAAAATATTTTTCCTATTAATAAAAAAAGACTATATAATTTTTATTTTTAATAAACGTTTTATTTTAACTAATTTCGTTAAATTAATTCAATATTATTTTTAATATTGAATTAAATATTAAATAAATTCAATATTTATTTTTTGCCGCCGTGAGGGTAGCCTCCACCTCCACCATATTGCCCTCCACTGCCACCAGCATAAGGACCACCTAAGCCATCGCCACCATAAGGACCGCTCATTTGGGCACTACACAATAAACTGCTGATCAGCAGAAGACACAAAACCAACCAATTTCTCATGCTGAAACTTTGTTTTAAAGTTCTACACTACAAATACTACGCTTTATATACTCGTATCTCCAGTATCTCAAAGTACTAAGTTATTTATTAAAGCTGTAAATCTGTTAATACGTTTTTTTATTTCTATTACTATCTATCTTCTATCTATGTATATATATAAAAATTAAATGGTACATGTATTTAATGGCATCACTTGAGAACGGTTAGAGCGATTTGACTGATGTTTATTATTCGATTAGAATTTTTCAGAAGCTTGAAAAACTAACAACACTTTTTAAGTATTACAAAATTTTAGGAAAACTCGAAGAACTAAATTTTACTGCCTCCTTTTCACTTCTCATTTTTCTGAATAAAATACATTTTTTGATGAAACTTAAAAAGCTAACAACACTGCCTCCTTTTCCCTACTCAAGATATTCCTGTTAATTTTATTCACTTATTTTTTTTTATAAAATCTTTTCACATTTTTTATATTACTACGACAAGGGTAGCGAAGCTCACCGGGTCAAGCTAGTTTATTATATTTTTAAATTTCTAGTGAAATGTACTATATTTAAATTGCAAACTGAATATTTCCCATAGGTTATCAGTAGCTAGGTGTTGGTTGCATTTTAATTGCATTTATTTAATCTGAAGTCTATATGCATTGTTAAACATACATATGTACTAGGCTATTCATTCCAATAATGATCGTTCGATTAATCAAATATTTATTTAATATTTATTTATATATAAAATAAATGTACTTATATATACATATATTTAATTTTATTAAATTGCATAAAATATTTCATAATTCCAAATTTAATTAAGTAATAACAAAATTGTATTGTTTCTGAAATTCGACAAATAACTAAAAATAAAGGTAGTGGTCCGATATATCCTTCTATAAAGATTTTCGAAATTGATTTCAAACATAACCTAAACATGACGGCGCGCCGCACATCTGTTGAAGTTCATACAACGAGCGGCTAAAAATAGAAGAAGTTGTCCAAAGACAATGCAACTTGGCACATAGGCATTTTTTGTTTGAATCAAGAACAAATTTAAAAATCAAAATGATCCGCCCACTTTTACGCCCACCTCCCATACAAAGTGAAAATTATATTTTGACCTACGGCATTGATTTTTGGCACATAGCATTTTTAAACACTCGGAATCATTTGTGTGAAATTTGAAAAATATCCGCCCACTTCCCATACAACTTGTATTGAAAAAGTTTCATAACTCCCTTGATTTTTAATGCATCAACTCAATTTTCTCAAAAAATAAATATTATAATTGTAGAATGAAAATATATACCTGATCCGACCACTTTTACGCCCATCTTCCATAGAAAAAACATGAATAAGTAATTTTTTTAAATAATAAAAAATAATACTAAAGAGGACAGATTAAGACTTTTATAGTCCGATTTGTCCCTTTAAAAAAATAAATAAATACATAGTATTACCCAGCTTTGACGTTGATCGACTCGCTTGGGTTTTCTTAATAATTTAAGTATACAAAATAATAAAATAACAAAACACCCAGGAAAGGAGATAAATTCCTCCTTCCTACAACTAAAGAATTATGGCAACAACAACATGCATGAACGGAAATTCATGTTTTGTTACTTTATCACTATATCACTTTATAGTTTTTACTGTTTTTTTTGGAAAGGAGCAGCTGATTTTTTTTAACTTTTAGCTGAGACTTCAAGCTGTAATTTGACATCTTTCGTTAAACAGCGCTCCACAGCGCTAAAAAGATGCAGTCCACTGAAGTTGATGAACATTGAAATTTTGATGTTGTTTATATTTTGTTCTACGAAATTTGTTATATGGCACTTTTTCCAATTTTTTTAATGCAAATCTCATCTATGGCAATTGTCATTTACGAAAATATACAACAAAGTCAAATGATAAGTTTACTGTGATTGTACCAAAAGATTGAATATACAGTAAATTTGCATGCCATTTTAAACAAGCGAACACTAAATAAGGATTAATTAAAACTAATAAAATTTAAATTATTGTTATTACAATAAATCCAACAATATCCTTAAAAGTAAAATAAGGATGAAATGGAATTTTATCAATATTATAATTTAATCCTAACATATGAACTTCGATCGTGTCTGTCCAAACAAATAATAAATATATCAGCCTAATATTACGGAATCATTATATTCTGATATCTGACAACAAATTACTAAAAAATTATCCAAATCGAACATGAAAAAAAATAATTTCGGCCACTCTTCAACCATTGTGCGCCGCGGCGTGGCACTCTCAAAGTACACGCTTGTACGCACACACAATTTTCTGAAAATAAACTAATTCACTTTATTGTGAATAAATTCGAAAATAATCCATCGATTATTATGATCAATATCTCATTTTGTTCTTATTACATGTGGCTTTGCGCTAAAGCAATACATCTAAACAATTTCTGCCGTTTTCGATTTTTCATGAGTTTTTTAAAACACAAAAAACTTGCTATTTTCACGTAAAAAATATATTTATACCCTACACCACCATAGTGGGGAGGGTATTATGCGTTTGTGCAGATGTTTGTAACGCCCAAAAATATTAGTCTAACACCCACCTTAAAGTATACCGATCGACTTAGAATCACTTTCTGAGTCGATTAAGCGATGTCCGTCCGTCCGTCCGTCCGTCTGGTTGGCTGGCTGGCTGGCTGGCTGTCCATGTAAACCTTGTGCGCAGAGTACAGGTCGCAATTTTGAAGATATTTCGATGAAATTTGATACATATTAGTTTTTCGGCTCAAGGACCAAGCCTATTGAAACTGGCTGAAATCGGTCCATTATTTCACCTAGCCCCCATACAAATGTCCTCCCTAAATTGGACTTTATCGGTCATAAATGTTTAATTTATCTATGTAAGTCCACAAATTCCGCTCCAAATAAGTTTTATATACACAAAATTCATGTCACCAAATTTTGTTATGATCGGTCCATAATTAGTCATAGCTCCCATATAGACCCGCTTCCGAAAATCACTTTAACGTGCATAAATCGCTTAAAAATGTTGGTAAACACACAAAATTCAACATAGTTAACTTTAATATACACATAAATCACACCACCTAATTTCATGGTGATCGGTCCATAATTGGTCATAGCCCCCATATAAGGCACACTTCCGAAAATCACTCAAAAATATAAATTATTGAAATTTTAAAAGAAAATTTTTTTTTGCTCTTTTACTTAGTGTAGGGTATTATTAAATTCCGCTCCAAATAAGTTTTATATATACAAAATTCATGTCACCAAATTTTGTTACGATCGGTCCATAATTAGTCATAGCTCCCATATAGACCCGCTTCCGAAAATCACTTTAACGTTCATAAATCGCTTAAAAATTTTGGTAAACACACAAAATTCAACATAGTTAACATAGTCAACATAGTCACTCAAAAATATAAATTATTGAAATTTTAAAAGAAAAATTTTTTTTGGTCTTTTACTTAGTGTAGGGTATTATATGGTCGGGCTTGACCGACCATACTTTCTTACTTGTTTTTACTTCAATTTGTTATTAGAACTCGGAAACTACTGAGCCGATTAAAACGCAATATATAAACAGATTAAAGGTTATGTAAATCTGAACTTTTCTACGTTTACTTGAATAATATCGGACTAATCCTTTTTGAGTTATCATAAATTATGTGGAAAAACATCTAAAAAAATTCACAATTTTAGAAAAAAAATCAAAAAAAAAAAAGAATTGAAAAATTTTACCATTTTTGTACTTAGGTAACCATGATGCACAAATCTATATAGTGGTTAGTGAAGCCATTTTTTTGCTGTTGACCTGTGAAAACATTAACTTAGAGTATAGTGGTGTTGATGACGAATGTGATTTTAAAAAGGGTCGTCGAAAGTGATATTGAGGATGGCATTTATAATGATTACGTTGAAATTGACGAAGGCTATGATCTTAGAATATCTATCTATTCTTTAAATTTGTCATTCTAAATAACAAAGTGTAAAAAAACTTGTCAAAAGTCAAGGGGAATCCCACAATTTTCTAAAAATTTGAACGTAAATCCCAAAAATGGTATTTTTAGCAATTTTACCCACATTTCCTTCGCGGCTGGGAAAATACTTTGGAGATAAATGGAAAAACATCAAGGTTTCCAAAGCTGCTTTCCGTTTTTTGATCTCAGATTTGGGTTTTTAGAACATGTGGCCCTAATTTGAAATTTTTATAATAAATAGGTGAAATTCCGAAGGGCCAGACAATGCCCTTTTGTTTTGTTTTATTTTATTTTAATTTTTGTGTAAAAACTCTGGTTGTCATTTATTTAACAAGACCAGTAAATGATAACGATAAAGATAATGATTACAATGAAGCTTCTGATAATTGGGATATTTGTGGTGAATTTGAGAATGCAGAATAATACATATATTTTAATATATTTTTTATTAAGAAGGTAAAACGAAACCAAAGATTCCCCCAAAACTTTTAAATTTTTAATTTTTTCAGATTAAATTTTACATTACCTACTGAATTTAGTGAAAGAAAAACTGGATATAAATTTATACTAATAGGAATACATATTACATATTAACTTATTCTTTAAATTTATTTTGATTTCAAAGTTACAGCGAAAATTATATTTTTTCGAAAAACAAAAAACGACAAACAGGTTAAAAAATTTTTTCCATTTTTTTAAAGCTGTGTTTTTATGTATTTATGATTATTCATTACAAAAATTTATAATATTCTCTTTTGTGACTTTTTTGAAAAAAAAATTACATTTATAAAATTTTGTGAAAAACAAAAATTTAAATTTAAATTTAAATTAAATTTATATCATTCCAAAGTTACAGCATTAATTGTGAGCTAAGGTCTTTTTTCCAAAAAACAATAATGCACCTAACGGGATAAAAATTTTTTTTTTTAACTTTTTTTTCTATAGTGCTTTGTTTTTATGGATTTATGATTATTCATTACTAAAAAATTATAATATTATTATTTGTAACTTTTTTGAAAAAAATTGTATTTTTATAAAATTTTTTGTAAAACAAAGATTGGATTTTAAATTAAATTTATACTAATATATATTTATTTTTTGAATTTTTAAGTATGCTTTAATTTCCAATTTTATTCATTAAATAGCTGACCCGGTGCGCTTCGCCACCCCCAATTAGTAGAATGAAATAGTACTATTAAGTCTTCCTTTGTGAATCTAATTGTAAATGTCTAATTTCATATTTCTGGGTCCATTATTATAGAAAATGCAAAAGAAAGTTACCACTAAAGTCACCTTTTGTGAATTCAAATTCATTCAGAATCATGTGTGAGTAATTTAAAATTTTTAGGTTTATTATTATAAAATATTCAAAAAGTACCATTGCAATAAACAAATAGTACCATTGATTATCACTTTTGAATTCGCATTCACTAAACCATAACCCCTCAAGTTTGAATTTTAAATTTGTATAGCCTTTCCTATATTATCAACTAATTTTGTTTCTATGACAATTAATATTTAAAAATTATCACAAAACCCAAAAAAAAACGAAACCGCGGTTTTGAAATTCTTCGGTTTTTTGAAAACGGAAATATAGTAAATTCACAAAAGTACATATGAGAACAAAGAAAAAGTACCAAGAATTTTCACTCACTTGGGACCATAGACGCCTAATTTCATATTTATATGTCCATTATTACAGAAAATTCAAAAAGTACCATTAGAATATATAAAAAGTACCAAAAAGCCCCCACTTGTGGTTTTCCATAAGCTTAATTTCATGGTTTTAGGTTAATTGGTGAAGAAATTACAAAAAGTACCATTCGAATAAAGAAAAAGTACCTAAAAGTCAATCCCTAGAATTCTCACTCACTTAGGACCATATATGCTTAATTTCATGTTTCTAAGTCCATTGCCATATAAAATTCAAAAAGTACCATTAAATGAATAAAAAAGTACCTATAGTTCAGTTCTCACATTTTGGTACCTAAATATTGTACCCTATGCCTAACACAAACTTCACTTAGATACAATCAGCTAACTTTAATGTCGATAAGTGAAATAATTTAAAATATTAAAAAAGTACCATTAGGAGAAAAGTACCAATTTCCCTTTTCTTCCTCGAACACCCCTCAAGTTCGAACTTTAAAAATATTCCATTTTGCCAAAATTGTTTATGCTACAGACATGTCTCAAAATATTAAAATCTGTGTTAATGTGCCCAAGAAAAAATATATTTTAAAAAAAGTACCAAACTGTTTACCCGGATTTGGCCCAATATCGAGTTCCAAATAACACCCTGTTAGTTAATTTTTGTATGAATCCACGAACCAATGTTAAAAATATTATCAAAATTGGCTTAATAATTTCAAATAAAATGTATTTTCCCGATTTTATCCCCTTTTTGGTACCTTTTTTATCCCCATTGCTTTGGTAAAATTTTATTCAAATAAATTTCTGTATCGTGGTGGGAGATCATAATAAAATATTCGCATGTCTATGTCAGATTATAGAAAAACATATTTTATGAATAAGTAGCAAAAATAAACACAATTTTTTCCCTTAAGGGTTCGAATTTCCAAAAAGTACCAAACTTATATTTTTTATTTTTTGATAATTAAAGAATACGATTTAAAATTTGTTTCTATGTTTATTGGTTTAAAAGATACATAGCGTGCAAAAAAAAGTACCAATATACAGTTTTTACCCGTTTTCTCCCCTAAATGTTTCGAATTTCCAAAAAGTACGAAACACCTGTCAGCTTATTTTTTAAATGGAGTAATATGCAATTTTAAGTTTTTTTGTATCTTTATTAGTTTTGAAGATATAAGGTTACCGAATTTACCCGTTTTTACCCTTTTTTACCACCTAAACGTTCGAAATCCCTTCTTATCGGATCGTTTTGGGGAGGGAGGAACTCACAGTTAAAATTTCATGACTCTAGCTTCAGTCATTTGGGCTGTGCTATGATGAATCATTGTGAACAAAGATCTTTTTTTCCAAAAAGCAATAATGCGCTTAAAGGGTTAAACATTTTTTTTAACTTTTTTTCCAAAATGCTGTCTTTTTATGTGATTATAATAACTCATCAATAAAAAATATTATATTTTAAAACAACGGCTTCTATGAATTAATCGCCACTATGGGTACCATCGAACACACTGTGGGGCGTAGGGGCGGTATATTCAAAATATGTTTTTTATACCAAAATCTTCTCCATAAAGATATCTTAAAAGAAAGTTTTTTTTTAATAAAAAAAAGTTAAATCACCTTTTCGCTCAAAAATAAGCAAAAATTTACTATTTTTTTAATTTTTATATTGAAAATCGTTTATTTTTGGGTAATTTAGTTGTCTAACTAACAAAAAAAATTCGAGTTCATTCTGTCCAAAAGTACGACCTATTTTTTTAAAATAGCGGACCAAGGTATGGCAAAATGTTTAAATTTCAATTTTGAAATGCCTATAACTCGGAAATTATAAGAGAGCAGCATGTGTTTTCAAGATCTAGCCGAGCGCTTTCCCAAACTATAAAAATCTTTGAAATCGAATGGGAAACAAAAAAAAATGGCACGTGTTTAAAAATTTTACATATCGAAGGTACCCTACTTTGAGCCCTCATATCGCCGCCCTGGAGCATTTGTAAGGCCCATTTTAATAACTTAAATTCGAATACTCCTTGGCTACACCCGCGTCAAATTTCATCCCGATCGAACCAGCTGTTTAGAAATGCCATATTTATTCCAAAAAAATTTGATTCTGCCCCACTGTGCATACGGTCCACCTTAATGTATAATGATTTTAAAGTTATCTTTACAGATGAATAGATTTTTACACAAATTTAAAAGTGTAAAAATCTATTCATATTTGCGAACATTACAGGACCGGAAATATTTTACACGACCGAGATGGTCAACTTTGGTCCTGACAATGGCATCAGGATGAGCTTAAAACATAAACATATTGATCTTGCGAATGAAAACACTGTGCGGTATTCATCAATTGTTAGAAATCTTATTAAGTATATTATAATAAAGATGTTTCTATTCTAAACATAGACCATAGCTATGTAATTAATTCTTATTTAATGATTGCAAAAACAAATGTTCCAACATTATTAAAATTTATTAATTACAACTTATTTCTAAATAGTAGTTTTCTTTGTCAATCTTACTAAAACTGGTTTGATATGATTATACAAAGAGAAAATAATATAATATATTTTTCTTTTAATAAGAATAAAAAAGTTTGTATAGAATTTTTATTTTTATTAAACAACATTTTATTTTAACAAATTCCGTTCAACATTCAATATTTATTTTTTGCCTCCTCCTCCGCCACCACCTCCACCATATGGCCCTCCACCGCCGCCACCATAAGGACCACCTCCGCCACCATATGGCCCTCCACCACCACCGCCAATAGGACCTCCGCCACCACCATATTGGGCACTACACAATAAACTGCTGATCAGCAGAAGACACAAAACCAACAAATTTCTCATGCTGAAACTTTGTTTTAAAGTTCTCCACTACAAATACTACGCTTTATATACTCTTATCTCCAGTATCTCAAAGTAAAAAGTTGTTTATTTAAGCTGTAAATCTGTTAATACATTTTTTTATTACTATTTATAATACATATTTTTAAATTTCTAGTGAAAAGTATATTTAAATCGCAAACTGAATATTTTCCCATAGGTTATCAGTAGTTAGGTGTTGGTTGCATTTTAATTGCATTTACATACATATTTACCTAATTATTAAAAGGTTGTTATTGGGTAGTTTACCCTGCAATTTATATGGAAATTTATTTATTTATTGTTATTAAATATTGTTTAAATTTAAATTTTATTATTAATATTATTTTAATTGTTGCGGTTTAGGAAAGTTTCGGGGCTTTAATTAAACATTGTATGTATGTCCAAACAAGGATTTAAACCAGTGATCGACAGAGAAAACAGATTCATTGTGTCAAAGGAATTTTTCGCCAATCGAATTGTGTCCGTTCCATTATTCGATTATCATTACCGAATAACTATTTACGTTACTGAAGCTGTCACTAAGAGCTTTTTCAATATAATTAAAAATTTTTGTATGATCCTTTTTTACATATTAAAATCAAAAACACATTAAAATTGATACGTTATTAGTTGGGTATTCAAATTATTCGATTTTTCCCTTGTTCGAATAAAACGAATAATTCGAATAAGAGATATTAATCTGTACGAATAATTCGATTACACGTTTAAAATTAATCAAATTATTCGAATAATTAAAATTTTTTTTAAAAAAGTAAAGAATCAAGTTTTGATTTAGGTTTTTTAATACTTTATTGTTAAGGAAAAACAAAAAGTTACGTTAAAGTTAACAACTCAAGTATTGATAATGATAAAAAAAACATTCGAAAACAATGTCTAAAGATGGACTTTCGTCAGAAATCTCCTGATTCCTTCCCGGACAATCTACTAAACATTTGACTAGCAAGGTTGTAACAGATTTTGAAATTCAAAAAAAAAGTTTTTACACTTATCAGCTGAAAGGAAGCAAGGGTCTACAAGTTGTAATAAAGGGTATTGACTGTAATGTTGAACCACTCGAAATAAAGCAAAGCTTAAAAGATAAAGGTTTTAAGACAAAAAATGTGATAAACATTAGAAATCGCGAAAAAAAAACCCCAACCACTCTTCCGTGTTGAACTTGAACCCGGTGACATAAGCCTGAAAAAAATGAAACACATCCCATATATAACCTGAAGTACTTATTGCATCGTAAAATTACGGTAGAAGAACCACATAAACGATTTGGCCCCGTCCAATGTATGAATTGCCAAGAATATGGACACACCAAGGCATATTGCAAATTGCCACCCGTATGTGTTATTTGTGGAGAGTTGCATAACACATCCCAATATAACAAATCCAAGGATGATCCTAAAATGAAAAAATGCAGCAATTGCGGAGGTAACCACACAGCGAACTACAGGGGCTGTCCTGTCTACTCAATTGTTAAAAAATCACAAAGCCTTAAACCGAAGATTTTCCCCGCTCAGCCATTAAATAACATCAATTTTAACTACCCCCCGTTGCAACAGACATATGACAACAAAGAAACATATGCAAATGTACTAAGAAACAACCAAACTCAAACGCAAGTCCGTCAACCAAAAAACCAAAATATGAACCCAGAGGTAAGAGAGCAAACGCCAATTTTCAATTTTACCAGACTAGAATCTACAATAGAAACTCTTGTGCAATCGGTAAATAACTTTACAAACTCAATGAGTAACATGATGCAAGAAATGCTTAAGATCAATCAATGTTATTGCAGGCTGTGTTAAACAGATCATGAACTGCCTAAGAATATGTTTTTGGAACGCAAACGGCATTCGCCAACATAAAAACGAACTCGAGTATTTTCTAAAAAGTCATGAAGTTGATATAATGTTAGTTTCGGAAACCCATTTGACGTCTAGAAGTTTATTTAAGATAAATGGATATGTTTTTTATGGCACAAATGATCCAAGAGATAGAGCATGTGGACGCTCTGGAATTTTAATTAAAACCCGTATCAAACACCATTCAATGTGTGATTATTATGAAGATTATCTTCAAGCTATGACAATCTGTTTGGATGATTGCTACAGAAACCTATTAATTTCGTCGATATATTCACCTCCAAGGTTTTCGATTACTGAAAACAAATATGAACATTTTTACGAATCACTAGGACCCCGATTCCTGGCAGCTGGCGATTAAAATGCTAAGCATACTCACTGGGGATCAATACTTGTAACCCCGAAAGGTCACGCTTTGTTTAATACAATTTCTAAATTGAATTTGAATGTGCTGTCGAGCGGAGAACCAACATACTGGCCTACTGACCCAAGCAAAATACCCGATGTCATTGATTTTGCAGTTACAAAAAATTTACCAATGGAACTAATGCAGGTTAAATCTTCATTAGAATTATCCTCGGATCACTCACCCACCTTCGTTACTCTATTGAACCCCCTAGAAATAGTATCCCCGAATGGTCACTCTGCAATATCAAGCACGAAAATAAATTGGTTGAAATATAGAAAATATATTAGCACACACAGTACAGAAAATATATCTCTAAGAACACCAGAAGATATCGATATCTCACTCAAAAATTTTTAACAAAACTTAAAACTTGCTGTTGAACACGCCACTCAAATAACCCAACAAATAAGATACAATAGACTCTATTCTGCAGACATTGAACAGTTATTAGCTGAAAAAAGAAGAGTTCGTCGAGAGTGGCAACTCTATAGATCCCCTCAACTTAAAACGGAGCTTAGAAAAAGTCGCAAACGCCTCAGTATGCTTCTTCACAAACGCAAAACTGAATCGATTAATAAATATCTGGAGAACTTAGATGCCACCCAGTACTCAAACTACTCTCTATGGCGAGCTACAAAAAAATTAAAAAGACCTGTTATGAGCAGACCTCCTCTACGTAATTCTAGTGGAGGCTGGGCGAGAAACGATACTGAAAAAGGAAACCTGTTTGTTAGTCATCTAAAGAATGTATTTTCCCCAAACGAGTCAAACGACATAATAGAGTTACCACCTACATTACCCCATATTACTGCAGCTGAACCACTTCGTTTTGAGATTTCAGAGATTAACAAGGCTATTGTTGATTTAAACTCCAAAAAATCACCTCCAAAAAATCTATTTATTTTTAATGCTATATTCCGTCTTGAATATTATCCACCAGAATGGAAGGTTTCTTTAGTTACAATGATACCTAAGCCGGGAAAAGATCACAGTAAAGTAGAATCATATAGACCCATTAGCATATTGTCAAATATATCAAAGCTATTCGAAAAACTGTTAATGCACAAGTTAAAGCCGATAGTGAATCATTTTGATTGTATTCCAACTCATCAATTCGGATTTCGAGAAAAACATAACACCATAGAACAAACTCACAGGTTGGTAGAAATCATATTCAAGACATTTGAAGAAAAAAAATATTGTTTTGCACTCTTCATCGACGTTTCGCAAGCCTTCGACAAAGTATGGCATGAAGGATTATCGATAAAAATAAAACAATATTTACCAGTGAACACACACAAGCTTCTAGAAAGTTATTTAAGTCATCGAAAGTTCGTTCTTAAAGAGGGAGACTTCATAAGTTCACCACAGCCTATTGAAGCAGGCGTACCCCAAGGAAGTATACTGGGTCCCTTCCTATATTTGCTATATAATTGTGATATGCCTACAAACAGTCGAACCCACATATCTACTTTTGCTGATGACACAGCTATACTAGCCATTCATGAAAACCCCCAAGAAGCATCTGTACTGTTACAAAACCATATACTCGACATAGAAAGGTGGTTAAAACAATGGAGAATAAAAGTAAACGAGCAAAAATGTATACATCTTACATTCACATTGCGTAGAGAATCGTGCCCTCCAATCCTAATAAATAATCATATAATACCTCAACAAACTGAAGTTAAATATCTAGGTCTGCATCTAGACCGACGTCTTACCTGGAAAAAGCATATAGATACGAAATTGACTCAAATGAAGTTAAAATTACTACAAATTTACTGGTTAATTGGTAAAAACCCGAGATTGAGTTTAGATTGCAAACTTTTGCTGTACAGCTCAATAATAAAACCCATATGGTGCTATGGAATTCAATTATGGGGCACGGCCTCAGCTTCTAATATTGAAAAAATTCAAAGATTCCAAAATAAAATATTACGAATGATAACAGCAGCGCCTTGGTATGTGAGAAATATTAACATTCATAAGGACCTAGGTGTCTCCCTGGTGAAAAATGAAATAAAAAAACAAGCGGAGTCATATTTTAGTTAGAAGTTCACCCAAACCCACTTGCACGAACATTAATGGGAAGTAATGGCTACATCCGACTAAGAAGAAGGAATCCATATATAGGATTATAGGATCTATAAATTAAACAAAATTTTTCGTCCAGCTGTGGTGGGACGTAAATAAAAAAATAATATTTAGATTTAAAATTTGAACAAATTATTGATAGTTCACATTATTTTGTGAAGATACAATAAATAAAATATGAAATAAAAAAAAAAAAAATTTGACTAGCAAACTCTTTAGTTTATGGTTTGTAGCTATGCTTTAAACAAATTTGAGCTATTTTGACATGATCCTGAATTCAAGTACAATATAAACGTATTAAGAACATTTTTAATGTCTTTCATTAATTCGGGGTTTAAAATGAGTAACTAATTCTTTAGTAAATGAATTATTCACTTTTTATAAATTATTTATAACAAATTGTAAGTATACCCTCAAGCTCTATCAACGTTGCCGAATCTTTGCTTAATCAAGTTGTCTTAGGGAATTACACAAATCTGTTCAAAGTTTGATATTAATGTCAGTGAACGTGGCTAATTTAAAATCAGACAGTGCATGATTGACGCATTTATAATTACGCAAAAAGTTTATTACCATGTTAGACGAAGATGGCCAACGATGCACAGAATGTGTCTTAGATTTGCATGAGTACCTGCCGCATTTGTCTTATCTCACGGTGGACTAAACACCGGATAGAAACAATGCGTCTATCATCGACATTGAAGGCTTTGCAAAGAACGCTCACCGCTTGCACCGAATCATGAAAAATATATCTATTATAATAACCCGAAGCGTAGGAGATCGTATGTGAAGCCCGACCACTAGCCGAATTGATACCAAATATCTATTATGAGCTATTGAAATCTGACCAGACCATCGCAGGGAATCTGTACCGAACGCAACTGATTCGATTGAAGCGAGCACATATTGCAATACCTGCTAAAAAATATTTTGAATTAAGTGATTTATAGACCAGACCGAGCCCCGTCCGACTATTATTTGTTTCGATCGATGCAGAACGCACTCTTTGGGATACGTTTCACCTCAGAAGAGAGTATCTGAAATTGGCTTGAATCGTTCTTGGCCTCAGTTCTTTTGGCGCAATGGCCACCATTTAGTGGTAGCAAAAATAATGCAGCCAAACTTTTTAATTTTAGCTAGTGCTAACTATAAGTTAAGGTTTTATTGTTAATGACCCTAATACTCTTAAAAATTATTTATAGCCAGTATTTGAGGAGCCTCAGAACAAAAGGTACTTTTGATTTTTTGGTATTTTTATAATATTTGGGTTAAAATCATCTAAAAAAAAATCAATTTCCTAAAATTTTTAAATTGTAAAAAAAGTACCTTTTGTTCTGCATCTCCTCATTTAATACTCGTAATATGATCATTTGATCTTTACAAAGTGACAAGTAAATTAATTGCAATTAGATACTGTAATAATCATAAAAAATTGTAATCTATGATATCTATTTTCTAATCATTTTCCCAAGTAAGGGCTTTCCCAACTTTAATAATAATCCAATAACATCTTTAAAAAAAACTTACCGCTTGATTAATGATACGAGTACACATTTTCTTAGTAAACAACTATTTTAGCTAGTTATTGAAATCAATTAAATACTTTGAAATCTTAGTATAAATATAACTTATCAACAAATTGTTTGCTACATCAGTGTGGTATTCACTTCTGCAACATGAAATTCTACGCTTTATTCGCCTTTGTTTTGGCCCTACTAGCTGTGGCTTTGGGTAAGTTGAATCCATTATAAATATATTTTAAATTGAATTTAATTGTTAATTTAATTCCTTTCATAGGTAATCCCAATCCTGATCCTCAACCAAATCCTAAACCATTAGGTGGTGGCGGAGGAGGCGGCGGTGGAGGTGGTTTCTATGGCGGTGGTGGCGGCGGCGGAGGTGGTGGTGGAAAATAAGTCTTTTCCTTGTCCACCTGAAGTTTAAAGAATTACTAAATGATAAACAATAAAATACTGAAATGTTAAAAAACATGATGTGAATTATTTCTTATATGTTTTAAAGACTTTTCTGATTTGCTTAAAAAAGCCGAATTAGAAAATTTTTTTCAGCAATTGACCCGTTGCACAGTGGTATTATTAGTATCTTCGCATAAACTCAATAAAAAGCATTTTTTGTCATATTTTTCAAAATATTACGGTTCCAAAGAGTTTCTCAAATCAATGGAAACTATCGCGATTTGAATTTTGAAAAATATGTTAAAATTTTCTAAAAGTATATACAAATATGTAATTGCCCATAACTATTAAACTACTCAAAGTCCAACATAATTTTTGATTCCATTTTAAAAGAAAAAATATGATATTTAAAATGGTGTTAAAAACGTACTTTTAATAACTCTTTTCTTTATAACTCCTGAACTAATCGAGTCTCAATTTTTGTTTTTTGCACGAACATAGTAGAGAGTTTAGGTTTCCTCATACAATGTCCATTTTTAATTTTTAGCAGCGCGAGGTTTGATATTTTTACATTGAAATATATACTTCGAAAATTGACCTTTAACCTTTTGGAAGTAAACAATTTTATTCACATAATTTTAAAGACAATATCTTTTTAAAATTTTAAAATTTGAAAAAAAAAAAATTTTTTAAATTTAAAAAAAAAAATTTTAAAAAAATTTTTTTTTCCAAAAAATTCAAAAAACAACTGGAAAAAAAAATTAAATTTTGTTTACCTAAAAATATTTAAAATTTTGAAGTATAATTTGGTGAAGGGTATATAAGATTCGGCACAGCCGAATATAGTACTCTTACTTGTTTTTACTTAAAATATATCCATATTTACTTGTATATGAGTTTTTGTCCTCGTAGGATACCGTTAACCTATTCGCAAGTATGACCAAAAAAATTAAATTTTTTTAACGGCAGTTTCAAAACTCCAATTTCAAATTTTTAAAAATTTTGTTAAACAAATTTCAGAATTTTTTGATCATCATATGCACAGAAAAAAGTTTCAACATAAATATTATGATTCGAATTCATTGATTTCAATTCATAACATTTATAAATAATTTCTTAAATAGTATGATTTTTTTAATATTTTATGTTTTGAAATAAAATCTAGAAGGCTTGAAAAATATAATTTCAATTTCATTTTTATTTTTATGTTGTTAAAAAATGTTTGAAATTTTTCATGGAAAATTTTTAGTTTTTTTATGATTTTCAGCTACAATATTTATATTTATGAATGTTTTATTATGTTTAATGATAATTTTTAAGTTTCAGATATTCTCCTTTTTATCTTAAAATATTGGCCAATATATGGCTATTATGCAAATATTCTTGCACTAATTCATTATATAATACAATTATAATGCAATTTATTAAAAAAATTAAGTAAAAAAAGCAAAAATTTCCGTCATGTAAAATTTTATAATATTTATGAACATGTTCTTATTTTGAATGAAAAAAGTTTGGGAAAAAAAAGTCAAGTTCGATTAATAATATTTATTACAAAATTCATTCCAATTATGAATTTCTTTTTTCTGTGTGGGGATTTATTGACAACATAATAGGGAATAAAAATGTGAAAAAAGTATGTCAATACCTCCTATAGTTTTTCCGTACCTGCGATATAAATTTTGCGATTTTCGAGAAAAACTAATTTTTTGGCCATATTTTGGGGAATGACCACAATTTCCTTACTGTAATGATTTTTAAGTAAAAGCTATTCAGAATAATATAGTCCAGGTAATTTTAAATATAGTCTGAAAGTTTTACTAAAATCGGAAAACTTTAACCCTTAAATCGTGAAGGTCAAAGGTCAATTTTTTCAATATTTGGAATTTCTCATGGAAAGATAGCGAAATATTATATATTTTTGGGCCGATTTTGATGAAACTTAAGAAAAATATAAAATGAAGTCTAGTATTCACAATAACAGTACAAAAATGGAAATTAACCCTTAAGAGTACTTGGGGTCAAAATGAATGTGTTTTTCGTGATTTTAAAAGTTGAGGGTCATTTGGACCCCAAGTGCTATTAAGGGTTAATTTCCATTTTTGTACTGTTATTGTGAATACTAGACTTCATTTTATATTTTTCTTAAGTTTCATCAAAATCGGCCCAAAAATATATAATATTTCGCTATCTTTCCATGAGAAATTCCAAATATTGAAAAAATTGACCTGACCTTCACGATTTAAGGGTTAAAGTTTTCCGATTTTAGTAAAACTTTCAGACTATATTTAAAATTGCCTGGACTATATTATTCTGAATAGCTTTTACTTAAAAATCATTACAGTAAGGAAATTGTGGTCATTCCCCAAAATATGGCCAAAAAATTAGTTTTTCTCGAAAATCGCAAAATTTATATCGCAGGTACGGAAAAACTATAGGAGGTATTGACATACTTTTTTCACATTTTTATTCCCTATTATGTTGTCAATAAATTCCCATGTGATGATCAAAAAATTCTGAAATTTGTTTAACAAAATTTTTAAAAGTTTTAAATTGGAGTTTTGAAACTGCCGTTAAAAAATTTATTTTTTTTGGTCATACCTGCGAATAGGTTAACGGTATCCTACGTGGACAAAAACTCATATACAAGTAAATATGGATATATTTTAAGTAAAAATAAGCTTTTATTTTAATATTTCTCAAAATATGTTAATTTTGTTCATAAATTTCTTGTTCTAGTGGCCTGAGACACGTTAATGGCCTGGCGATTTTTTAATAACTTTAACATTTTTTCACCAATTTTTGTCTCTTATATCTTATTATAACGACAATTACGTACACATTTCGATTCTTTTAAATTAAATTGTAAAAGTCATTATTTAATGGCAAAATTTTTACAAAAACTGAAAAAATTGCATATTTTCCCCTTGTAAATGCACCTCAAAACTTCAGCGTCGTTGCGCCACCAGTTAACGTTATTCTATCATCCTAATATTTTACACAACGTGTTTCTACAATACATAGAACAATTCTAGAGGGGGGGACGGCCTGTACCTAGAAAGTTTTTTTCGTCCATACAATCTTGGAGCACTCTACTGTATACATGTATGTTGGGTAGAGGGGGGGACCATACGCCACTTTTTTTGAGGCGATGTCAAATCAAAACCACAATACATATTCTTAAATTTCTTCTTGTTTCGGATACTTAGATATGTTGGCTTTAGTTTTATTCATTTCAATCTTGGCTATCTAATCTTAATATACTACATATTTTTTTAACATTTATAGATTGACCAAAAACGGCGAAACCACCCTACCCATGGGGTAAATACACTAAAGGGATGGGGCAGATTTGCCATTTGTAAAATAAAACAAAAAAATCCAAAAATATAAACGTATTTTACTGTTTTATACATTAATTAACAAAACAAAGTATAATAAACTAGATATTTATTGTTTACGGAACTCAACTATAGGTACTTTTTTATTCATCTAATGGTACTTTTAGAATTTTTTATAACAATGGACATAGAAACATGAACTTGGCTGCTTTTTGATACTTTTTCTATATTCTAATGGTACATTTTGAATTTTCTATAATAATGGACATAAAAATATGAAATTAAGCGTATATGGTCCTAAGTGAGTGAGAATTCTAGGGGTAGACTGTTTTGTACTTTTTCTATATTCGAATGGTACTTTTTGTAATTTCTTCACCAGTTAACATAAAAACATGAAATTAAGCTTATATGGACCCGAGATAGTGAGAAACCACAAGTGGTACTTTTAATATATTCTAATGGTACTTTTTTAATTTTCTGTAATAATGGGCATACTTCATGGCACTTTTTCTTTATTATCATGGGTACTTTTTTGAATTTTCTATAATAATGGACCTTTCCAAAAAACGAAGAATTTCAAACCCGCGGTTTGGTTGTTAAAAAATTTAAAATCGATCGGTTTCGGTTTTTTTTTTGGTTTTGTGATAATTTATTAAATATTAAGTGTTATAGAAACAAAATTAGTTGATAATATAGGAAATGCTAAATAAATTTTCTTGCTCTTATTATATAAATCTCTTAAAAATTTTGTATTTCAATAAAATTCAATACAAACAAGTAATATATATATATATAATATAATAATATATATATATATATATATATATATATATATAATATATTCATTACAAGTGAAATCGATGTCTTCCAATCGGAAAAAAGTCAAAAAAATTTTTGATTTCGGTAAAAAAAATAAAAAAATTTAAAATTTTTTTTTACCGAAATCAAAAACTTTTTTTGACTTTTTTTAAAATGGGCCCTTTTTTTCTTAAATAAATTTGGTCGCTTAGTGGGATGCGAGTGGGATATCTATCAAAATAAATATTTTGTAACTCAAAACATAAAATTTTTTACTTTTTTTTTAAAATCAAAAACTTGACTTTTGACTTTTTTTTTCAAAATGGACCCAATTTTAATTTTGTTTAGCTTAGAAGAAAGCTTTGGTCTATTCTGTAACACTTGGGTCGCTAAGTGGGATGTGAGTGGTATATCTATCAAAATAAATATTTTGTAACGCTAGAAATAAAATTTTTTAAATTTTTATGCAAAATCGAATTTTTTAACGCAAAACATAAAATTTTTTATTTTTTTGTGCAAAATCGATTTTTTCCAATATGGGCCCTTTTCTTAAAAAAATTGTTTTTGCTCAAAGAAAAGCTTAGGGGGTTTCTTTAAGATCTATTTTGTCGGTTAGTGGGATGTGAGTGGGATATCTATCAAAATAAATATTTTGTAACTCAAGACATACAATTCTTGATTTTTTTTTTTATAAAATCCAAACTTTTTTCTCAAAATGGACCCTTTTTTATTTTTTTTTTTGTTAAAAAGAAAGCTAAAAATATTTTTATAGATATCCAACTCGCACTAAGGTACCAAATAGGTCTTCAAGGAAAATCTCAAAGCTTTCTTTTAAGAAAAAAAAAATAATAAAGGGCCCATTTTGAAAAAAAAAAAATATGTTAAACTATTTGGTAATAAGTTACATGGATGAGAAAAAACACCTGCTTGGCCAAAATGGCAAATTTTGACCGGAGAGTTCTCCACCGATCTGGTTGAAAAATTGTATCTGAATTACAATCCAATAGAACTAATCATCATCCCGATCGGAAGACATCGATTTCAAAAGTTGGTTCACTTGACATGAAATCAATTTCATATATAGATAATATAAAATATCTAAATTAGTTTCATTCAGTACGTACTGTATTTAATTAAAATGTGAAATGTTCTTTAGTATAATTATTGAAATGTTATTTAGCCTTTTTTATTATTTCAAATAACCAAAATATAGCCAAAAATAGCATACATTGCACAGTGGGGGCACAATCAAAATTTTGTTGGAAATAAATCTGTCAAGTCAATATCTCAATTAGATTCAATAATATGCCACTTTAAAACTCCGTCCTTTAAAAATATTGCACTATTTTAGTATACTATGTCACAACCATTGACTTGTTGTTGAATAAAATATTAAGAAAATTTATGAACATTTTTGTAATTTCTAAATTTTTTATTTGCGACCCCACAAAGTATATATTCTGGATCGTTATAGATAGTGAAGTCGATATAGCCACACCCGGGGAAAAATTAAGACATCCGTGTTTAATTAGGCTTAAGTTCATTTTTATTATAATTTATTTGTAATAATATTTACAAATAGACCTTGACAATGAAGATTGTTGATGACGCCCTTGGCAGGGTAGAAAATGCATTCCAATTTGCCAATTGTCTAAAATTTTAGTATTCAGTGATATTCTTTGAATTATTACAAATAAATTATAATAAAAATGAACTTAAGCCTAATTAAAAATTTACTTTCAAATTTCTTTATTTTTAAAATTTTTTCAATTTGTCACCGTTCGTGTACGATTTGACACCGACCGTTGTCAATTTAATACAGCACCGTTGTCAATTTGACACCATACGTCGTCGATTTGATACCGTTAGTGTACGATTTGGTAATTAAAATAAATAATTTCTTTATTTTTTACAGTTATTTTTAAATACAATAAGAATAAATACTTAAATATAAAATATGTACATACATACTTATAAAAAATTTTATATTTAAATGTTGCAAAACATTGATGGTAATTGTCGGAGTTTCTGTATGTGAAATTTCAAATAGCATCCCTAATGGTGGCACTGCTTTCCTTATGTCCTCTTTCTAAAAAATAAAACAAATACTTATTACGTTCTACATCGCTGTTAAATATATATATAGCTCTACTTACCTTTTTAATGTAGAAAAACTGAAGGATTATTTATTGTTTCCAGGATTTTTTGGAGTTGTATGTCGTCACTGGGTTTGGTGATATTCTCACTGCATGGATCTTCATCTGCATCAACACAAATTCGCTATTAAACACAATTATAATTCTATAATACATACATATGTATGTATATAAAGGTTATAATACATATATAAAGGTTACTTATTTCAAAAAAATTTCAAAATTAAGAGAACTACATAGAGTGTAATTTTCCATTTCATTTTGAAATGAATACTCTTCTTTATATACATTTAATTTTCAGATTTTATTCCATAAGAAATAGCATTTGTTGAAATTTTACGACTTATAAGACTTAAAGTTTTCTTTCGATTTTAAAATAATCTCTTAGACCCCTTTCACACTAGGCAATTAGTTGCGCAAGTCTCTTGCCCAACAACAAAACAGCATGCAAAATTTTCTTCTCCTCAACCCGACATGTCGCGACATTACCTCTGGCATCAACAAACACAAGAGACTTGTGCAACTAAATTGCCTAGAGTGAAAGGGGTCTTACATAAATTAAATAAAACAATTCAGTATATACGAAAACTAAAACGAAAAAATAAAAATCCCCAAAACATACAATATTTCCCCAACTGTTCCCCATATCCCCAAACCCAATTATTTATCCCCATTTACAAAATAAAATCCCCAATTTGGGGAAAAATCCCCTAATCTGACAACACTGCCTAAAAAACTTACATTCATGATTCTACATCAATATGTCGGGAATTCTTGTGGCTCGGTTCTGGATAACTAAGTCATTAATATAGACAATATGGATATCTAATGATAGATATTTCAAAGTCCATTGCAAAAACGTTTTTTTTAAAAATTAAAAAAAAAGAATTTAAAAAAAAATTAGAAAAATCTTTTTTAAAAAATTTAAAAAACTGTTTAAAAAAAATTTAATTTTGTTTACCTAAAAATATTTTAAAAAAATTCGACATAAGATTCGGCACTGCCGAATATAGCTCTCTTATTTGTTCATTATCAAAAATTTTTTTTTGTATGACCAAAAATTAACATATCTAAACAAACAAAAAAATAGTTCGGAATTTAAATTTGTCATTCCGAATAACAAAGTGTAAAAAAAAACAAAAGGTCAAACTCCTAAAAATTGAAGCGAAAATCCCAAAGTTGTTTTTTACAATTTTTCCCATAGGGTTCACAATTCCTTCGGGGATGGGAAAATACTTTGGAGATTAATAGGGAACACATCAAGGTTTCCAAACGTGATAATTTTGATAAAAAAAATAGGTAAAATTCCGATGGACATATGGGCGACATATTCGAAAAATAGGACATGTTTTTTATACCAAAATGTTCTCCGTAAAAATACCTTACAGAAAATCTTAAAATTTTTATATGTTCTTAAAGAAAGTTTTTTTTTAACAAAAAAAAGTGTTAAGCCACCTTTTCGACCAAAAAATTAATATTTTTTTAAATTGAAAATTGTTTATTTTTGGCTCCATAATTGATATTGCTATCTTTTGTATATTATTTGTAATTTAACTAGCAAAATAAAATTCGAGTCCATTCGGTCCAAAAGTTCGACCTATATTTTTAAAAAAGCTGAGCAAGGTATGGCAAAATTTTAAAATTATCATAGGTAGACCAACAATAAACAGTAATGCAAAGCATTCTACAAATGTTGAGAACAAAATACTAAGGGTACTCATTTAAACGCTTAAGTTTCCCATTTGTGCAAATGGGCATTTTGTGCAAGTTTATACAGAAAATTTATATTTGTCAAATAAAAATACATAAATTCAACAAAAGCTTTAATAATTTTTTTTCAAATTGTATAAATTTTAATTTTAAAATGTTGAATGAAAGTTAAATCTTTGGAACAAACGGTGGTATACATAGTTTGGAGGACTTTGTTTATGTTCTAGCTGTTGGTTAATGTTTTCATACACAATGTCATTTAATACAATAAGGGTACTCATTTAAACGCTTATGTTTGCCATTTGTTCAATTGTGCAAATTTGCGCGACGTGTTTCATGAACCCACCTTATCAATTTTGTGCAAGTTTATACATTAAATTTCTCTCTATTTGATATAAATGTCAAATAAAAATAAATTCAACAAAAGTCTTAACAAATTTTTCAAATTGTATAAATTTTAATTTTAAAAATGTTGAATGAAAGTTAAATCTTTGGAACAAACGGTGATATACAGAGTTTGCAAGATTTTGTTTATATTCTAGCTGTTGGTTAATGTTTTCATACACAATGCCATTTAATACAATAATTCTGTTTCAAAGTTACACAATTTTCACATGCACAACATTTTTATATTTTATTTGATTTTTATTTCTTATTAATAAAAGTAAACAAAAGCAGCTGATTCATCAAATGCACAATAAATTCAAGTTTGAGAGTCTAAATTGTCGCGCAAACTTATCGGGGTTGTGCAAACGAATTTCCATACATTTTTTGACAGTTCATTTGCGAGAGTGTAAAAATGCACAGATTGTACAGTTTGCGAGGCATTTAAGCGTTTACATGAGGGCCCTTAATTATTCTGTTCCAAAGTTACACAATTTTCACATGCACAAAATTATTATATTTTATTTGATTTTTATTTCTTATAAATAAAAGTAAACAAAAGCAGCTGATTCATCAAATGCACAATAAATTCAAGTTTGCGAGTCTAAATTGTCGCGCAAACTTATCGGAGTTGTGCAAACGAATTTCCATACATTTTTTGACATTTCATTTGCGAGAGTGTAAAAATGCACAGATTGCACAGTTTGCGAGGCTTTTAAGCGTTTACATGAGGACCCTTACTATTAAATGAAACAATAAAATATGGTGACAAAAACATAGTTGTCATAACCATGCCGTACCATGTTTTTTCTCTGCGTATATGGAGATGCTTCTTAAGGTAGAGTTTGATTGGCTGCGGGGTACTCAGAAAGTATTCTTCTTTAATTTTACACTTTCGGTCAGTTAAATAATAAAGTCGTTAAACTGATTTAAAATAGCAGGCAATTATAATATTTGGTACGATATTTTCGTTGTAAATACTTTTCTAAGATCACTAATAAACCGATTCTATTTTTATACCCTACACCACCATAATGGGGAGGGTAAAATGCGGTTGTGCAGATGTTTTTAACGCCCAAAAATATTATTCTAACACCTTAACATAACCTTAGAATAATTTTCTGGGTCGATTTAACAATGTCCGTCCGTCTGGATATTTCGATAAAAATTTCGTACATAAAATTTTTTTGGCCCATGGACCAAGCCTATTGAAACTGGCTGAAATCGATCCATTATTTCACAATGCCCCATACAAATGTCTTCCCGAAATTCGATTTTATCGATCAAAAATATTTAAAATATATAATTTCGCAAATAAGTTTCATATATTCGAATTCATGTCGGGCTTGACCGACCATACTTTCTTACTTGTTTTACCATCGTTTCTTGCTCAAGGAAAGATAATCAGATTCTGGCGTTGCGTCAAAGTTATTAAGCAGTTTCGTACATTCCTTCATTTTGTATTTGAGTTGCGGAGATCTATGTAGTTGGCACGTTATTCGATCTCTTCTTTATTTAGTCATGAGCATTTCGAAATCTCCAAAGTAAACATTATCATATCAGAACTGTTTACGAGGGAGTGTAGCATGATGGGCAGCTATTTTAAGATTTCTATCAAAATTGATAATGGAAAGATCCATTTCTATCTAGACACATAATTACATTTTTGCAGTATTATTGTTATTTATTTAAAATACAAAAAAAAATTCTTAAAATTATATTTTATAAATAAAAATTTCAATATGTTTTTAATTTCTTGTTTTCACTATTTATTACTGTAACCATAACCGTTGCCACTGGAACCGCTGCCTCGCTGACCATCCGAAGTTCCATAACCATAGCCGCCATTACCACCAGCACCGCCATAGGGACCATTTGGTCCCACTCCACCATAGCCATAACCTCCCTCAGGACCACCACCGCCTCCTCCACCACCTCCTCCTCCATACTGAGCACTACAAATTAAACTGCACAGCAGTAAAATTCCAAGATAAAGCAACGTTTTCATTGTAAAACTTTCGACTATTTTCAAGTATGCAAAATCAGCTCTATTTATATTCTCTGCTGAAAAGTTGAAAGGTGTTTCGCAAATAAATAAAATATTATTGTTTGTTTATTTATTTTTTTCCAATAGATAATCAAAATAATTTGTTAATATAAATTTAGTATAGATTTAGTAGTATGACGACAGGGTATTGTTGCAATTATAATTGAATGGGAAAGGAAATGAGCTACATTGGGCATACTGAGTTTGTTATAGAAATATTTTCGATTTGTAAAAATGCATTCAAAATTAACCGCTCTGAGATCTGTCACTATTGGTTTCCATTTTTTGATAGATTTTATTCATTGTACATTTTTTAGGCCGATTATACTCCACATGCTCCTTGGCAAAGAACAAGGAAAATGAACTCAACACACAGTATCGAGTGTGCAAACACCTTAAAATTATTTGCTTTGTGGTGTATAAATTCTCAAGACCTCAGCAATGAACCAGAAACGATGTACAACTGGCTTTCGAAAACAGGGCTAAATTAGAATTATATAGACAGCCAGTTTCGGGCTTACCCACAAGTTTTCTTCAACTCAAACTATTTTTTATTTACAAAGAATTTTATTCTAGTTTGTCCCACAAAATCGTGAGCTTCAACTCCCTTCGATTATTTATGAGTATTATCTTTGGGAATAATTCCATAACTACTAATCTAGAACGATGAAAGACTTGGATGTCTTTTCTCGAAAACTCAACTACATTCAACACACTTTAAAATTTTTAAGTTTTTTAACTTTTCAATTGATTTTACGTCTTTGACATTTTCAACCTGAGTTATTGTGACTTACTGACACTCGTATGCATTTTGTTTTAATAATTCCGAATATAGTTTTGTTTAAATTGATAAGAAGATTAATTTAGATTATAAACCATTAAATATGCACAGCTTCCTTCTAATTCAGAGAATTAATCACGTTCAACAATAGTGTTGGATGGTTGATGATATTAAAATAAAAACAATTGGGTTTTACCCAATCAATATTTCTTGGAATTTGATTATTCTAATTCTACATTTTCATAATGTAATAAAAACAGTGTTTAGAAGTCGTGGTATAAATATTGGCTACTCCATGAGTTTCAGTATCATTCAACAAAATGAAATTGTACGCTTACTTTGGTTTAGTATTGGCTTTGATAGCCTTAGCTATGGGTGAGTTTTTGATCCAGGAAGATTGCCAAGAATTAAAATAAATAATTATAATTTTCTTAAAATCGTTTCGTTAAATAGGTAATCCTAATCCTGAACCTCAACCAAATCCTTTGCCATTAGGAGGTGGTGGCGGCGGAGGCGGCGGTGGTGGTGGCAAGTAATTCTACCACATCTGTAATCCCGATGATATTTTCCATGTATTAAATAAAATAATAAATGCTATTAAAATATATTCAAACTGTTTTCTTTATTTAATAAATAAGTTTTTACTTATATAGGCTAAGTCTGCTTTTACACACAGCAAGTTTACTTGAAGCAAGTCTCTTCGATTCCCTTTTAAACTTGCTCGAGTGTTTACACACAGCAAGTCTGTGTTCAATTTTGTATGTCACACCTTCGCGAATAACAGCAATGTTTTCCGCAAAACGAACTGGGCGAGAATGTACAGGTGTTTTCCCATTTTCTACAGACCCTGTTTGCGGAAATTTGTGCACAATTCTCCCGATTGTGGACACATTTGGTCGATTATGCTAACCAAAAAAATCGAAGTGCACGAAATGCATTTTGATTTGAACGCCCATTTTCGTAAAAGGCTTCAACATTTTAACGCGCTGCTCAATTCTGTGCGCGTTATGGTTGATTTTTTTGGCCAAAAACTTAACTCACAATTAACATCGTGCTATTCTAAACGGTTGGACCACCGTTTAGAATAGCTGTTAGAACATTTTAGTGGTAACTGAAACTGCAGTTATTTCGGTAACGGTATTTTAGAGTTAACGGTAGTCGAGCTGAAAGCGTATTTATGGGGTAACGGTAGCCAACCTTGCTATCAATCTATAATGAAAATGTTTCTTTGTAATTTAGAAAAAAACGGCACGTGCATATACTATTTGTTAGAAAACATAATAAATATTCTGCTTTGTTTTTAATTCATTGTTTACTAATTAGTGTTTTTCGTGTCATAAATTATTCTTATCAAATAAAAGTAAAATTAGTGAAAGTAAACAAAAAATAAAATCTACCAACTGAAAGACAGTGTGGTGAAAGTGATCATGAAGATCCGTATAAAATTTCTAAACGCTATTTTAAAAGACAACCAAAATAACCTATCCGATACACGAGATATTTGAAATCAAAGATGGGTAGTTAATATTAAAACACACACGGAAAAGAGGCTTTTGTAACCTATGGTTTGATAAGAAGCGCAGCATAGGAAATACTATATTTAGAGACTTCAAACGGGGAAGCCCGGGATTTTTAATTTTAAATCCCGGTATTTTCCAAATCCCGATTTCTCAATAACCTGTTAAGCTCAACTACTGCTAAAAGCGGTATTTTTGGTTTTCCTTACTTTAAATGGGTCAAAGTGGGATTTTTTCAAAATTTGACCATTGGGTCAATTTAAGGAACATCAGAATTCATTTTAGAGGTATGGTTCCTTGGGCAAAGTTTATTATTTTGATCCCTAGAATAAGATTTTCCTTGTCACTTGGGTGATTTTTAAATCGACCCGCCCTTGTATGTACAGTTTTGAATAGTCAAAAGTATCCACATTTTACAACTCTAAACTGGACATAACATATTTTTTATTATTAAATGTCATTTGAAATTTATCTTTTATCGTCCAAGATCCCAAACGAGATCTCAGACATTACAAAAACTTTATTTTAGACTCATTAGAGTGCTCCTCTCCACGGAAATCTTTAGTAAAAGGCGAAAGATTTATTCGACAACTGAAGAGAAGCCAGAGTGATTTTAACACCAAAAACATTTGCATCTTATACCAAAATAAAGATAAACAAATTGAGAATTATTTAAAATGTTTGAATAATAGAATAACTTGAACAAGAATTGAAGGCATATAACAAATTTAGGGGTTGTTAATATGATTCGTAGGTAGAGATTGCAAACCTTAAAGATGTTAGATTTTTAATGGTTGTTCTTGAAAAGCAATTCCAACGTTTTGCGATAGGAAATAATATCACTTGATCTATCTTTAAATTAATAATATAATTTTAAAATAACCAAAGGTTTATTAAACAAATTTTGTATTGAAACATTATTTTATAAAACGTTGATAAATTTAAAATTTTGTTATAGAACGTTGATTAATTTACATTTTGTTAAAGAATAATTTGTTTGTAGTATCATCGAACAAAATGTTTTTTAAACAAAAGTAGGAGCAGATACTATATTTGAGGTGGCTTACACTTATCTAATAACACTGTCCAACAGCATTTTTGGAGCAGACTAGCGACCCAATAATTCTGAAAGGGCATGTTGAGTAGATAATTTTTGTAGAATAAACTTATAGTCCAGCTGGTCTGACATTAAGAATTCTCTCAGATATTAACTTACCACATTTTTTCCAGTTAGTATAATGCTACCTTCGATCAAAAAATTAAAACTTTGACCCACTGTAAAAAATTCAGACCAGCTGGACTATAAGTGGTGGATGTGTTCTACTTGCAGTGTTCCACTTTGTCTAAGCAAAACGAAAACTTCTTATAAAGACTTCCATAAATAAACCTTATTCTTATGTGCGGTGGTATAAAAATTATACCTCATCCTTGCTCGGAATCCTGCAAAGATAAAATTTTTTTAAATAGATATTTTTTATAAATTACTTTAATAAACAAAAGCAAACCCTTTTTGACTTTAATTTTCACCGATCTCTTATAGCGTCCCGGAAAGAGTTACAATTTAATTTTTGTTTTTCATGAATCTTAAAAATTTCGCAACTTTGATAAATATCTTTTGCCAAAATGTCGCTACTTAATAGGGAATTTAGTACAATTTACAAAAATAAATATAAAAATACAATAAAATTAAGAAATATCTGTGATCAATTTCGATAAAAATGCGAAACAGTTTATTTACATTATTTATATGTATCAGTAGAGTTTTACGTTATTTTCGATCCTAGTAGGGAACTGAAATTATACAAAGCTATAACACAGATTCTGTTGCTTAGAACTAATGTCACAAAAAGTATGAATTCTATGAGATGTGTAAAAAAGTACTATTTCAAATTCCACTATTAAATACAGTAATTTTATTAACTTCAGGAATTACTGTAAATTGAGCTTATCATAGTTTAATGGAAGGAAATCATTCACAAACTACTCAAGGATTATTCATTACAGTTATTTTAGGAGTTTACTTTACAGTTTTTCAAACTTTTGAATTTCAACCACTGCAGATAACAACTAATTTTTATGCTTCTGTTATTAAAACCTCTTGAAATTTATTATTTATCACCCAAGATCTCTATCGAGATCTCAGGCATTACAAAAAATTTATTTTAGACTCATTAGAGTGCTCCTCTCCACGGAAATCTTTAGTAAAAGGCGAAAGATTTATTCGACAACTGAAAAGAAGCCAGAGTGATGTTAACACTAAAATAATGATCATATTATATTGAAATAAAATTAAACTAAATGGGAATTGTTTAAAATGTTTGAATAATAGAATTGCTTGAAAAATACATGATGGAATATATAAATTTTAGGGGGTTGTTAATATGAATCGCGTGTAGGGATGGCAAATCTTAAAGATGTTGGAATTTTTAAGGGTTGTTTTTGAAAACTGATTCTATAGTCCGATCATAATATCACATCATGTACTTTTAAATATTTACACCATTTTTAATAATATATGTAGTTTTAAATTTTAGGTTGAAAAACTGCTTAAATTAATGAATTTAATTTAATAATAATATTTAACATTTATCAAAGACTTATAAAATAAAATGACCATACAAAATTTGTTAATAAACCTTTGATAAATTTAAAACTATATTATTAGAAATGGTTCAATGATGATATGTATTTTCTTCTGTCGTGAAACGATAGAATCGGCTTTCAAAAACAACTCTTAAAAATCGAACATCTTTAAGATTTTTCATCTGTACATGCGATTCATATTAACAACCCCCTAAATGTGTTTTATTCTATATCTTATTTAAGTTATTCTATTATTCAAACATTTTAAACAATTCCCATTTAGTTTACCTTTATTTCAATATAATATTTCAATATAATATGAGGAGCACTCTAATGAGTCTAAAATAAAGTTTTTGTAATGCCTGAGATCTCCATGGAGATCTTGGGCAATAAATAATAAATTTCAACAGGTTTTAATAACAGCAGCATACAAATTAGTTGTTATCTGCAGTTATTTTGAAATGAGCCAAATTGTATATTTTCAAACAAGATCTTGAATATAGTTTAGTTTTACATAAAGCAAAGATCTTGGCTGAACCGATTTCATCTTTCAAAACATGAATAAAAATGGGTAAAATGTGTAAAATTAGTGCCTTTTGATCTTAAACAATAACACTGTACAACACCAAAACAATTACAAGGTCCGTCCAAAAAATTTTGATAGAGGAGACAAAAAAAAGACACGTGTATGAGGATTTAGAAGGTTAACATATTCTACAAAAATGTTCTCCGTAACATTTTACATAAATTAGCTGAACACATTTTATACCTAAAATGTAAGGATCACATGGTTTCTTATGCCGATTAACAATAATAATGTGCCAGAGTTGGGAAACTTTAACCCCCCTCAAATGAAATTTCAAAACGCCGATACACGTGTCTTTTTTTTTGTCTCCTCTATTAAAATTTATTGGTCGGATCTTGTAATTTTGGAAAAAATTTGATTTTGTTGTATAGTGTAATTATTATGCGATAATATTGTTGATTCAGCATTTTGTAGTCACAAAAATTGAATGCATGACTAGAGCAGGTACAGAAATGTTTATATGATCGCACTTTATTACAATTTGACATTCAAAAGTATACTATGTAGTACTTTTTTACACTTTTTTAAAAATTTATACATTTTGTGACATTTGTTTTGACATCCTCAGGACCCCATTTTCAATATTTAGCACGTTTTTTCCCAATCGTATAGTAATTAAGAAAATGAAATTCGAGATATCCTTCTTCAAAGGACCCTAATCAAACGAATCATTGTGAATTATATATGTATATGTTTTTAATCGTGCAATGGCTCATAATACTGGGCGGCTTTTTGAGGTATCCATTGACTAAGATGATTTTGTATGCTATATCCTGTTTTACTATATCGCTCATTTGCTGCAACATCGTCATAATTCAAAAAAACCTAAATTTCGAGAAAATGACACCATTGCGTAGTTAATAAGTTGTTTTAATAACTGACAAAGATTTGTGAACTAGCGTTTTTTTTTTGTAGTTTTTGTGAATTGACCATATGTGTTTATTTAAATGTACATCGAGTGCTATTATTTCAAATCGTAGAACGATATACACGCTATTTTCAAGAACAACCCTTAAAAATCGAACATCTTAAAGATTTTCTATCACTACTAGCAACCTAAATTTGTTATATTCCTTCATGTCTTGTTCAAGTTATGCTATTATTCAAACAATTCTCAATTTGTTTATCTTTCTTTTGGTATAAGATGCAAATGTTTTTCGTGTTAAAATCACTCTGGCTTCTTTTCAGTTGTCGAATAAATCTTTCGCCTTTTACTAAAGATTTCCGTGGAGAGGAGCACTCTAATGAGTCTAAAATAAAGTTTTTGTAATGCCTGAGATCTCGTTGGAGATCTTGGGCGATAAATAATAAATTTCAAAAATCAGCTGATCTGATTTTGACCAAAGATTCTTAACTTCACACACTAAGTTATAAATTTTCATAGCAATTTATTGCAATATCACAATCATGGTGGGTTGCTAGTAGTGTTTATAAACCGGTTAACCGAAAAACCGGGTTTTCTTCGAAATCTCGGTTTTTTGCGAACCGGTTAATTTAAAATGTTGATTTTCGGTTAACCGGTTTTTATCACTCGGTTAACCGGTTTTTAAAATTAAGAAATCTCATGGTTTTGTGCATTTTTTATATTCATTGTACAAACATTATTGGTCTGATTTGAAACCTAAACTGCTGATTTACAATATAAACCAATTTAGATTGATATTTTTAAGAATTACAATGATTCTAAATAGTAGAGGACGATGAGTTTACTTAAAAACTTAATCAAACTATAAAAATTAAATTCCGCAGAATTCTAGAATTTAAGCAAAATCTTAATAATGATTCATTATAAACTTAGTGATGATTTTACCAAACGTCAAGTTGAATTTGATGTGCATACCTTTTTTCAATCAATTTGACTTCATTAGTGTGTTTTGTTCTTAAAATTTTATTTTATTATTCATTTCGTTAGCTTAGTGTACAAAGTCCTTTTCAGAAATAACAACGTTCCAAAATCCATAATTTGAAATATTTTGAAATCTGATAATGGAGTTTTATTAATTATTTGGTATGATTTATAATGACAAATAATCACAGCTAAGAAGAAGTGCGTTTGCATCTTATAGGTCCTTTTCTGAGACTTGAATAAACCAATAATTAAAACAATTATATTATATATTTACTAACATATTTATACTCAATTCCATTTGACTGAGATAATAATTTTGAAATTTTTACAAAATAAAATGGACTTAGCACTTTTGTATATTCATAAGTATTTAATATTAACCATTCCTGACTACTAAAAACTACAAATTTTAAAGCTGTATATACTTTATTGGACATTTTATGTTTTCTACATATATATGACGGTTAACCGGTTTAACCGGTTTTTTCGATGTCGGTTAACCGAAAAACCGGTTTTCTAAAAAAGCCCAATTTTCGGTTAACCGACAAACCGGTTTTTTAAAAAGTCGGTTTTTTATAAACACTAGTTGCTACTTTACAGCACGATCATATGATGAATTGTGTAAAGATTGTGGCGTTAAACCAGTGTTAATGTCAGATATTATAATTAATATACCAATCTTTTTCTCTGAAGAACAATTATAATTTTCAAACATAACTTTTTCATTGATACATTATATAAAGACTATGCGAAAGACTACTTGCTGGAAACTCCATTGTAATTTTTAGTCATTGAGCGACCCATAGTTAATCATTTATGTTATTTTACAAAAAAATAAATTCATATTTTTTAAAATTTTATTTCATATGTATTTTGATTTTTTTTTTAAGCATGAAAGTCCGCTCATAGTACTGTGGTTGACTGCAATTTTGAGGTTCCAATATTACTTTTAATTTTACTTTAATAGAGACTTTGAAATTCACGTGTAGATATTCATTTCATAAAAATATTTTTATTTGTGAGGAAAAAGGAAGAGAGCTATGGCAAATGTATTTACAATTTTTTTTAAATTTTTTCGCGGTTGTTAAAAAAGTTCACGCAACAAACGCAATAAAGTTTTTCATTACATATTTTTAATTATTTTGAAATACAATTGGGGTATTCACACGGTCTACTATTTGGTCATATTGTCATAATGTCCTAATATATTATGATAGTTTAAACAAATTTTTGTTATGTTTCAAACAAAAAAGTTCTAAACTAATAACACTATTTGAACCATAGAATAAACGCATAGAACGGAAGAAGAGAGTAAAATATTAGTCTCTTTTCACACATACGGGTGATACAAAAACAAAATACATGCAATACATTCTCATGAATTAGGTTTCTGACAACAGACTTAAGTTTTTGGCTCTCAGTTACCTATCTAGTTGTTGTCTATGATTTGAACTATGTTTATTGTTTTGTCATAAAATTATATTTTTTTTTTAAAAAACACAACAACAACTATTATAATCATAGTAGAAAAATAGAAGGTAGTTTCATTCTCTCTTTATTTTTTCAAATTCTACGTCTGACATGCTTAAGGATTGTGACGTATTCATAAAAATAGTAATGCCATATTAATTTTAAATTTTCCCTTTAATTCTTTGGGAATATTTAAATTACATTAATTTGAAAAATATTAAAACACATAAAAATGAGTTTATTTTCCCCAACTGCAAAAAAACCAAATATTTTTGCAAACATTCAAACATGATTTTTTTTAAAGTCTCTACATTACCCAACATACGACAACAGCGGCTGGCTATATCTAAAACTCAAAGTAGGGCACCTTCGACATGCAAATTTTTTAAACGCGTGCCATTTTTTGTTTTCCATCAGATTTCAGACTTTTTATATTTTCTGCAAATGCTCGGCTAGATCTTGAAAATACATACATGCGTGTGCTGTCTCTTATAATTAAAATATAAAATATTTGCATAGTAATAATATAAATGGAAAAATGCATACGAAAAAGACCTATTTTTATAGGTCAACCTATTTTTATAGTCAACGTGTTCCAATATAAGTAAGCGCACGTTAGAAATTGAATCAATAACTTCCAACACAACATAATACATTTTTATTTAAATACTAAATTATAAATTACACATTTTCTGTAATAAATGTCTCGATAATCAGAATCATTTTTAGGAATGTGGCAACGCTTTTTATAATTCTCACAAAATAAGGAAACTTCAAAAAACCTTATTTTAAAAAACAAAATTTGATTGAAACTACCTTCTATATTTTTATCATGATTATAATATATTAGGAAATTATGACAATATGACTAATAGCAGACTAATAGGGAATACCCCAATTATTAGTGAAAAAATGTTAACACTTTGGTGCAGTTTACATAATTAAAAACCTGTTGAAATTTATTATTTATCGCCCACGATCCTTAGCGAGATCTCAGGCATTCCAAAAACTTTATTTTAGACTCATTAGAGTGCTCCTTTCCACGGAAATCTTTAGTAAAAGGCGAAAGATTTATTCGACTACTGAAAAGAAGCCAGAGTAATTTTAAAACCAAACAAATTTTCATATTATATTGAAGTAAATGTGAACTAAATAGGAATTATTTGAAATGTTTGATAAAGCATGAAGAAAAATAACAAATTTAAGGGATAGTTAACATGAAACGAGTGTAGATATTGAAAATCTTAAAGGTGTTAGATATTGAAGGGTTGTTTTTGAAAAGCGATTCGATCATTCTATGATAGAAATAGGTCACGAGACTTGTGCGTTTAAACCAGCGAAATGCAAACTCACACCACTACAGTTTTTAGATATTGTAGTTGTATGAGTTGAGAATTATTCTCTGGCAAAAACAAATAGCTGAAATAATGAAATAAACAAGCATAAAAGCGTAACACAACCTGCTTCTATCAATGCTCATGCGAGACTGACTGCTTTTATACAATGTGTGTGCTTGCCAGCGTTGCCGCTTTGGTCCAATTGGACCAAAATTGGTAGTTTCAAGTTAACAAATTGACTTTTGGTAGTTTGGTTGGTTTGTTCCGATATTTGTCGTATTTTGGTAGGCTACGATATTTTTGAATACATAAGTATTTTTAAGAACAAAATAAAATAATAAAACTACATATTTGCAAAATATGACAACTCTGGTGCTTGCGTACATGCAGTGTTGCCACTTCATGTGTAATTACACATATTGTGTGTAATTTTAACTTGGATGTGTAGCCCATGTGTAATTGAATGCATGTGTAATTCATGTGTAATTTTAAATTCGAATTACATACAGTGGTGGCCACCAATTTAAGACAAATACTTGAATTTTTTTCATCAACTGAATTTTAAGTGCGATAGAGCCAAAATAAATGGACCTCTAAGGGTATGAAATTTATTATTAATGTTTCTAGTTTCTGAAAAATGTTTGGAAAAATCGGTAAAACATATATGGACAAAGATATGTGGAAATACGTTGACCCACCTCAGCGAACATCCGCTGTTAATAACATGATATGACCGAAACTAATGAAACTAAAAATACGAAATTTGGTAAGAATATTTTATAATAATAAAATTATAATGATATAAATGTGAGAAAATATGTTTTTTAAAAAAAAAAAAATTTTGTCAAGTTGTCGAAAAATTTTATGACTTCGTGGTGAATATGTATGAATTGACACAGTCGAATAAAACACACTTGTGTGTTAAAACAGTCCTCATGCATACATATTTGTGGAAATATTTGAAAAAATAATTGACAATTACATGGAATTTAGCAAACAATTTTTGTCTTAAATTCCTGGCCACCACTGTATATAAAAAAAATGCATTGTCCCCTTAATAAAACAATAGTGTATAAGCATCCCAGCAAAAACTTTACTTATAAATAAGCCGAAAAATAAGGGGAATTGACGATTCGACTACTTATTTTTCTACTGAAAGAAGTCATTATTTTTGTTCCCGATGTCCCAAAAGTAATCCTTTATTTTTTGGCCGAAAATAAGTTGTTTTGTTAGTAGAATTATTTATAGAATTTTGTATTTGCAAACAAAAAATAAAAAAATAAAAAATAAGTCGCAGCCAACAGTCGAACCAGCAACTATCCGTTGGCTAGTCTACTGTTGTAGTCACTACACCACTGCTTAGTTATTTTATTGTGCATCAAATAATGGTGTTCATACAGTAATACAATATTATTTTCTGTGTTTCTAAAAATAAACATGCAATAACAAAAATTGGCAAATTGAAAAAAAGTAACTGATTATTTGTTTTGTTTGTTTATTTTGTTTTTTTAGACTTTACTACTTAAAATGTAAGTTATTAAAAAATACATTATTTGTTGCTTTGTAAGCGAAGTTTTTGCTGGGATATACACTAGGCTGGGTCGATTTTTTTCATAAAAAATCTTATAGCAGAAACGCATTCTACGGAAAATTCTAAGAAGTTTTCCCCAAGAATCCATAGGTCTAAAATCAAATCCTATCTTGCGCATTTCGACTTTTATCCAATAAAAAAATTATTAAAACAAATATATATACTGAAATATCATTGGATAAAAGTCGAAATGCGCAAAATAGGATTTCATTTTAGACCTATGGTTTCTTGAGGAACCTTTCTTAGAATTTTTACTTTTTATCGTTCATACAATTCGACCCGGCCTAATATACACTATTATTTTTTTATTGCATAATAAATGTGAAATTCTACTTCCACAAAGTGGATCAAAATATCAATTGAAATATTACTTTTGTTCTAGATGTCTACTAACACAAAAATTTTAAACTCAATTATTTCGAAATGGCATACAAATTATATACTACTGTTTTATTAAGGAGACAATATTGTCAATTAAAATTAAACATTAAAATTATCACCATTCATATTGACTGTATTTTTCGTGATTTTAAAAGTTGAGGGTACTTTTAACCCCAATTGCTATTAAGGGTTAATTTTAATTTTTGTGCTGGTATTATAAATACTAGACTTAATGTTATATTTTTTACTGATCTCAAGAATTCATTACTTACCATTTATATTCATGTACGTTTTAAAAATCTTGTATTCGCAATAGGGCCTTTAGTCAATTTCTCCTATTTGCGATCACGAAAATTTATTTACATGTGTAATTTTTGGCCATATGTGTAATTTAGTTATGAGGCATGTGTAGTTTATATTTTTTTGGTGGCAACACTGCGTACATGTGAAAATAAAAACAAGAGAGCTCATTTGAGAGCTCATTGCATTTCGCTGGTTTAAACCTATTTTCTTCAGGGAAATAAAACCATGTATATTAGCGTGTCCCAAAAAAAAATGTTTGTTGGGGCTCAAGCATAATTTGAAAGCTTATTAGGTAAAGTATTTCGAGATTTTTCGGAAGAGGTTTAGAGGTCGAAAAATCGGGTTTGTCGGCCTTTTTTGGAGTTTTCTTCATAACTTTGTCAAGACCCACGATTTTCATTACTTTTGAGGACACAGTTTAAAGAAAAACGTCCATGCTTTATTTTTATGTGCAAAAATTTTTAGTTCTAGCAATGAGTTGGCTCATTAAGGTGTCCTACATTACAATTTTTTTAAAATTTTTATGAAAATGAAAAAAACTAACAATGCAGTTTGAAAGATCAATCACCTTAATGAGCTAATTCAGTGCAAACACAAGAATAAAGCTTGGAGTAGTGAGTTTTTACAAAGTTATGAAACTCGAAAAAAAGCCAAAAAACCCGATTTTTGGCAAAAACTCGACTTGAGCGACCTCTAAACCTCTTCCAAAAAATCTGAAAAAATTCTCAAAAATACTTTACCCTATAGGCTTTCAAAATATGTTTGAGCACCCAAGAAAATAAAAAAAAAATAAATTTGGGACACACTAATATGCTTGTCCTAGAAACACTAATTCTTATATATCAAAAAATAAAACAAATTTTAAATAATTTTTAACAATTTATTTTTTAAAATGTACAAGAAAATATGTCAACATAGGATAGGTAGGACTATTACTTGCCACCACCGCCGCCGCCTCCGCCACCACCACCTCCTAATGGCAGAGGATTGGGTTGTGGTTCAGGATTGGGATTTCCTGTTGAATAGAACATAATTAAAATAATTATAAATTCTATTAATACGACGAATACTCACCCAAAGCCACAGCTAATAATGCTAATGCAAAACCAAAGAAAGCGTACAGTTTCATCTTGTTCAATTATAAAGAAAATTTAAATGAAACTAGTATTTATACTAACATTTTTCAATCAATTTACATTGCTTTAAGAAAACTTATTAGTTTATTGAATTCCAAGAAGTGCTATTATCACACATAACGGGTTTAGGTTCATCCCAATCATTTGAAAACAAATGCACCCATCAAACGCTATTGTTTATAATATAGTTATAGCTGTGTTCATGATTAAATTATGAATATTGAATAACTTTTAATCTGATGCAATCTTAGCAGTTGGAAAACCCTAAACAAAAATAATGTGAATATTACCGTTAATTCTGTCTAGAATTGTTTAAGCACGTTTTGCAAATAATTAAAAGAATAATCATGTAGCGTTAACCCCTATGTAGACGTGGGGTTAATTTGGTGTGAAATTGGAATTTCACAGACTATTCGCGGGCTGCACTGTATTGTTTGGAACAAGTACTTAAAACTCAAGGCTGGCTACAGATTTGAAAAGGTAACTCTAATTTGGAATATTTCGGAAACGGTATTTTCTGCTGTTTCGTTATCGGTTTCTGAAGATGTTAACAAAGGTTATTGTATTACATATTAAAGGCCTTATTCATAACACAGGGCAACAAAATCGAAACAAAATTTAGAGGATTTTTAGACCACTACACAATTTTGATGTATTGTGGTTCCAGTAGTACAAATATGGTCCAGTTTTTTTAAAAATTTTTTTTTTCTAAAATTGCAAATTTTTGTTGATGTTTCTCCACATAACTTATGATAACTCAAAAAGGGTTAGTCCGATATTACTGAAATGAACTTGGAAAAGTTCAAATTTACATAACCTTTAATCTGTTAATTCACTTAATTGTGAATAAATTCGAAAAGAATCAATCGATTTTTATGATCGATATCTCATTTTGTTCCTATTACATGTGGCTTTTCGATAATCCAATAAACAATTTCAGCCGATTTCGATTTTTTATGATTTCATAAAACAAAGCAAATTACATTTTTCAATTTGTTATTATAACTCCGAAACTACTGAGCCGATTGAAATACAATATATATATATGAAAATTTGTACCATAATATGGGGAGATGTTTTCAAAATTCAATCAATCGAAAGAAGAACATTAACTATTCAATTTTATGTATATCAAACAATAAAGTAAAATTTTGTGAAAATGAACGAATTCACTTAATTCTGAATAAATTCGAAAATAATTAATCGATTTTATGACCGATATCTCATTTAGTTGCTATTATATTTGGGTTTGCAGTAAAGCAATAAACCTGGACTATTTCTGGCGTTTTCGATTTTTATGATTTTTTTAAAACAAAAAAGTTAGCTATTTTCACATAAAAATATATTTTTTGCTTCAATTTGTTAATATAACTCCGAAACTACTGATCCGATTAAAATAAAATATATAAACGGATTAGAGGTTATGTAAATTCAAACTTTTCTAAGTTTATTTTAATAATATCGGACTAACCCTTTTTGAGTTACCAAAATAAAATTTTACAAAAAAATTAAAAAAAAAACTTCTCGTATCTCGTTTCTGTATTTCTCGCATCGGAAAACTTCTCACATGAAGTGTGAAACAAAAAATTCCATCGTTTCTCGATGTGCGAGAAAAAAGTGTTTCTGTATTTGAATACGAAAACATACCAACACAGATTCTGTTCTTACTGGAATATTTCCAGTAATTAAGTGTCAAATGCAAGACAAACGTCAACGAAAGAAATAAATTATAATAAAACCAAAACAGTGAAAGGCTAAAAAGATTTAAAATGCCAAAATATAACAATTGTGTTTTATTGATTGTCATCATTTAAATGATGTAATGTATGGCGCTTAAAACTGCTGAATTTAAAAAAATAATTTAGAAACACATTTTTGTGTACTTACATGAGTATATATAATTATTTTATGCAAACTCTGGCTACTTACATTTTCGGCTGATTTGGGTTCCATATTTATACATACGAAGTTAAAAATATCTATATTTTTTAAAATTTTGTTTTTCTCACACCAATTTCAAATGTGACTTGTTTTGACAGTTCTTGTGAGAAACTTTTCGCAAAATATTGTTACAGAAACACTTTTTCTCACATCCTTCCAATAATTGATGGAAAATTATTTAAATGACAGATACTTCTCGCAAACTCAAGATACAGAAACACTTGTGCGTGAAAAAACATATTTTGTTTCATTTTACACAGTTTTTGTTGCAATTCAATCGTTTCATGTGGAATGTTTTTCGATTCGAGAAATACAGAAACGGGCTACTGGAACCACAATACATCAAAATTGTGTAGTGGTTTAAAAAGCCTTTAAATTTTTTTCGATTTTGTTGCCTAGTGTTATCAATTAACCAGTTTGTTTAAACAGACTGCAATTTTATTTGTGTTATAATAAGCAGGAAGACAGTCTGAAATAATTTTGATAATAGGAACTCTGAGATAATAAATAGTTTATTTAAGTTTATAGCTCACATCAATTGCCTTAATAAATAATGTATAGGATTAAATTTTCGGCCAAGAAGGTGTTTTTTCTCATCCATGTAACTTATTACCTATCGCTCTTAGCAAAATATGTCCCAAATAGTTTAGATAGCTATTTCTTCAATTTTTCGAAAAAAAAAAATTAAAAATAAAAAAATTTTAATATTTTTTTTCGAAATCTAAGACTTTTTTTCTAAATGGGCCTTTTTTTCTCAAAAGAAAGCTTATTTTCCTGGAAGACCTATTTGGTCGCTTAGAGGGATGCGAGTTGGATATCTATCGAAATAAATGTTTTGTAACTCAAAACATTAAATTTTTGACTTTTTTTCCTCAAAAAAAAGCTTATTTCTTTTCCTTGCAAATCTTTTTAGTCGCTTAGTGGAATGCGAGTGGGATATCTATCAAAAAAATTTTGTAACTCAAGACATAAAATTTTTGACGTTTTTTTGCCAAATTGAACACTTTTTTTTCTGTTGCTCCAAAAAAAGCTTAGTTGTTTTCCTTGAAAATATAAATGTTTTGTAACGTAAGATATACAATTTTTGATTATTTTGACAAAGGTGGCGGGAAAACTTAGCACCCAATTATTATGTAGTAAGAAATTAATTTGCTTCTGATTGTTTTTTTTGCTATTATTTGCTAGTTTTCTAAAACCGAAAATATATTTTATAGTTTTTGTATACAAAGAGTAACCTAATAAAGTCTACATACAGGAAAAATAATTGTGTTACTTTAGTTTAACCCTTTGGGGACGGAGTTTTATTTTGAGAACCAAGATATCTATGGTAGAAATTTTTGCTTATTCTAAAAGATGTGGAAGAAATATCGTGGTCTGCATACTCAGAAATCCTGAAATCATACTTTTATCCTGGGACAGTGTTCTTGATGAGTGATTCGAAATTAAAAAAATTAATAAAACATCAGAATATTATTAAATTTAGATGAAAGTACACATTTATTTGCTTATTTATAGCGTTTTTAAATGTAATTAGGGATTTTATTCGTGGAATGGTCCAAAACAAAACGTTGTTGCAGCCTGAGCATATCATCTTTGTACATTTTTCGTTACCAATTGAATTCTCTACTGGCATACGGGTCTAATAAAATAAAAATGAAGAAAGTCGGGATATATTTGGAGGTGGGAAAAAATTTTGAAAATTTAATTTTCAAATACGAATATCTCCCAAGCTATAAGAGATAATTAATAGATACGATAAGGTTTTTTTATAGTGCTTGACGAAGAGATTCTTTATTTGTATTTTTTTTAAAAATCGGAATCCAAACGAAGGGATCCCAAATTGACCTACTTTGGAATTCTCTGGCATGACTTCCTATTTGCGCAAATTGAACTCTATTTATACCCTACACCACTATAGTGGGGAAGGTATAATGCATTTGTGCAGATGTTTGAATATCAGTCTAACACCCACCTTAAAGTATACCGATCGACTTAGAATCACTTTCTGGGTCGATTAAACGATGTCCGTCTCCCTGGTCGGCTGGCTGGATGGCTGTCCATGTAAACCTTATGCGCAGAGTACAGGTCGCAATTTTGAAGATATTTCGATCAAATTTTGTACATATTATTTTTATCAAGCCTATTGAAACTGGCTGAAATCATTGCATTATTTCACCTAGAGCCCATACAAATGTCCTTCCGAAATTGGACTTTATCGGTCATAAATGCTTTATTTATCTCCACAAATTGCGCTCTAAATAAGTTTTATATATACAAAATTCATGTCACCAAATTTTGTTACGATCGGTCCATAATTAGTCATAGCTCCCATATAGACCCGCTTCGAAAATCACCTTAACGTGCATAAATTGCTTAAAAATTTTGGTATACTCACAAAATTCAACATAGTTAACTTTAATATAGACATAAATCACACGACCTAATTTCATGGTGATCGGTCCATAAAGGTCATAGCTCCCATATTATCCCAGTAGTCCCGATAGGGTTAAAGCAGTTTTTTTTTTTTTTTAATGAAATATATAATAATACACGTCTTATGTTGATTTTAGCAAAAAAAACAATTCAAATAACGCCAAAAAGTTCACCGTTATTAGAGTTATTGATTCTGAGTAAAATAACGAAAAATTAATTCTCGGTCACGCCTACTTTTGGGCGTGGCTTTGCAAATAACTGTGAAATTTTGGACTTGATGGGAGATTTTGCTAACCCCGACTTAAGTGACGCTATTTTAATTTTTTTTTGTAAGAATTTATTTTTCTAACAAATATATTTCATCACTTTTAACTTACAAATCGCTGGCTTAACATACAAAGGCTCTAAGTCCACTTTTTTAGAAATTGAGATTTTAATGCAGTAATGTACAATAAGTAAAAATACATTGGCCCATAATCATAGTCAAACACTAAAGTCGGTTCTTTTTAAAAAACAACTTTAAATTAAAAACACGCTTTATATTATTTCCCAACTATAGTCAAAATTAAAGTATGTTTTAAATTGAACCGACTTTAACTGGGTGCCACCTCAAATGTAGAGAATGTTTTCATACAATATACAACAAAATACAGACAAGTGGCACCGCTGAACAGCTGACATAGAAAATTAAAACAAAAACCAAAAAAGGTAAACAATAAAAGTAACCGGGACAACTAAAGAAAAAAAGTTTTTTGTGGTGGAAAAATGGAAAAGATATGATTAATATCATATTTAGAATATTTTGGTACTAATTTTATTGATAACTGTTCAATAATTGCAAAATCTCTGGCAAATTTTTGTAACATAATTTTTTTACTTTTTGCAGAAGTGTTTTACATGGCGAAGAACAGCTGATGCTGTTGTTAAATGAGTTAATAAGAGCTTCAGCTTGTTTTATATTTACAGTCGACTTTAACGTCAAAAATATACTTTAACTTGTCTATGGTAGACCTAAAGTCCACTCTTAAGTAAAGACGACTTTATTTCTATTAAAATATACTTTATTTCTGACTATGATTATGGGCCATTGATTACAAAGAAAAAAATTGGAGTTATCTCTCTTTTTGTTGTTGTTTTGTAGTGATGAGCAAAAGCGCTTAGTCCAATTTAAAACAATTTATCACAAGAAAAAGCTCTAAGTCCCTATAAAAAGTACAGTTTAACCATTTCTGTCAAATTGTTCAATGACATGTATTAAAACAAGTAAGAAAAAATGGTCGGTCATGCCCAACCATTTTTTTCTTTTAAAATTTAAAAAAGTAATTTTCGGAAGATGGACCGATCGCCATCAATTTTTTTTTTCTAAATTGTTTTTTTTTCAAGTTTTTAAAATTTTTTAAAAATTATTAGTGATAAACAAGTAGGAAAGCTATATTTGGCGGTGCCGAATCTTATATAACCTTCTTAAAAAAAATGTTATCCAAATTTTTTTAAATATTTCAATTTTTTTTTTAAATTTTTGAAAATTTTTTTAAATTTTTAAAAATTGAAAAAAGGAATTATGGCAAAAAAAATTTTTTGATGAAAAAAAATTCGGGTTAGAATATATTTTTCCTGATTTTGACCCATTGTAGGTCCAACTTTCTATAGCCTTATATAAATCGTTGCAATGCAAATTTCTATCATTAGATACCCATATTGTCTATAGTAAATAAGAAATGAAAGACAAGTTCTAAGAAAAAGACCTAAGTAAATAGAAAAAATACAAACTAAGCAATAGTAAAAGCTCTAAGTCCAAAAAACCTTTTATCTCGGCAAATACTTATGTTATCATTTTGCTTTTACGCACATCGAAAACAAAGAAAAATACAAAAAAATTGCGTTTACGGAATTCAAAAATATTTACGCAAAAAAAAGTTTGAATGTTTTTGTCTCTCCTGTAAAATTTTAAAATATGGACTTAGAGCCTTTGCATGTTAAGCCAGCGAAATACAGAAAAAACTCCTCCCACGATTGGCAGATTTTCGCATATTTTTTCATAACTTTCTTTTTATGCCACGATATACACTTATTTCGCTCGATATTTTGGACAACAATGTTTTAAATGTACTTATTTTATATAGTACCTTCTGAATGGAACATAAAGCCCAAATTAATTTTCAGTTACTCCAACTTTTGCAAAATCTGTTCCACAGTATAAGCTTACAAATGCCCATACGATCGTATGTAAAAAGAAAAAAAAATTGGAAAAATATTTGAAATTTGACTTCAACTTTGCACGAATTAGATTCGATTTGACTCAATAATGCCCTTTTCTAGTTTTTTCCGATTTTTCTCATACATATATGTTTCAAAGGAACAATATGCAATTTTGATAACATACGAAATGCACATATACTTTTTTTGAATTGACAATAATTCTACCGAAAGTTAAAAATTCCTGGATAAAACCCTTTCTTATATAAAAAAAATAAAATTACACTTTAATTATAAGTATTTTACAATAAATACACCAAAAAAAAAGTCCCTTAATTATTTTATTTATACACAAATGATCATGCATATTTGTTAACAAAAAATGACAAACACGTTTTTACAATATTTACTACTATTTAGTGAAGAAGCACTATAATAATTCATCTTAAATGTCATTTAAATCAATTAAATAAACAATGTTTTTTTTATAAATACCTTTCAAGATTAATTAATTATTAAAATGTAAACAAATTTTATAAATAGTTTTTCCAACAGGTTAATTCATTCAATTTTTCTTAGGGTTTAGGTAAACCCCTTAAATAGTTGGTAACATTCTTAGAAATGTATTTCGCACGTGTGAGATTTTCAAAGCTCAAAAAAAACGCATTTAAATCTTGATATAAATAATAGTTTATACAATTCATTCAACATTATTGTCTCATCATTGTTTCTGATAAGATGAAATTCTACGCTCTGTTTATTTTAGTCTTGGCCTTAATAGCTTGTGCTTTAGGTAAGTAGTGATATTGAATAATCGAGGTTTTTAAAACCTTAAATAAAATATTTATTTATACATACGCATTTTAAATAGGCAATCCTAATCCCAATCCTCGACCAAATCCTAAACCATTAGGTGGTGGAGGAGGAGGTGGCGGCGGTGGAGGAGGAGGAGGAGGAGGTGGCGGTGGAGGCGGCGGTGGTGGAAAGTAATTTGTATTCCTATTGGATTTTTGAAGTGCAGTGATATATTAACCAACATTCATCGTGTTCTTTATTGTAAAATAATTAAATAAAAATTATAGTTAATTGAAAAAAGGACTTGTATTATTTTAAAAGCTTTTATTTAATTTTCAATGTTAGTTTAGGTGACAATTGATTCCGATAACATTTAAATGCATGAATCTAGCAAGGTGAAATTTACCAATGATGTTTTCTACTAAAACTAATCAAATTGGGTGAAACGGATAAGGTTTTATACAAAATACAGAATGCCCGTAGTATTAAATTGGTGGTGGGTATAATATGTTATATTCCCTATAAAAGAAAATCATTTTTGCACCGAATCAGTACTTGCGATGAAAAATGGATCCATTACGATAAGCCGAAGCATAAGAGATCGTATATGAAGCCCGCCCAACCAGCCGACACCAGAACAGATCATCACATGGAACCTGCACCGAACGTAACAGATTCGTTTGAAGCGAAAATTGGCAGAAAAACTTCCAGAATATGCGGTTAGATATGAAACCGTGGATTCCTGTTAAAAAGTATTTAGAATGAAGTAGATAGGAAGTTTTGCCTCACCATCATTATAGTCCAGACCACCGCAAGCTCCGATCTCAATTTCATCGGCCAAAAGTTCAACTTTTTGTTAACTCCGATTTCAAAAATTGTAATGCCATTCAATAGTAAACACATTGTAACTAAGGTAGCCATTAGTTTCAATGTCATTTTATAAAAAATGTGATTATTGTAAATTTGATCAGAAGTAAATTATCATTATATCCCAATATGCATTAAGGGCCGACTATCCCTGAGAAATTAGTATCAGGAGGTAATAAATACATTTTCAAACTGAAATAACTAAAACATTAATTTTAATTAGACAAACATTTTTTATTGCTTATTTTAAGGATTAAAAAGCTACAAAACAATTTCTGTTTGATATGAAGCATAAATGCACATAGCATATTGCACTCTTAGCACATTGCAGACATCGCTTACTTGAAGTTTTTTTTCCATTACCCTTTTTTGTTATGGATGTTAATGGTAAGGCGTACTAAAACTTGTCTAAATTCAAGAGAAGTTAATAATCGCGACTATTGTTACAGAAATGTAAATTTCTTCTTATTTCCTCAAACCGTGAAAGAGGCATAACAGAAGCTATACATGGCACTCCCATATCTGGTTCAGTGGACCAGTAGCTTCGGAATATTCTAGTAGTTTTATAGGCCTAAATATATAAAAAATGTATATAAACATCATCAAACATTGACGGGAAAATTTCCACACTTACAAGAAATCTCGTATTGCGGATAGTTCAAAATCTTCTTTTTAGCAAAAATCAATTTAATCACAATCTTTACTTGCCATTCTTACAAAATCAATCGAAAAACTTCTTTGAAAATGCACTAATGTATTAGAAATCACTTTTTAATATAATAAAAAAAAAACTTCGAAATTATCAAAAATAAAGTTGAATTATTTGTTTCACTTTTGCTGATCAGATGTACCAAACTTCAGAGAAAATAAAGTTTTGGTTATAAGTAGTCGGTTTTGCATTTGGTTACAAAAAGATGTTTAATTTCAAAATATCCAATGTTAAACATTTGGGACACCGGTGTCCCATATGCGTCAAAGGGTTAAGAACTGGTATGATTTGTCACTGTTCCGTTTATTACATTTTTTCTCACGTACTATAATTTAGTCAAATTTGAATTTCAGTGGAATAAAAGTACTTAGGGTCGAAAGGGGTTAAACAAATTTTACTACCAGGAGAAAGGCCAAAGTGTCCTCTTTAAGCCTATATGTAAGGTACCGTGAAATAGCTCCCAAATGAAATAACTCCCATCAAAAATTAAATAATTCTCAAACTTGAAAACTGAAATAACTACCCAAGGATAAAATGAAATTACTCCCAATAATCGGCTGTTTCATAATTTTAAAAATATTAGTCAATAAAGAAGGGAAATAATTCCCAATCCGAAGCAATTTATTTATGTAATCTAACTCCACTCCTCTGGGGTATATCAAAAACTGTCTTCGCTCAGAAAAGTTGTTTGCCCTGCCGGCCGCTAAGGTTTTCTCCTCTGGGGTGTATCAAGATCTGGCTTCGCTCAGAAAAGATTTCTTTCATTGCAGAAAGGTTTTATAATATTTCAGAAAGCCGATTTTCGTTTCGCACCTGATTAAGAAATCATTGCGACCTGACAAAGGCAGACAATGTAGGAGTTAGGAGTTGTTTCATAATGAAATAAGTCCCAAGCTGTATGAAAAATTTGTTTGGTATAATTCCATTTTTTCGTGGGGAGTTATTTCATTTGGGAGTTATTTCACGGTACCTATATATACTTGTTGACCTGTTTTGATCGTTTATTGAACACTTTTTTCATTTGAATGAAATTACTCCCAAATTTTTTTTCTATTTTTATTTTACCTGTGGCGCAAAGTACAAGTCGCAATTTTGAAGATATTGTGATAAAATTTGGTACATACATTTTTTTCGAAGCCTATGAAAAGCCTATTGAAAATGACTGAAATCGGTCCATTATTTCATACAAATGTTCTCCCGAAATTATACTTTATCTATCGTAAATGGTTAATTTATATATGTATCTACACATATTTTGCTCCAAATAATGTCACCTAATTTTATGATGATCGGTCCATAATTAGCCATAACTCCCATAGGCCCGCTTCAAAAAATCACTTTAACGAGCATAAATCTCTTAAAAATTTAGGTATAAACTAAATTCAACAGAAATAACATTCATATAGACATAAATCACACGACATAATTTCATGGCGATCAGTCCATAATTAGTCATAGCTCCCATATAATGTCCTCTTCCGAAAATTTCTTTAACGAGCATAAATCTCTTAAAAATGTTGGTATAAACACAAAATTCAACAGAAATAACTTTCATATAGACATAAATCACACGACCTAATTTCATGGCGATAGGTCCATAATTAATCATAGCTCCCATATCGAGCCCTTAGCGCCAAATTATCGTAAGCGACAAAATATAAATTTTACAGGAGAAGGTTTTTTTTGGTTATTTTGAAATTTATACATAGAATTAAAAATGTTATGATGCGATATAATATAATTTCGTTTAAGCTATTTTTCTATTTTTCAAAAATTCATGGAAAACTTTATTGAAAAATATGACAAATTTTTCAAATTGAAATTAAATTTTTATTTACGAATAGTTTTTAATGAAATTTCACAGTTACATATGTAGATTTTTCTATTTAAAATGGTAAATAAAATCGAATTTTGAAATTTAAAGTGTAAAAAATTGTTGAAGAATTCCAAAAATGGGAATTTTTAGTTTTTAGGCTATAATATCCATACCAGATTCGGAGTTATCGGAACCCTTTGCAAAATAATTGGAAACATATTGAGCCACCTAAAATCGGTTACAATATTTTGATATCGAATATGCGATTTGAGAATTTTTGCCCTAAAGTTTATTTTTACATAAAAAATAGGTATTTTTTGAATGGACCTGGTCCCCTCGGTAACAAAAATTTTTAAAATTTTGTTCATTTAAAATATTTTGTGAAAACCTGGCTTTCAGAAAGTATAAATTCCTTATACATCCTCTTAGAAATTTCTTCCGATAACTTAAAAAGAAAAAAAGTTATTTTTTCCCAAAAAATTAGCGAAAAATCGCATTTTTAAAATTTTTTAAATTCAAATGCATATAACTTTGGACTTAGTCTTTATTTTTAAACAATTCATTTTCTATTTCATACATACGTATGTTATTAGTCCAATAAAGGAAAACTGGAGAAAATCGGGAAATATTTGGATACGCTGTGATCAAAAAGCTGGAGTAGGGTGGTTAAAAATGTTGAAAATTTAATTTTCAAATCCGAATATCTCCTAATCTATAAGAGATAATTGGAACTTTGGAACACAAACGAAGAAATAGCATCGTTTTAAAAATGTAACATATCCGAGGTGTCCTACTTTGAGGACCCTTGGTCGCGACCCTGGTGGGCCCATCACTTTGGAACTTTCCTTTGGCTCGGAATTTATATAATTTGCCAGAAAGATGGGAAAAGGTCATAGCTAACAATGAGCTTCGAATAAATTTATATTGTACAAATGTTTTAAAATAAAAGTTACACATTTTAAAAAATCCCCAATTTTTATGTCATACGCCCAATGATGAGAAAATATAGATATTTGGAAAAAAAAACATGAAATAAGATTTTTAATAAAACGGTTCAGCTCACTCACGTACGGTTACCGGACCCAAAATATTTTGGGAAACACCATAAAACACTCTAAGGATTATCTTGAGGTGGGTACAAAATACACATTTTTTCAACTCCATATGTTTTGGAACTAACTGATGTAAAATTTAAGGCCAGATGGATGACGAGAACCGGATATCGATTAAACACTTGTTTGTTTTTTTTTGCTAATAACAAATATTTAATTCAAACATTATAAAATGTTTTTTTATAAATTCAAAAAGTAATCTTGTTTACCAAATTTGCATTGATTTTCGGCACGTGTTCTCGTTACCTGATTGAACTCAAATTTTGCATCAGTTAGTTATAGGTACCAAAAAACAAAGTGTCGGTTATTGAAATTTATAACGCCAATCTTCTTTCTTTCTCAAATGATATAGGTTCAGTAGATGTTGACGGATTTTTTTTCTCCATTACACCTCTTGGAAGCATATGGCTTCCACAAAGCATCTCCATCTTACACGATTTGATGCAGTTGTTTTCGTGTCTTCCCATGTAAGATTGCAATGTCCTGGATCTTGTTTTATCGTGTGTCTCCATGTATTCTTTGGCTTCTTGAACCTTAAGGGTTCCACTCTATCGCCATCCTTCTTATACTGTCCGGATTCTTTCTGATAGTATGGCCAATCCACCACCATTTCCTACGTTTTATTTGTGTTAGTATGGGTTCCTCGTTGGTAAGGATCCAGAGATCCGTGTTGCTGATGTTGTTAGGCCAGAATATTCTGCATATGGTTCTGAGGCACTTGTTAATGAATACTTGTAGTTTTTGCGTGATGATGTTCGATACTAAGACCCCTTTCACACTAGGCAATTTAGTTGCGCAAGTCTCTTGCCCAACAACAAAACAGCATGCAAAATTGTCTTCTCCTTAACCCGACATTACCTCAGTCATCTACAAACACAAGAGACTTGCGTAACTAAATTGCCTAGTGTGAAAGGGGTCTAACCAAGTATTACTTCCGTACAACAGAGTAGACTTTAGACATGCGTGAGTCTCTCCATACTGGTTGTAGTCTTCCTAATGCCGCTCTCGTTTTTTTGAGCCTCTTATTAACGTCTTATAATGATGCAATCGGTCCTAACGTTGTTGATTCTCATAGCTTTGGTTTGCTTGATATTTATCTGAAGTCTAACATTGCGTGCTAATCTTTCAAAATCTTCTATTTTTGCTTGCATGTTGGAGATCTTGTTAAAGAGTAGACAAATATAATCCAAATCCTTGTTATTCCTCTTCCCTCTGAACAGACTTCGCTCATGATGTCATCCAGTACTGAATGAATAGCAGAGGTGATAGGGGACATCCTTGTTTTACTCCAGCGTTTGTGTGGAGTAACTCTGGGGTACTCCTATTTTTCTAAATGCTTTCCACATAGCAGTCCGTGTGATGTTATCGAAGGTTTGACGGACGGACAAAGCTTAATCGACTCAAAGTAATCCTGAGCAGATTTGTCTACTTTAAGGTGGGTGCTGGGACAACATTTTTAAACGTTGATTTTTTAAAGGGATTTGATTGATAATTTTGAATTTGTACGTGTACAATGACAGATGTTGATTATTTTATATTGCTGAATTTAAGGTGTTTTTTAAAAAGTTTTTTATTATACAGAAAACTGACTCATCCATTGAGATGTCTCGTTGAAAGCAAATTGACCAAAAAGATCAACAAATGCAACCTCTGCTCATGTATAATAAAATTTTATTGATTTTTTTTTTCATATAAGCTTAAAATAATCAAAAGAAATAAGAGAGCTATATTCGGCTGTGCCGAATCTTATATAAGGATGGGGGTTTCGGAAAGTTGTTATTGACATACAGACGGACATGTCGATATAACGACTCCGCTATATATAACGGGGGGGTCACAAATGAAAAATGTAGTAATTACAAACGGAATGACAATTTATGGTGAAGGGTATAATTAATAAGACTATAGATTAAATAAAAATTATAATATAAATTTTGCAGTCCCAACAAAATAAGATCACAATTTTCTTTGTTAGCATGAAACTGAATTGTTTTCTGGTATTACCAGTTTTATCCTGAGGTGATACAATTGAAACAATTTAATGTACATACATATGAATGAAACAGCTGAGAGAGAAGTATTCAGTCTAAAAGAATATAGTACGTTTTCATTGGCCTGAAATTTTTAATTAATTTATGGGGAAAACGAAGAACTATTAATATTATTTTTATCATGACCAATTTCGGATACTCAATTTCGAATACTCTGCTCCAAAGTGAAGTGTATCCCAGAGAGAGCGTTCTGCATCGTTCGAAACAAATATTTGTCGGACGGGACACGATCTGGACTGTAATGCGGGTGAAGCAAAACTTCCCAACCACTTCATTCTGGGCGTTTTTCGATCAATGCTCGCTTCAAACGAATCAGTTGCGTTCGGTACAAGTTCCCTGTTACGGTCTGGTCAGATTTAAGTAGATATGACCATTTTGCTCCCACCAAATACAGACAATAACTTTAGCGCCATGAATATTTGGTATCGATTCGGCTTCTTATACGATCTATTACGCTTCGGGTTATCGAATTTTCTTTAATATAGTTCAAACAATATTTCCGACATGCCAAATCGCCTATCAAGGTTTTTGAAATTGTTGCTTGAGTAGCTTCCAATGATTTTGCAAGCTCTATTTGAGTTTTAGAATAAGTTTCATAGAGTAATGCCTCCAATTCTTGGTAAATCCCGCATTTTTAATTCACAAACCAGCTTCCATGTGGGAACTTAGCGTACAAAAATCTACAGTATAGCAAATTGCAATCCTTTATAGAAGTCAGCCAATATTTCGCTTAATTAATTATGAAAAATTGAATCACTCAATGGTAGAATTAACATTATGTGTTAATTCAACAAATAATGAGTTCATAAGCGTAGCTAGACTATTATTCTGGGCTCGGCAAGTACACCACCTTCCCAAAAAGAAAGTCACACTTTCCTCTTCAAATGTATACTTTGCATACATTTAAAGAAATGTATTAAGGAATATGAATTCGGCTGTTGGAAAATATTGTTGCGTTTTAACCTTTTCAAAACGTTTGGTTTATTTCCTTTAAATAAACCGGATACTTTTGATTGCAACTAAAAGCCGTTTAGTTGTTTGAAAATTGTAACACTTTATAATGTATACGAATTCACTTGAAAAATACAGCACACTTTAAGGCACTCAGTTCATGTTTATTCAAATAGCGTCTCTGATAAACTCACTCACGACTGCAACCTCTGCCACTATTTATAACACTGCCATATGCACTCTAGATTGTTCTTTAACTGTCAAAATTCGAATATTCTAGATCTTACTAATACATACGCCATCTGTGGTGTACTTTCTACAAAGTTCTTTAACTGAATATTCGAATTCGAATGCAGCGTTGCCAACTTACGATCAAATCAACTGAAAGCTTTTATTTAATAATGCCCACAGATATGTTACAGTTTGCTTTTACAGCACTGTTATTTGAAAGCATTATGCTACTTTTAAATCAGCCCTTAAAATCGTTATATTTGAATTCAAGTACAATATCGTAACAATATCAGTACACAAAAATTTAAAGAATAAGGCAGCAATTAAAATAAAGAAAAAATATCTGGGGTGGGCGATGCGAGTCTGGGGGGACTTTGATCACCCCAGCCCTCTCCTATCTACGCCAATGATTGAGTTCTAAGAGCATATTCTTTGATAAAGAGATTGAGAGTTCCACTCCCACACATTATTCGTGGTTTAAGTGCGTTATACCTATAAATTAGAGTTCGACAGAGTAATCGGTTTCAGAATATTTATCTGACCTTTGTCCGAATTACCTTTGATGCAGATATGTTGATTAGGAGAGAAAATTATTTGCTGCATTCTATTTCTTATGTGGACGCTAATATTCTCTCTGGAGTCTTGGGGCTGCTGAATTGAATTTTACAAACCATCTCATCCTCCGTAGAGTATAGAGTTCCATACAGTACTCTAAAATCTCACAAATTTTGTGATAATCTGTCAAAAATCCCCTATGGAATCGAGAACATATTTAAAAGAAAAAACTCATTAGAAATATTTTTTTTTTTAATTTATATTTAATCATTAAAACATGAAATATTTACACAAATAAAGAAATTAAAATTCACTATTGTAATTTAATTAAGTCTTTTAAAGGTCTTAACACTAAAGAAATATTTAAGAAATATAAGATGAGTTGTTTATTTTAAAAATACTTATATATATGAATAAATGAATAAATTTCTGATTGAATGCTAAAATGACCAGATGTTTTCATGTTATTTTTGTTATAAATAAATGCAGACATAATACAATAAATAAAGATAATTTAGGAAATAAATTGTCTCCAGAACAGAACACAGACCATAATAAACAACTCGATTCAAAAATAATTGAAATAATTTTTAACTTAAAAATAAATATTTCCAAATATCAAAATTACTAAATATAGAATGGAAATGGAAATTGTCGATTAATTGTGACATGCAAGTATTGAAATCGACTACGGCATTAATAAAGTCATTAGAAACATCTAAAGCGTTGTCCATTATGTTAAATTTCTTTAAAACTACTAAATAAAAGTTAAAATAAATTATTTTTTTGAAACACAAAAATTCTTAATTTAATGGCAAGAATGTTTAGTTTAACATTTCCGGTGGTTTTACGTCATTAAAATCTCAAGTGGCCGGTTGTTTACACATAAAAATTTTAAGAATTTCCTTAAGAACTTGCAACAGCATCAACAGGTTTTATTGCAGCAATTATTTCCACACATACGTAAAAAATTCCAATTTCATGCAACTAAATATGTAGTTAATTTTGTGATCGTAACGATTTAAATAATTGCCAAACATCTGTTTTTGTTTTGTTTATTTTAAACAACACAGCAAAAATTTATAATTTTATTTGCATAAATTTATAATTTTTTTTATGTTAATTTTGTGCGGCATTCGATCTTCAGTTTTATTGTTTCAGTTGGCAAAACAACAAAACCACAACAAAAAAATCTCTTTCTCGACTTTCACATTAATTTAACAATTTATTATTTATTTTTAATTGTTTTCTTTGAATTTTCACTTTTTGTTTATTGTTGTCTGGTACTTTATTTATTGTGTTATTTAATACGTGCGCTAGCGCACAGAATTGTAAACAAACTGATAAGAATTCTTCAGTTTTCAGTGAATTTCATACGTTTAAATTTCTTAAGACGGAAGCAGAGAATACGACCGCATTATGTTTGATTTTGCACTTCGTTTTTGGTTGTGGTTACAAGGTGAGTTAACGGCAACAGATACGTTACATTTGGTTCGGTCGACCAGCTTTCAGACGACTAAAATGTATGTTACTGTAACAAGTCTGTACGAATGAGTATTTTAGCGGTTACGATGTGAAGTGTGGCCAGATGCTTTACATATTTTAATTGTCTTGGGAGTCTTTATGGGACAACTTATACCTTTGGTTAAAATATTATATTCCCATATTATATCCCCAGAAAACAGATTCGTTGTAACAACCAAATAATTCAATTACGTAAATAAAGTTATGTTGGTTAAGCCTACATAACGTCAGTTCGTAAAGATGAATTACAATTGAAACCACAAATTATGATCTAAACTTTTGCAGCTAAAACTGGAAAAATCGGTCCAGAAAACTGAATCAATCGATTCGCAACAAATTGGTTGTCTCAACGAAATTCTGAAAATCTTTAAACTAGAAGCAACGAAACAACAAACGAAATATTTATGAAGAATAATACAAAAGATAACGATACTTTCTAAAATATGAAATAAAGCAAGGCTGCGATCTGTAGAGGATAATTATTATTTTGTATTGCAACTGCTGTCGAATCTACTTCAATCACAAATGCACAGTGAGACTCAATCTAAATATTTTGCAAATAAAATTTTCCATTCCCAACTGAATGTTTCGGTTGACATGAAATTTCGCACGGACGTAGCAGATGAAAAAGTCTGAAAATCTTTAAACTAGAAGGGAATGATAAAAGTTGGACCCATTTGTGTTAGTTACAACAAAAGAAATATTTATGAAGAATAATACAAAATCTATCTACAGAAAAGTCAAAACTAAGGCTGCGAAACATCCAAGTCAGGAGAATTCTCTCACCGAGTATTTTCAGCAAGGCACAATAGTGAGTGGAAATAGCCTTGCATGACGTGGATATACACTCGATAAGAATGAATATTATGATGTGATCATTTTTAGATATAGAGAATGCCTTCAACATGTTTGATACTATTGAGGATATAACTTGAATATCTAAGCGGAACATGCAACCAGTGAAATTTTCAATGTTAGCATACGCAGATGACGTGGCCATCCAACAAAACCTCAATATTTTTTGAACGAAATGACCAGAAGATGCCTCCGTATAAATACAGGGAAAACGGAAACCATGATAATAAGTCGCGATAAAAGTCATCATCAAATTTACATAGGATCCGAAGCATTAAAGTAAGTTGAACACTTCCGCTACTTGGGAGTCACAATTAGCGAAGACGGAAAAGCGGACAAGGATTTAAATCGTAGAATAGCTACAACTGGCAATTTATACTTCGCCTTAAATAAAAATTTCATCGGTAAGAGAGAAGTTTCAACGGGTACGAAACTACACGTATATTCCAACCCTTACATATGATGCGAATCATGGGCGCTAACAACGAGGAATCAAGGCAGAATTCAGGCAACAGAAATGAAATACTTAAGACGTTTGGCCGGTAAAACAAGACGAGACAGAATACGAAATGACACTTTACGGAACCGCTGAAAAACAAAATCGAACGCAGTAAGCTAAGATTGTTTGGACATGTGGCTAGAATGCCAGAAAACCGCCTGGCGAAACGAATATCAGAAGCGGGACAGAGTGGACCGAGAAGCAGAGGAAGAAGAAGAATAACGTAATAGGTCACTATCAACAATATTCTGACAGAACAAAGAATCGAGCCTAGAACTGCCGAAACAGCGGCACAAGATAGATCGAAGTGGAGAAGTCTTTGCTAAAACCTCTACACTGCAAGGTAGAAAGATGTTAATCAACTAAAAATAAACTGGATCAAGAGCAGTGCAAGACAATCTGTGACAATAGACACTCCGCAGGGTGGTGTGATATCGCCACTTTAGTTGCACCTAAAGGGCACAAAAGTCGTTGCATATGCTGATGATGTTGTGCTCCTTATTAAAAAGAAAATTCTGGCCACGTTATGCAAACTCATGGAATTACTTTGAGGATATTTATATGATGGGCCAAGAAGATCAATCGCGTTAAGAATGAAATACAAATTTCTTCCTCGATTGAATGGAATTCTCGAAATTAATGGGCATTTATACTACAATACTTTGTATTAATACAAATCAGAATTTGAAAGAGTATTGTAGAGTAAATCCAAAAAGTATCATGTATTTGACAAATTTTAAAACAAAAATAGATTTTGACAATCAATTTGATTTTGTATTATAGATAATGAGACCCTGATAATAATATAAAGTATTGTTGTGTAAAACTCCTTTAAACCAAATATCTTAGTTTATTTGGAAGAAAACCTTTTGGATCGCCAATACACCGGTCATTATATATATCCTTATCAAAGGTACACTTGCGTGGTGGGCACCAAAACACACCTGGTCAAATGAGCGCTACTCCTCAAACCAGCCTAGAGACGACTTATATTTTCATCCCACACACTTCTGTTATGTTGTACATAAGACTTGAGGAGTCATGTGGACTTAAAAATGATATTACTGTATATGGCACCATCCTTCAAAGCATTGGCAGACCAATACAAAACGAAAATCGGATTTTGACAGAACTTTGAAGACCGAACAAAAAAGATTGAGTCGGAAACTCTGTCAATCAATACTGACGGATAAAATACAGAAACGTGCACTGGTTCGTGTATTTTCTATTATGATCTAATTATTATAATTATATTAGATTCTAATACCTGAACATGATATCTTCCTAAAAAGCTTGCAGTCCTATCTGGGACACAAATTGGAGAATACTGACCAGAGAAGCCTGAGCCGCAAACTCTGTTCTTTGGGAATTTGCGATCCCAATCTATGATGGTTTATAGACGAAAATGTGCACTATTTGTAGATTTTCTGTAGTGATTTTAACCTTCGTGTATATCAGAATGACCAAATTCTTTTTTCAAGCGACAATTTACGTCACAGCTTCGGCTGCGAAAATTATACATGAATTCAATCTAGAGACGTTGACCACTAATAACTACGTAATTTGACGTTTTAAAAAGCAAGAATCAGTTTCTAAGGCAGTTCTCATGGAATGAGAAAGAACTTAAAGAAAGAGATATGTACAAAACATATATACATATGTATGTACTGTCTCGTCTCACAAAGTATTTTTTGTGATATCGATTACAATCGATGAATAAGCTCTGAGAGAGTCGGCACACTTTTGGTCTACGGTTTCTAGTATCAAAATATCCAGAATATTCTGGTCACTGTATGATTGGACGTAGTAGTTTGGACGAATAGGGAAAATAAACGGTACAATGTCATCTACAATGGCAAAATATCTTGACAGGCAGAGATAATATGATCTGGAATGTCTCTGGGTAGCGTCGCTGATTGATCTAATCAGATTCGTCAGGAGCATCGGATGCTTGTCGTCCGAATTAGTTTTCTTCGTGTCAAATTTATATACATTTTTAAACAAGCTATTTTATACGTAAAATGGTATCTGAAACCAAACTTAAATTTTTCAAAGTATTTTTTTCAATTCGACTTATAGAACACATTAAACGACAAATTAGTTTGATTTTATATTTATCTGGCAGCATCATTTGGAAACTTGTAATACATAAACACACAAATATTTACACTCGTAAACAATACAAAATTTTACAATAAGAAAAAACCACCAACATTTAACGCTAATAAGAGAACGAACGAACAACGAACAAGTTTAATACATTTCAAAATCACCCGGCTGTTTATACCCTTCACCACAATAGTGGGGAGGGTATAATGCGTTTGTGCAGATGTTTGTAACGCCCAAAAATATTGGTCTAACGCCCACCTTAAAGTATACCGATCGACTTAGAATCACTTCGTGAGTCGATTAAACGATGTCCGTCCGTCTGGCTGACTGGTTGTCTGTCCATGTAAACCTTGTGCGCAAAGTACAGGTCGCAATTTTCAAGTTATTTCGATAAAATTTGGTGCATATAATTTTTTCGGCCCATGGACCAAGCCTATTGAAATTAGCCCATTATTTCCTCTAGCCCCCATACAATGTCCTCCCGAAATTGGACTTTATCGGTCATAAATGTTTAATTTATTTATGTATCTCCACAATAAGTTTTATATATACGAAATTCATGTCACCAAATTTTGTTAGGATCGGTCCATAATTAGTCATAGCTCCCATATACACCCGCTTCTAAATATCACTTTAACGTGCATACATCTCTTAAAAATGTTAGCAAACACACAATATTCAGCATAAATAACTTTCATATAGACATAAATCACACGATTTAATTTCATGGTGATCGGTCTATAATTGGTCATAGCTCCCATATAAGACCCACTTCCGAAAATCACTCACGAATATAAATTATTGATATTTTAAAAGAAAAATGTTTTTGCTCATTTAGTCAGTGTAGGGTACTATATGGTCGGCTTGACCGATTATACTTTTCTACTTGTTTTTTATGGTTTCATGAATGCTGTGTTCAGTGTTGCCGCAACCGCAAAATATTTTAAACCAAGTTTAAAAAAATTTAACCAAAATGAAGAAAATAATTTTGAACTACATTTTTTTTTAATGTGAACAAAAGTATGAAATTTTAATTTTTTCTTAAAACATTTTACAAAGGGGTTTATACTTCAAGATTTTAAACTTTATATTATTATGAAAATAACTTCTTAAACACAAAATATTTTGAAAATTCTACCTAGCGAAACAATTTTTAATTGATAACACTATACAACAAAATCAAATTTTTTCCAAAATTACAAGGTCCGACCAATAAATTTTGATAGAGGAGACAAAAAAAAAGATACATGTATCGGCGTTTTGAAAGTTTACATCTGAATTTCATTTGAGGGCGGGTTAGTGAGTGATTTTCTGGCACATTCTTATTGATAATCGTCATAAGAAACCATATAATCCTTACATTTTAGGTAGAAATAGCCAAAACAGCAACTCTGGTTGTAGTCATTAGTTGCTTTATATGGTTGGTTAGCTGGCGGACGGACTGACTAACTGTCGTAGGTCGTTAGCTGTTCATGTACGTATATATGTATATTGCTGTTTATATTGTACATATGTAAGTATGTATGTGCAAAAATAAAACTACTCATATCTAAGTATCTATAAGTTGAATGTTTTGCTTAGATTTTGTAATATTTAAAAGGCAAGCAAGATACAAGGTAGTGACTTGCATTACGATATCATTTTGTGTGTTTTGTTTTTGTAGTTGATGTTTGTACTCATATTACACTGCGAAATCTGAGCGCTTGTATTGCAAAATCTCTTTTAGAAAAGTTGTTTGTAATTGCACTCCAATGTGGTGTTTCTAATTAACCGGCATACGAATAAATAATCTTAAATCATTTACACTAGCATTAGAAATTGGTAATCTAGCGGGAAGGTTTTGGAATTCACATTACCAACTAAATTACTTTATATACCCTTCACCAAATTATACTTCAAAATACAAATTTTAACAAAATTTATTTTTTTTCCAAAGTTGTTTTTTTCATTTTTGGAAAAAAAATTAGAAATGTTATTTTAATTTTTTTTTTTAATTTTTTAAAATTTAAAAATAAAAATTCGGGTTAAAAAATATTTTTTCCGATTTTGACCCATTGTAGGTCTTACTTACTATGGTCTTATATACGTCGTTGCAAAGGTTTTTGAAATGTCTATCATTAGATATCCATATTGTCTATATTAATGACTTAGTAATCCAGATATAGATCAAAAATAGGGCAAACATCGAGGTTGTCCTGGTTTTTTCCTCATATCTCAGCCATTTGTGGACCGATTTTGTTGATTTTAAATAGGAAAGTTCTCGAAAGTATGTCTGACAGATTAATTGAAGATTTGGATCCCGAAGATATCTGGGGTCTTCAGAAAATTGATTTCAACAGACAGACTTGGCTTAATCGACTCCGCTATCTATAAGGATCCAAAATATATATACTTTATAGGGTCGGAAAATTATATTATGGAAATTACAAACGGAATGACAAACTTATATATACCCTTCTCACGAAGGTGAAGGGTATAAATATGCCATTTCAAGATTTGTTCCAGGAATTTCTCTATTCCAGCAAATCAACAGGAGGATATCATCACATCGACGTCATGGATCTTTCAAATCTTTAGGGCACTGCTACACGTTCAATATATATTGACCGCGATCCAGTATCGCGATATTTATTGAACGTGTAGCATGCAGTATTGATGGATCGTGATCCAAATCGCAGAATAACCTAATTTTGCGTGATCCATTAGGGAGAAATGGAAGTTTCTACCCGTGCAACAACAAGCAGCATGGATTTATCCACAATGTTTGCTGTTATTATGGAGAAATTTACAGAAGTTCAAGAAACTTTTAAAGTAAACAACGAGAAGCTGTTAGCTGAAGTTCAAGAAACTTCTAGAGTCAACAATGAGAAACTTCTTGCCGACAATGAGAAACTTCGTTCTGAGGTTAAAGCTGAAGTCAAAGAAACTATTAAACACTTAGCGGAAATGGAAGCGAAACTTCAAGAATTTTCTAGAGTAACAGATGAGAAAATTCAGGAAATGTCTGAGGTTATTAACTGCAGAGTGGATGTCATTGATAAAAAGGTTTCGGACTTAGAAACAAAAGTGAATAATGTTCAATGTCAAGAAGGAGCAGTTATTAACAACAGAATGGACGAAATTGACAAAAAAGTGTCCGACTTGGTAACAAAAGTGAATAGTCATCAGTATCAAGAAGGAGCGGTACGAATTATTCCAGAATCCTCTAGTAGAATAAAGGCCCCTAGTTTTGATGGCACTACACCATTTAATGTGTTCAAATTCCAGTTTGATACAGTTGCCATTAGAAACATGTGGAGCAATGAAGAAAAAGCCATAGAATTGATTTTGGCCTTGAAAGGGAACGCAGCAATAGTTCTGGAAAGCGTACCAGTAAGTAACAGAAATAGCTATGATGACATAATGGATGCTCTACAACGTAAGTATGGTGGAGAACACATGAAAGAAATATACCGAATGGAATTGCGTGGTAGAGTACAAAAACCTAATGAGACGCTACAAGACTTTGCGGCAGAAATCGAACGTTTGATGCAGCTTACATATCCAGACGAAAACCATCCGTTATTGGACCATTTGAAGATACAGGCATTTGTGAATGGTATTCGCGATCCAGAGATAAAATATGCGGTATGTGCCACACCAAAGTCATCATTCTTTGAAACCGTCTCATTCGCGCTGGTACAAGAAACTGCAAAGATAATTTCAAAGCCCCAGGTGTGTAATGTGCGGAAAATCGAGGTTGTCGCTGAAAATGATAGAAGTATGGTCAAGAATTAAAGGAATTAAAAGAGGCAGTTTTAAAGGCTTTAAGTAAGAGACAAACTAAAGCCAAAGTTAAATGTTATAACTGTGGAAAAATGGGTCACATTCAGCGAAACTGCAGAGCACCAAGAAAGCGAATCAGATATGTTTCACCATCAAGAAATAACCAGCTGGCGAATCATCAAGTATTACAGGAGCCACCTTTAAAGCGAGCTAGCACTGAGGGACAGGATCTGACACCTACACCTGATGGCCCTACCATCTCCATATCAGTACTGCAGCTGGAAAATAACAATCTTACTGCTAGTGGGTACATCAACGGTCGGAAGCACATCCTTACTATGGACACGGGAGCGTCGCAGTCTATCATCAGAACAGATTTAGTAAAGGATTTGGTATGGGCCCGTGAGGAAGTGGAGGATTATGGTTTGTTGGTGTTGGAACCAGCGGATGTGAGAAGTGGCCATGTAACAATGGAGGCCCTCGTTGAACAGTGCAACGACGGAATTGTTCCTGTTGGAGTGCTTGGTCTGTCCCGCAGAGAAAAGATCACCAGGCCGGGTTCCAAGATGGATGATGGTGCTTCAGCAGAAAAAGAAATGCATGAACTCGTTCGGAGACGAATTAAAATGACAAATGACCAAATGAAAACCAGATATAGCTCACAACAAAGGACCACATAGGGTTATTAAGAAATTGGACGACATGGTTTATAGAATACGGAAATGTGGAAGACCGATATCGGGAATTAAAGTTTAACATCTGAAACGACTAGCTGCCTATGGGAGAATTGAATCTATGCCTATTCGGGACGAACAGGCTTAAGCGGGGGGCAGTGTTACGAAATTGTACTTGAATTCAAATATAACGATTTTAACGGCTGATTTAAAAGTAGCATAATGCTTTCAACAGTGCTGTAAAACTGTAACATATCTGTGAGCATTGTTAAATAAAAGCTTTCAGTTGATTTGATTGTAAGTTGGCAACGCTGTATTCGATTTCGAATAATCCGTTAAAGAACATTGTAGAAAGTACACCACAGATGGCGTATGATCTAGAATATTCGAACTTTGACAGTTAAAGAGCTTTCTAGATGGTAATGCAGTGTTATAAATAGTGGCAGAGGTTGCAGTCGTTAGTTGAGTTTATCAGAGACGCTTTTCGAATAAACATCATCTAAGTGCCTTAAAGTGTGTTGTGTTTTTCAATTGAATTCGTGTACATTATAAAGTGTGTCTTTATTTCTGCGAATTTATAATCGTGTATAAAAAACACTGAGTGACTATTTAATTCTGTTGTTGTACATTTTAAATAAATAAATAAAGAGTTGTTACAATTTTCAAACTACTAAACGGCTTTTATTTGCAATCAAAAGTATCCGGTTTATTTAAAGGAAATAAACCAGCGCTTTGAAAAGGTTAAAACGTAACAATATACATTAGATTATTTCAAGAATCAACGAATCTAAATAAGGCTCAAAGGTAGATCGGCTGAAAGCACGCTACTATCACTAGTAAGCTATACAGAAATATCACTGTTATACAAAAAATTTAGTCTAATCGTCTTATTATAAATGTTGGTGATATTTCTTTTGTTGAAAAAGTTTGTCTTAAGATTAAAACCTCAACCTCTCATATGATATTAGAGTTGGACCACAACAACTATATCTGGCTTCGAAAGGAAACTTAATTATCTTCTACGGGTCTGGTGTAGGGCGTTGTAGAAAAAGAAGGCTGGCTGGAATGTTTCATGACAATGATGGAGATTATGGTAGCGGGAGCCCTAAGAACAACCAAGACAATGTGGCTTCAACACATGAATGTCCATAATTCATGCTCAAATTAATGATATAAAATACCGGTTTTATGATAAATATTCCGAATGGATCGGATATGGATGTTGCATTTACTTGGCCCAGTTGAATTTGATGAGGATATCAGGTGGATATATCCTTATCTTTAGTGATAGTATGTCGAGAATGTGTAAATCACATCGAAAATTTTCAATTAATTTCGGTTATCTCATCGTTTACCCTATATGAATACGTAAACATAGGGACTAAAGGAAGGAAATTGTGTAGCTGACATACTTGCGTCCTATATGAATGCGCAGGGTATGCAAATTGCGGTTAATCTCTGGAGATTTCATTTAGTGGTGATAACTAATCACTGGTATCTTGGTATACTCCTCCATATGTTAAAACATGAAGATTGAAACTCTTCGTTCACTCCTTCATTAATTTGACATGTTGGTTACGCCAAAGGGAAGGCGATCCTTGAATTTGGAAGTATGTATGTATCACAACTAAATCTGACTTTGGGCTCAACTGATGCTGAAAAAAATAACCTATCATTCAACTTCGATGCTAGTTTAAACACATTATTTTATGTACATGCAAGTGTTTCATTGACAAACTAACTACAACTAACTATACGTATATGTGTATAGTAAATGTTATAATTGCAACTTCCCATAGATTGTCATGCTGATTGTGGTGGTTGACATTTGCTACACTCAACAACATTGCATTTGGAGATTGTATGGTCCCGTTTAATGCTAGTCGATCTCGGGTACAAGCGATTGCAAAATATTGTTGCATCAATCAAATCTGTACGTTGTATGTTAAACTTGAGCATTTAAATGTTTTTCAACCTCTATTTCTGCCGTTTGTTTTATTTAGTTTCTATTTTTATGGGAATTTGTTGTATGAAATTCAAATAGTTTTGTTTTGATTCCAGTTTTCATTAAAACGGCCACGTGAGTACAGTGTTGGCAAAAAAATTCAAAAGTTGATTCAAAAAAATACTAAATTTTTACTATTTATTCAGAAAAATATATTAGTTTCACAACTAATTCTAGAACGCGTTCTTGTGGTTAGTACTTATTCTAGTTTGGCGTTGACCGTCTTAGTATTCGTTCGAGAACTATTGTAGTTCTTTAACCAGTGATTGACTGCATTGTTTGTTAGGTTAAATTATATAATTTACATTAGGAGTCTTACATTTATAGCAAAACAGCTTGATAACACAGAGCAACAAAATCGAAAAAATTGTATAGGCTTTTTAAACCACTACATAATTTTGATGCATTGTGGTTCCAGTAGTACAATTATGTTTCAGATTCTATGGAGCAGTTTTTTTTTTAAATTTTTTTTTGTAAAATTGTGAATTTTTTATACGTTTCTCCACATAATTTATGATAACTCAAAAACGGTTAGTCCCATATTATTAAAATAAACTTAGAAAGGTTCAAATTTACATAACCTTTATTCTGTTTATTCTGTTTTAATCGGTTCATTAGTTTCGGAGTTATAATAACAAATTGAAACAAAAAATATATTTTTTAAGTGAAAATAGCTAATTTTTGTGTTTTAAAAAACTCATGAAAAATCGAAAACGTAGGAAAATGTTCAGGTTTATTGCTTTATCGCAAACTCACATATAATAGCAACAAAATGATCATATCGATCATAAAAATCGATTGATTCTTTTCGATTTTTTTTCGCAATTAAGTGAATTCGCTCATTTTCACAAAATTTTACTTTTTTGTTTGATATACATAAAATTGAGTAGTTAATGTTCTTCTTTCGATTGAATGAATTTTGAAAACATTTTCCCCATGCTATGTTAAAATTTTCACATACACATTGCGTTTTAATCGGTTAAGTAGTTTCGGAGTTATAATAACAAATTGAAGCAAAAAATATATTTTTTACATGAAAATAGAAAATTTTTTTGTTTTAAAAAAATCATGAAAAATCGAAAACGGCAGAATTTGTTCAGATTTATTGCTTTATCGCAAAGCCACATGTAATAGGAACAAAATTAGATATCGACCTTAAAAATTGTTGGATTATTTTCCAATTTATTCACAATTAAGTGAATTGCTCATTTTCAAGCGTGTACTTTGAGTGTAAATTTTAAATCTATTTTGTTATTGTAGCGAAAATTTTAACAAAAAAAAAACACGTAAAATTTACGTGGCTTTAAGATGAAGAAATAAATCATAACAATTTCTGCCGCTTTCGATTTTTCATGAGTTTTTTAAACCAAAAATATTTGCTATTTTCATGTAAAAAATAAATTTTTTGCTCCAATTTGTTTTTATAACTCCGAAATTACTGGGGCGATATATGAATAGATTAAAGGTTATGTAAATTTCCAAGTTTACTTCAATAATATCGGACTAGCCCTTTTTGAGTTATCATAAATTATGTGGAGATACATAAAAAAAAAATCATAATTTTTTTGTAATTCCAGCCTTGAATTATAGTCAAGCAATTGAATTACAGTTGTATTACACTTTAATTCAATAGCATTCTCCAGTAAAAAGGAAACATTAATTCAAGCCATATGTTTTTTGTTTGAAAAATAAATAAATTTTCAAATTTTTTTCATGTTTAAAGTATAATTACATTTGCGTTCAAGTCAAATTCCAACAAAATGTTCAAGTGCTTGAATTTTTGGGGCTTTGGTGATTACTGGGAGGTAATTATGTTGCATCAAATCTATATAATGGTTAGTGAAGCCTTTTTTTTGCTGTTGACCTGTGTAATAAGTAATATAGTTTTGTATTCATTGAGCTTCCGCTACATTAGATTTTAATCGTCCACACGTAATATTTAATTATGTTTGAAACGTTTTTGTATGAGTCATTTCTCAAATTTTGTCTCTGAACGCAATATGTTATAATTTTTATATTCCCTGTTCATCGTCCAACTTTATTATTTAATTTTTATACCCAACACTGAATATATGGGGGTATTTTAATTTTGTCATTCTGTTTGTAACTTAACGAAATATTGCGTTAGTTATTATCCAGATATTGGATTATAAATATTTAATTTGTGTTAGAGGAAACCGATTCCCCTAACTTTTGGCATAAGAGGACAATATCCTCAACGATATTTACACACAGTTTAAATACTCTCACAATTACAGTTCATTCTCCAGATATTCAATTATAACTATTTTCTTTATATGAGTAATTCCCAATTTCGGTCAAACATCGAAAAAAAATATTAGAAAGTGATACAGGCAAAGCTTAAAGACTCTCCAAATTCTAATTTTCTTTGACGTGAAGGTCATACAAACACTGTTCCGATCTCGTAAATTTTTAGCTAAACTTCGTATAGTGGTAAGGAATTTATCTTTACTAAGCTTAAAGACTTTCTCAATTTTTGTTCTCCAAATATTCGAAAATAACTATATATATATGTTGTATGGGAGGTGCCACGCCCACTAATACAATCCGGCACATTATCAGCCAACTACGTACCATGGTAACGTAATAAGTCATTCAAAGTTTTACGACTTTCTCTAATACAGTTCACCAGATATTTGATAATTTTGTATGTGAGTTTCCACTACATACTTTGTATGGGAGGTGCCACAGCCTCTCTTCTGATCCAGACCATTTTTAGCTAATTTCCATTCAGTGAAAATAAATTGATTTATACAAAGTTTAACTACTTTACAATTATTGTTCTCCAGATATTCAAAATTATTTATTCAGTTTATATGGTAGGAGCCACGCCCACTAATTAAATCCCAACCATTTTCAGCCAAACTATGTAAAATTATAATTATGTCTTCACAAATAACGATAGTCAGAACGTTTATGAGCTAAATGCCTTTTTATAGTTAAATGAGTTTTAAAAATGCTAGATCTAGCATTAAAATTGCTAAATTGGCCACACTGCGTGAGTATAACAAGTTTTAAATTAATTGAGATTTTTTTCTACTTTTGTTTTATTGTTTACAATATTTATTTATTATGTTGTTTTAATAGCTTTGCTAAAGCTGTGACTGAATAATTATTTACATACTTATATTAAAATGTTTTTTTTTAATATTAATTTATTTAAATTTTTTAATGATAATATTAATTACATTTCTTTTGATTCAGCAAACACGTTTTTATTGCATTTGTATTATTTTTTTTTTGCTACAATTAAATATATAATTTATCGTTGCACTTCAAGAATAAAGAAAAAAGCACACGTTTTTCAGTTTAGTAATAAATTTTTAATTAAAATTTGTCTTATTTATGAAAAGGGGTATTTACACAAAGTCCCAGAAAATTTGGCACGTTTGTTTTATGAAAATGGTTATTTTCAAAATAATTTCATGCAAACAGCAATTTTTTGTCATGCTAATGTTCAGGAACTAAAATTTAACTGAAAATTAAAAATTTATTTTATTAAATTGAAATTATAAGGGCAATTCAGTATGAACCCATTGGATCATAGGGCGTCAATTACAGTCAATCGTTAGCGGACTAAATACAATTTTACGCATTAAAATCTATGTTACCATTTTAAAAGCCATTACCAAACATAATGGTTCATATTGAAAATGAATAACTGACAGTATGTATTAGGGATGCCAAACGGGACTGGCTTTTACAAATCCCGGGATTCGGGATTTTAGAATTGTAAATCCCGGAATTTTTCGGGACCCCTGGATTTTTCGGTATCCCGGGATTTAAGTAAAAAACCATCAAGTTCAACAATAAAAACTATTTCGTTAATAAACTAAGTAAAAATATAACAATGCAAAAACTAATGCATTGAATTATAATATATTTGACACAAAAGATATTTCATATTTATAATCGTATTCTGAACTTTAAAAGAGTGAGAAATCCATAACCACTCTGAAAATTTAAAATAAAAAATAAAAGTATTGTTTTATTTTATAACAAAAAATTTCCGTCGGTCTGTTTAAAACACGATAGGGCACAAACGAAATGTTTGTTTTGTATTGAAAATGGCCCATGATTACCCCTAGCCCCATACTGTTTGAGCAGTCATAAATAAATTGATTATGCGGCAATCCTTATAAAATTTTGCACAAAATAAGTTCTAAGTACTAGAATTTATACTGTAACCGGAAACCGGGCTACATTTGTCCCTAGTCCCCATACATGGGCCCCTTCAGCAAATGAATTTAACATTAATAATTGTCTTATAATAATTAATATCGTGATAAAATTTAATAAACAAGTTGTATATGAAAATAAATCCTTCTAGGTATTTTGGGAGCTTCAAAAATCATCCTATCAAAAAATCTCGTAATTTTCCGGGATTTGAAGATCCAAAAAAATCCCGGGATTCAGGAAATCCCAATCTTGAAAAATCCAGCGATTTTCGGGATTGGCATCCCTACTATGTATCCTACTGCCTTATTCGTTTATCTAAAAATTTGTAAAATTGGAATTATTGCGTTTTGTTATGGACCTCCTCATATAATCTCGATTAATTAAAATAGACTGCTATAATTACTATACCCTTCTCAACTTCGTGAGAAGGTTTGTAATTTCCACAATATAATTTTCCGACCCTATAAAGTATATATATTATGGATCCTTATAGATAGCGGAGTCGTTTAAACCATGTCCGTCTGTCTGTTGAAATCAATTTTCTGATTTCCCAGATATCTTCGGGATCCAAATCTTCAATAATTCTGTCAGGCATGCTTTCCTATTTAAAATCAGCAAAATCGGTCCACAAATGGCTGAGATGTGAGGAAAAAACCAGGACATCCTCGATTTTTGACCTATACACAGTTACTAAAGTATAGTCTTGTTTCGTTTTCTTGTTTTTTTTTAAAACTACTGCTACCTTCAAAATATAAAACTCTTAACAGAGCAGTAGTAATAAAACATGAATTGTAAATGAAGTAGTAGCATAAAAATACAAATCATTGCTATTGCTCTATATCGAGTTTTAATTTTTATTATTTAGAAATAAGGTAGCAGTTAAGTAGCAGTTGATGCAGCAGTTAAGGTAGCAATAAAATTAGTCAAAAAAGAAAATCTTCAGTCATAACACCAAAATTGACAGAATTAAACACTGTATGTTGTTTTTGTTTTGAGAGTATTTAAAAGAATTATTCGTTTTTATTCGTCTCAGTTGTTCGTGTTGCTAACAGAAAGATGGTGTTGTCTGTGTGTATAACAAAAAAGCCGAACTTTTGTTTACAACACGACCAACTTACCCAAATATACTTTTTTGGCTGAAGATTTTTATTTTTGACTTATTTTATTGCTACCTCAACTGCTACTTCTTCTACTACCTCAACTGCTACTTCTATTACTCCTAATTTTAAAAGTAGCAGAATTAATAAAAAAACTAATGACTCTGCTACATCAAAACTTTTTCTTTTTTAAGGTAGCAATAGAAAATAAATTACTCTGCTACTTTTAAATTTTTCTTTTATTGGTACTACTACAACTACTGCTACCAAAATGTGTAGGTAGCAGTAGTAGTAGTAATTGATTGACTCCGAGTTTTTATTAATTTTTTAACTAGACTACTTGTGTTTTTTCGTTGCTACTGCTACTTGTAGTCTAGGTTTTTAAACACTGATTTTTATTTATTATATTTCCTTTAGCTTTAGTTTGAATTAGAATTTCGTTAGCTGAAACTTTTCGTACTCCATTTGATTTTTCTGAATTAGTATCAAGCTTATATTAGTCTAAAATTAAGTGGAACTGGAATGTAGACAATTGGCAACAATATGCATTAAAGGGTTAAAAATACTGTCTGATGAGTCAGGGAGTATTAGGGTATTCAATTAATCGGGTTTCTGATTTAATCGGTTAATCGAGCAAATAATTAATCGAGGTTTAGATTTATTCGGTTAATAATCGGTTAATTTAAAATTATTCGATTAACCGAATAATTTCTATTTTAATTTTAAATTGAAAATACAACAGCGAATTTTGTGTACAAAAACATAAAAAACGGCAAATAAGGTATTTGAAATCATTTTTGTGAACATATCGCCTATTTGCTGCAACAACGTCATAACTCAAAATCCGTGTTTTTTGAACTGAGTAATACAAAATTATCAGTTTTCAAAAAAGTCAATTATTTTTTGTATGAGAGTATTTTTTTTGTTGTAAACATCAAAATTAAAATTCATGTTTTCTCGTATATTTGATAAGTAAAAATTTGTTTAAAATTTATTTAAGAAATAGTAAAATTTCATAAAACATTCAAAGGCGTTTTTATTGAAACAACTTTTTTTAATTATGACGTTGTTGCAGCAAATGAGCGATGTGTGAGTTTTTAGGGTTTTAGTGAGATCTACTGAAATAATCTTTTCTAAAAAGAATATAATTTAAACGATTTTTTCTTTAGATTTAATAAAACTTTTCTTGGAAAAACACTCTCTCGATGATTGTATATATTGGAGAAATCAAAAGCATGATAAAGAATACATATTCCTTTTTGGATTGCTTTAGATTTTGATTAATTTAATAGTTTCGTTTAGTTATGATAAGAGACTCATTTAAAAAAAAAGTTTCGTCTATACATGTAAATACAAACAAAGTTTTAAAGACATGTAAATTAAATATGTCAGTTGTTATACATACATACTCACTAATCATGTTTATTGGATGTTCCAAAAATATCTAATTTTAATTTGAAATTTGTATTTGAATTGAAAGGGAAAAATAAATACAAAAAAATTGTTTAAAGTGCAAAAAAAGGAATTTCGGTTAATCGGTTAATCGACACAAATTAATCGGTTTATTTGTTATTTGAAAATCGGCATCGGAAAATCGCTCGTCTAGTTAGGTCTTGTGTGTGCTATTTATCTATTACAAATTTCGAGTTATAGGTATTTGAAAATTTAAATTTAAAAATGTTGCAATACCTTGGTCCACTTTTCTAAAAAAAATGCAATATTTTTGAAGGACGGAGTTTTAAAGTGGCATATTTTTGAATCTAATTGAGATATTGACTTGGGGTTTGAGATATTCACTTCCAATTTTAAACTAAATATTTATTTAAATAAATAACGATGTTATTGACATCCAACTAAATGATTATGTCAGTTTTCCTATACGATTGTCAGTTATTAAATACAAATTATACTCTTTTAAATAATTTGTTACAAAATATTTCAGAATACATTTTCAACCAACTACAAATGAATATGAGCTATCAAGTTTCTACTGTATTCAAAATTTATTTTATTGAAATATGTACATATTTTTACGTGTCCGTGCAATTGAAATGCTCATTTGCATACATCAAGTTCAAAATGAGATGGACTTTATGGTCTTTAATCTGTCGGTTTTGGTTTATTGTACTACTAACATTTTAAAAAATATAATTGTGTCATAAAATCTAGACCTCATTTAATTATAATCATGTTTGTACATGTAAATAAATGCAGTTTTATTTGTAATATTTTACAGAGTTTAACTGTGTAATGTAGAATTTTAACAACTCAACTAATTAAGATTTTAAGCTTGTAAATTAAAGTGAAATTGAATTGAATACAAAGTGTGAGTATTTAATGCATTTTTATGTATTTAATTTACATAAATTCTAGTTATATGTAGAATAATTTAATTTAAGTAAATTTATTAATAATGCTGGCGAGTTTATAAAATAAAAGTTGTTTTACGAATAGTTCATAATTTAATAATTATTTATAGATTTAAAAATGTATTGTAACTGAATTTTGCGATAGTTTTAGTGTAATTTACAGTTAGGGTGATATTTTAGATCTAAAATGCCTGGGTATACTGATTAATTCATTAAAAACTATTTATTTAAAATAGTTACTTAAAATTTATTTTCAACAATTTTTTTTTGTGGTTTTTCGCATATTTAGACTTACAATATGTATTCAAATTTGCGATCATAAATCTTAACAATATATTAAATATTTCTAAACTAAATATTTCACTTCAATTATGCCCAAGCACGTTGTAGTTTAAAAAAAAATACTATAAAACCATTTCAATCCCAAGATTGCTTCTTAGTTTCACTTTAAAATCTAATTGAAAATGAAATTTAAAACCGTCTTTATAGTTTGTGCTCTTCTGGTTGTATCTACCAATGCACAATTTGGTTCTCTATTGGGAGAAGTTGGCAAAATTTTAGACACGAATACGAAATTATTGACTTCACTAATTGGCGATATAGCGAAGCCACCTCTTTTGGATTTGAATATTACTCAAACTCCACAAGCACCACTAAATACAGCTGAAACTCCAAAAGGAGATGGATCAAATACAGCTCAAGCTCCGGACACCACTGTTGCAGCTCCAACTGCAGAACAACCAACAACAACTTAATATGAGGAATCAAAGGAAATATAATTTAAAGATATTGTGTTTTAATTATTTATTTTATTGTGATAGATTAAGTTTGGTTTCGGGATAGAAATCGGTACAATAGATATAAATTTAAATAAAAACAGCATGTAATAAATATTAAATATTAAAATTCTTAAAAGGCTTCTACGGTTCTAAATTGGATCATTGTCAACCCAAATTTCTAAGACAATTACAGATTCTTATCATTTTATATATGGGGGATTTCACGTCAAGTGAACCAACTTTTAAAATCGATGTCTTCTGATCGGGATGAAACTTACACCAAGGTTAGACCTATTGGATACACAATTTTTCAACAAGATCGGTCCAGAACTCTCTGAGTTAGAGGGGGTCAAAATTTGATTTTTCTCATCCATGTAACTTATTACCTATTGCTCTTAGCAAAATGTGTTCCAAATAGTTTAGATAGCTATTTCTCCAATCTTTCGAAAAAAAAATATAAAAAAAAACAAAATAAAAAATTTTTAATATTTTTTCTCCGAAATCAAAAACTTTTTTTTCAAAATGAGCCCTTTTTGTCTTAAAATAGAGCTTAGATATTTTCCTTGAAGACCTATTTGGTCGCTTAGTGGGATACGAGTTTGATATCTATCAAAAAAAATGTTTTGTAACTCAAAACATGGAATTTTTGACTTTTTTTGCAAAATCAAAAACTTTGTTGACTTTTTTTTCAAAATGGACCCTTTTTTGGATATTTTCCTTTCAGACCTATTTGGTGGCTTAGTGGGATGCGAGTGGGATATCTTTCAAAATAAATGTTTTGTAACTCAAAACATAAAATTTTTCACTTTTTTTTTTTTTTCAAAATCGAACTTTTTTCCAAAATGGGCCCTTTTTTTAAATTTTTTTTTGTTCAAAAGAAATCTTGGGTCTAGTCCTTTAAGATCTATTTGATCGCTTAGTGGGATACGAGTGGGATATATATCAAAATAAATGTTTTGTAACTCAAGATATACAATTTTTGATTTTTTTTCGGCAAAATCGAACTTTTTTCAATCCCCCATTTATATTATAAATATTTTTTAACCCAAAGGTTTTTTTAACCCAAAGTTTTTTTTAACCCAAAGTTTTTTTTTTGTCATAAATTCTTTTTCGCAAAATTTTTTTTAGAAAAAATTCAAAAAAATAAAATATAATTTTTTCAAAATTTTTTTTAAAAAAAAATTTAAAAACAATTTAAAAGAAAAAAAATTAATTTTGTTTAAATAATAATATTTAAAAAAAATATTTTTAAATATAATTTGGTGAAGGGTATATATATACATTAAACAATTTTCAATTGCGGACGATAATGTATCAAATTCGCTTGTATGGAGGCCCGGCCAAAAATACTTCTAATTAAAAAATGTGGTGAAAAGATGGACATGATTTGTCGTTGCACACCGTGCCAACCTAAACCTCACGTATAACCATAACCAATATTTGAAGAATAAGGGAAACAAGCTAATTATAAAGTTTATATTTAGTTTATAATATAAACTAAATATTTTAACACTTTATTATTACACTTACACTTTATTATAAATGGGTCGGACCGTAAAAGGAATGAATTCAAAATGTCGGTGTTTGTTATAATGCGTGACATTTTCCGGCTGTGATTAAGTCTATCTTTTTTATTTCTTTGTTGTTCGACTCTGCACCTTCCTCTGCAAGCTCTCCAATTGATACTATTGCATGCTCTATCACAGCAGATCCACGAACTAACACCTAATGGACTGTAGCTGGCAAATAGTACCATGGATACTCTTTGATTAGTTCGTTAGCCGTATCTAAGGCATATTCATTAAATTTGTAGGCATCAATTTTGTAGTCCGATGTCATAGCTTGAAGTAAAGTGGCTCAACGATGGATCAGATTTTCATTAAATGGATCAGATTTCCATCGTTGGATGATCCTCTACCTCCATCTCTGGCCTTGTCTACTATTAAACCAATTTTTTCACGAAATTCCTTATAAGCAAATGTAAAATGTATTCAAAGAACCGTATTTTTGCATGAAATTTTTGTTTACGACTTTGTTTAAACATTTGACCATTATTAATTATTCATTTCTGTTGGATTTCCTCCACATATGTAACATTTTTCAGTGGATGATCACTTCTTGTAATTTTTCTGCTTTGGTGCCTTTGGTAAATATATAAGAGTGCAAAACTTTTTTTTTTGAAATAATTCGGTATCTTGTGAAATATTGGAGATATTGTTATGAAATTACACATGGTTTGAGCTGAGGTGTTTTCGAGTTTATTTACGTTTGTTCAGCTTCTTAGCGCTAATGGGGGCAAGTACGTAGCCCCTCAAAGTTTGTTATAATCCGAAAAAATATGCCGGCGGGTTAGTATATTGCATATTACAAGCACATCCGCAAATTTCCGCAACTAACTTGCACTTTTATTATCTTAAGAATCTGATTAATACAATGAAAAAGAAACCTAAGGGGGAATTTTGGTGCTTTCGCCCCAACCGCTCTTGTGTAGACCAAATAAACAGTCTACGCCTCATAATAGAACAATGTAACGAGTATAATACAACGCTATACTTAATGTTTATTAATTTTGAAAAGGCCTTCGATGCGATAAACAGAGGAAAAATACGGGGAGTTTTGGAAAGTAAGGGCGTCCCGCTGAAACTAATTAACCTAATCGAGGCCCAATACACCAATGCGAAAATGAGCGTACTGCACCTCGGAAAAAGCAGCGAACCTTTCAAAACCTTAAGCGGTGTAAAGCAAGGATGTCTTCTCTCTCCGCTCCTTTTTATTACAACCCTTGATGTTATTCTGGCATATACTAATCATCAAAACATGGGTATCCAATGGAGAATAAACCAGCAACTGGAAGACCTAGAATACGCCGACGATATTGTCCTACTTGCCACGACGAAGGACAACATTCATAGGAAGATTGATGACCTATCCCTTTAGCCAAAAACGAAGATACACATATACAACGCTTGTATAACATCGATACTTCTTTATGGCTCCGAAACATGGTTGGTAAACCAAACCATTAAACGTAAACTACAAATTTTCACGAATAGATGCCTACGCAATATCTTAAAAATATGGTGGCCAAGAACAATATCAAATGAACAACTACTACAAATCTCTGAGCAGGAAGACATCAATACGCAAATCTGAAGAAGAAAATACAACTGGCTAGGCCACACTCTCCGTAAGCCATACGACGAAATATGCAACGCAACACTACAATGGAACCCACAGGGAGCACGCTTGCGAGGAAGACCGAAGACTACTTGGAGACGCACTATCCTCCTTGAAACGGGGAAATCTTTTAACGAACTTAGATACATCGCAACAGACAGAAAGGAATGGAGATTCTATGTAAACAGCTAATGTTCCTGATGGAATAGGCTAATAAATATAAACAACTAAAACTTTAAGTAAATATAATGAAGTTTTACAAAAAAAGGAACAAACAAATAGGTTAACTAAAACATTAATTTCACAAGAATTACAACACAAGTTAGTTTTTATTATTTTCTAAAGATAAAATAAATACCTTTAACTTAAAAATCCATTAAAAATAATTTAATTTTGTAGACTACATCAATTACAAGACCGTTTTGAAGCAAAAGTGCTTTGAATTATTCTTCCAGCGTTCAGCTGCGCTTTGCAAATGAACATGTGCTTATGCTTTTAATTTTATTTTTGAAAAGTCCCGTTAGATTTCCAGCAAAAACTGGTTTGCCATTAAGAAGATTGGACATTTAAGTGACAATTTTTTTGAATTTTTTCTAAATATTTTGTGATCGTTTTTTTGATTTTTTCCTATGGGCGGAACCACTGTGCATTGTACCTGTTACAATTTCAAAACACAAACTATGTAGAAGAAATTTTATATCAGAAAACAGCTTTGTTGTATCCGCTGAATTGCTTACAAATGATTCAAAAAAGAATGGTACGCCAAATTATAATCAGTTAAATATTTGGTTTTATAGCATTGCTGGTTTGAGGAAATTAAAACAAAATGGGTTTTAACTCGAAGCATAGATCCACAGTACGTTTAACGGCTATTGACAGCCATCGAGTATCACAAGCTTTCAAGAGTTTGTGGGACTCCATTATATAACGATGAATATAATTTTGTCAATTTTGTCTTGAAAGAGAATTTGCTAGAAATTTTAGCTTTCAGATATAAAATACTCTATTCCATTTTGAAGAACTTGATATTCACAATTGTTATTTGTTCTTTTAATACTGCACAATTCTTGAGTATGTTGAAAGGCTAAATGAAAAACAGCAATGAATTAAAATATATTTTATGTTAGTTAATATTGTTATATGAAAAAATAGAGTCTAAATAATTTAACTAGCTAAATATTTTTAAATAAATAAACGCCTTAACCTATGCAAACAATACTTCAAACAATTTATTTTTAATACTTTACAGTGAAACAAAAGTAAGTAATAGAGTTTAATTGTTGTTTATTTAAATTCACAAATAATATTATTTGTGTTAGACCCCTTTCACACTAGGCAATTTAGTTGCGCAAGTCTCTTGCCCGACAACAAAACAGCATGCTATATTTTCTTCTCCTTAACCCGACATTACGTCTGGTATCCACAAAAACAAAGGGGTCTTAGTTAATGAAATATTATTTACTATTTTGAAAAATCTATTAAAATCATATTTATAAACTGACACGGTCCAAAATACCCTGCGAACATTTAAAATCCTTTAGAAGTATAACGTAATATCTGGTACATATGTAACTTAAATCTAATCTTTCCCTAATATGCAATTATTTCTAAACAAAACGAAAAACATTTAAATTCTATGATATTTTAGCTTAAATTAAAATTTTTTATTTCTTCTTGTAATTTTACGTAAATTAGTTAACATATGGGCAAGTCCCAGAAACAGTCTACCAACAAAAATTTTTTAAATGAATCAAACTTGGAATTCTTAATATTTTATATATAAACAAAATGTATTTTGATGGTCATTCATACAAAAATGATTATCAAATCCAACACTAGGTCAGATATCTTAATTTTATACAAAAAAAATTGATTTTTTAATGTGTTTTTATAATTACTTAAATGTTAACAAGATGGTTCGAGTGATAGCTATATTTTTGACCATTTAATTTAAATACAAATGAATTTTGAGTAATTTCTCTTTGAATGGAATTTTTCGCAACTTCTCACGGAAAAGGAGATAATTTTCTAGCATCTGGATAATTTGTAACGAGCGTCACGTAACGTGCGTAACAAAATGTTCTCGGCTTTTTATGAAAACGGCAAATGATTGTTCATGCAAATAAGTTATATTAGAATTCTCTTTCATTCGTCTTTCTTTTAGGAATAAGATTGTGTGTGCTTTATTATGCCAAATTCGCTAAAATTACGAATAAACACTTCAACTATTAAAGTTACTTCCACTTTTTGTAACGTGCGTCACAAAATTTTGAGATCAATTATTTCGAAAAAAAATGGCAATTAAAAGGAAATGTCTTATGCCATTTGGAATTGTACTTAAATCTCACTATAGCGTATAGTATACGTTGGAGGTATTTTATTTGAAAAACCAAAAAATTTTCTAATTTAAATATGAAAACGTGTACGAATGAAACGTTCGTCACGCAGGATTAGCCCATATGGCAAATATTTGACGAAAAATACGTAACCATTAAATAAAATATATTTGAATTCATTTATTTATTTCAAAAACTTAAAATGATGATTCCAAACAAATATTTTGTTTTAGTATATTTGATGCTGTTTAACCTTCGCTTTACCAAAGGTTTTTTATGTACATGGTTTACCAATACCCACCCGGGTGGTACTGCACTTCTATAAATATATGCGACGAACGAAAATTTAAAAAATCGAAAAAAACCTTATAAATAGTTTAAAATGTTTCTATTAAATTCTATAGAACTCTAAAATTTGTTCAGTGAGTATAAATTTCATTTAAATCGAAATAAAATTAAAAAAAATATTAAACCAATAAAAACTAAGTGGTCACCCGGGTGGGTTTGGTAAAGCGAAGCGGACAGAATTTCGTGGGAGAATTTTTGGGGATATACAACCATTTTTGGGGATTTTACATTTTTAGACATTCTTATTTTGAGTAATCATATTTTATTTCTTAACCATATTTGTATCTGTAATTAAAAATGTTAGTCACATAAATTTCTTTAGAATTTGATGAAAAACACAAACAATTTTGATATGAATTTCGATAATTTTTTTTGTTCCCACTATTAACTTTGATAATGAAAAAGTTAAAATATATTAGCAAAGCCTTTCATCAAAAGTTCACAGATGTTTAATTGTTTTAAATTCTTGCTGAATCATTCTCTAAATAAAATAAATCAGGAATCAAAATTAATTATAATTATTATGAAATTTAGCAATTTCATCGCAAATTAAGTTAATTATTATCTTAATTATGTACTAAAAGATGAAATGAAATTTCCGTTTTTCAAAATTTCAAAGTACATAAGTAAATATGGGAGATTTCATGTCAAGTGAACCAACTTTTGAAATCGTAATTATACTGTACAACACGAAAAAAATTACAAGATCCGAACAATAAATTTTGATAGAAGAAAAAAAATAGACACGTGTATCGGCGTTTTGAAAGTTTACATATAAAATGTGTTCAGAAAATTTATGTAAAATGTTACGGAGAACATTTTTGTAGAATATGTTAACCCTTTAAATCCTCAAAGCATGGGCCTTTTTTGTCCTTCTTTTAAAAAAGAGCAAAAAACAACATTAAAACAGAGCTAACAAAATGTAATTAATGAATACTTTCTATCCAAATTTGCTATCGGAGGTAAAATAATAAAGATATTGGTGATTTTTAGTTAAATTTGAAAATTTTCTTTTCATGCTAAATTTTTGCTAAATAAAATTCTTAATAAATGCGAAATTAACACTAGGCTCTCTTTTGTTGTGTCTTATTTCTGACTTTCTTGTTGAATTATCCGTTTTGTTGTATTAAGGGACTTATAATAAAATTTCACGGATAATATTTTTGCGAAACATTTTAACCCTTTAAAGCCCTGTTTTAATGGTGTTTTTTGCTCTTCTTTAAAAGGACAAAAATGTTCTCCGTAACATTTTACATAAATTTTCTGAACACATTTTATACCTAAAATGTAAGGATCACATGGTTTCTTATGCCGATTAACATAACAATCTGCCAGAGTTGGGAAACTTTAAAACCTTCAAATAAAATTCAGATGTAAACTTTCAAAACGCCGATACACGTGTCTTTTTTTGTTGTCTCCTCTATCAAAATTTGTTGGTCGGACCTTGTAATTTTGGAAAAAATTTGATTTTGTTGTATAGTGTTATTTGTTTGCTCAAAAGAAAGCATCGGTCCATTCCTTTAAGAGGTTTTTGGTAGCTTAGTGGGATGCGAGTGCGATATATATCAAAATAAATGTTTTCTAACTCAAGATATACAATTTTTTATTTTTTTTTTTTGGTAAAATCAAAAACTTTTTTTCATTTTTTTAAAATGGACCCTTTTCTAATTTTTTTTTGCTCTAAAGAAAGATTAGGTCTATTCATTTAAGAGCATTTTCGTCGCTTTGTGGAAGACGAGTGTGATATATATCAAAATAAATGTTTTGTAACTGAGCAACAACAAAAATATAAAAAAGTTGCCCATTCTGAAAACGATAGAATTTGCCAAACAAAAAAAGGCAAAAATTGTATGTCTTGAGTTACAAAACATTTATTTTGATAGATATCCAATTGCCATCCCACTAAGCAACCAAATACGCCTTCAAGGAAAATACCTAAGCTTTCTTTCGAGAAACAAAAAAATGAACCATTTTGAAAAAAAGTCAAAAAAGTTTTTGCCGAATTTGATCTAAATATCTTAAAAATTGCGCCCAGTAATTTGCGCACAAGATTTGTTTGGACTGAATGAAAGTGATTCTGAGGCGATCGTATATTTTGAGACTAATATTTTTGGGCGTTACTAACATCAGCAATAACGCATAATACCCTCCCAACTATTGTGGTGTAGGGTATAAAAACACGACTACCTCGATACTATGTTCCAGACATACAGTTAATCATTTTGTTTTCCATTTCGTTTAGCTAACAATAAAATTTTAAATTCTATTGTGTTTCTCAATTGATGAAGTAATAATGTAACGAAGAAAATACGTATTGGAAAAATGTATACATTTTTACGGTTCCATACAAAATATATCTAAACAAGTAAGAGAGTTATATTCGGCTGTGCCGAATCTTATATACCATTCACCAAATTATACTTCAAAATAAAAATTTTAAATATTTATAGGTAAACAAAATTTATTTTTTTTTAAAGTTGTTTCATTCTTTGGAAAAATCATTTTTTCGAATTGTTTTTTTTTAAATTTTTTATAAAAAAACTTTGGTGAAAAAAAATTCGGGTTAAAATTTTTGTTTCCGATTTTGACCCATTGTAGTAGGATATACGTCGTTGCAAAGATCTTTGAAATATCTATCATTAGATATCCATATTGTCTATATTAATGACATAGTAATCCAGATATAGGTCAAAAATCGAGGTTGTCCTGGTTTTTTCCTTATATCTCAGCCATTTGTGGACCGATTTTAAATAGCAACCGAGGCGGTAGAGTTCCGGAAATATTGATGTATGAATCGTGGATGTAAGTTATTTGGGGGCTTCGGAAAGACAGACAGGCGGACATGGCTTAATCGACTCCGCTATCTATAAGGATCCAGAATATATATACTTTATAGGGTCGTAAAATTGTATTGTGGAATTGTACAAACGGAATGACAAACTTATATATACCCTTCTCACGAAGGTGAAGGGTATAAAAATATGTATATAATTATATTTAGTACATGTGTTGGAAAACCCACATATTAATCAGTTGTTATAGAGTAAATATTTTTATTTATTCGAAAATTTTCAGCTGCCTTTTAAACGCGTGCTAATAAAAAACCACCCGTTTAATAAGTAGCAGTAAAAATTCTATTGAAAAGGTGATTCCAAATATTTAGGATTTTCCTTATCAGTTTGTTTACAAATGTAAATTCTGTTTTCGTATAAAAATTTATTTAAAATGCTAAACAGATATTTTGCAAAACTATAAAAAACACAAGCTGATTAACAGAATCAATTCAGTAATTACAATTACTTGACAAAATGAAGATGAAGTATTTATTGTTGCTGACATATTTGTGTGCCTTATTGGCATTCATTAAAGGTTTGTACTATACGAGTAATTTAATTTTAAATAGAATATAACTTATTTTTTACTTTTCAGCTTCGCCTTTGCCTGGTGGAGGAGGTGGTGGCGGCGGAGGCGGTGGTGGTCGCGGTTGTAATTGTGAACGTGGTGGTGGAGGAGGAGGTGGCGGAGGCGGTGGTGGTGGTCATGGAAATGGTCCTGGTGGACCAGGTGGTGCAAAGGGGCCCGATTGTGTACGTCCTTCATGGATGCCTCCCTGTCCCTAAAATATACAATAACATGTGTATTTTTAAAAATTGTTAAGTTTTAATTTTTGTTAGTACATATTTAGTAAATTTAGAAAATATAGTATAAATTAACATATAATTTCTACAAATAATAAATATTTAATTAATTTAATTTAAAATTAGAAATTTCATACACATTGACATGTTCCATGGTTGCATCAGAATGGAAAAAATTTATATCTTTCAAATATATTTAAATAAAATCAGTAAGTCGGGTCAGTAAGTCCGTGACTTTTTTGAATATCCCGCCTCTTAACTGAATACTGCACCTGTCAACAGGTTATTTCTGTCAAAATTTGAACAAGCAGCGTCATTTAGTTTGTGTTTGACAGCCATTGATAGCAGACTACCCCTTGACTACAGATTATGAACAGATACGTCACGGTGTTAAAATGTATCAAAGTGGCATCCAAGGCGAATTCATACAAGGTGCTATCAGTTCTACAAATACAACAATTGGTCTTAACAAATGTCAAAAAACAAAAATGAAAAATTAAACAAATATGTATTAAAACTTAATGTAGTGTAGATAATTGTATAGTGTGGGCTTTACTTATTTATGTAAAAAATAAATATTTTGTTAATACAATTAGAATATGTAGATATTTCAATATAAAAACAAGCTTTGACAACTGTTAGAACCAAGGCGAATTCATACAAGGTGGTGTCAGTTCTACAAAAACAACGATTGGTCTTAACAAATGTCAAAAAACCAAAATGAAAAATTAAACAAATAAGTATTTAATCTTAATATAATGTAGATAATTCAATAGTTAGGGCTTTACTTATTTATGTAAACAAAAAACATTTTGTTAATAAGCTTAGAATATGTAGATATTTAAATATAAAAACAAGCTTTGACAGTTGTTAGAACCAAAAAGCGAAAAAAAAAAATTATCAGCTGTTTGACTGACTCCACCTTGTATAAATTCGCCTTGGTTAGAACCAAAAAGCGAAAACAAATTTATCAGCTGTTTGACTGACTCTACCTTGTATAAATTCGCCTTGGTGGCATCACACATTTAACACCATGGTAAGAAAGGAATAGCAAATATGTATGTAAAATGTATTGCTATCTTTTTTCTTCGATGGTGTTAAATCAAGAAAAGCTGATACACCACTTTTATAAATGTCAGTTTTGATAAATCTGTATATATCTGTGCCCGTGACTTGAGAAGAAAATGGAAAAAGGTGAATTTCGTGTGCTCATTAAGCATTATTTTTTGCAGAAAAAACCATCACAAAAAACCAAGACTAAAGGTAGGATCACACGATTGCCGCAATGCACCAATTATTGGTCTATTTTATACGTCAATCGTGTGATTTCACAACTCATTGGCTCATATGTCAAACCACAACAATATTGTGCTTATTTGGCCCAATCAAATGCAACACTGGTGCGGCAATCATGTGAATGCTTGATATGCAACATGCACCAATAAAAAAGTTAAAAATACAACAATATTTATTGTGTTCTAGTGCGGCAATCAAAGAAGACAATTAGCGCCAATATTCATTTTTGTAAAAGAAATATTCTTTTTGTGAGCCACTCTTTGACCCACATACATCTTTTAACATTTCTTTATTAATTTTTTTATACGATAATTAAGGCCGACGCAATTTTCTTTTTTTATTTAACAAATATTTTTTTCAAAAATAGATTGTTTTTACATTTATGTAAACAATACAAAATTTAAAATCTAGCACAACAGCTGTTTCTCTGAGTTGCCGTAAACTAGAACAATCGTGACTGAAATGCGACAATTATTGCCACTAAATCGCTTTGCGCCAATTTACGACAATCAAATTTATATAAAATGAAGCAATCATGTGACTGCAGAGAATTTGATTGGGACAATTTCTTTATTGGGCCCCAATTCAGCACAATAAAAATTGTATTAAATTGGTGCATTGCGGCAATCGTGTGATCCTACCTTAATAAATATAATGAGAACTCTGTACCATCAATTTCAATGGTAAAAAGATTTCCGCAAGATGGGTGCCACTTTTGCTCACGATAGACAAGGGTGCACACATGTGCAGTTTCCATGGCAAGAATCCATTTGTTAGACTAGGAATTGCTCCTTGCTATTTCTAGTTTCCAAATGGCTCGGCGGAAAGAGATTTGACTCCAACGATGAAATCATGTGGAGAAACGTTGGACAAAGTATATTGGGCTCAAAGGGGACTATGTGGAAAAATAAAATAATCTTTATCTAAAAACCTGTTATTCATTCAGAAAGTCGTACGAAAAATTTCGAATTGAAGAAATGTCCGGCGAGTTGCACAGTAGTTTATAAACTTAATACTTAATTAATTTTTAGTTATACACAAAATATAAAAAAGATAAAATTTTAGCAAATATTTTCAAAGAAAAATAATTTTAAAATTAAAAAATCTTTCATGTAATTTTAAACTTAATGCTAAATTTGTCTAATCATATACTTAGCTGCTGTCAAGACATTAGAGGCTGTTTTGTATGCCCCAATATGTTCTGAATTATTTAGCAAAGATCATTTTTGACCCAGCTTTGGTACCCTAATTAGAGCAAAAAATCTAAAATGACATTATTCATGCTATTATTATTTTACATAGCATTTTCAAGGCGAATTTATAGAAGGTGACGACAGAACTACAACAAATACAACATATACAAAAACAACAGGTACTTTGTTTTTGTAAAAAGATAAGTGAACTGTCAAAGTTGCCTGTGGTTGTTTTTGCTTTTGGGTTTGTTGTATTTTTCGCCACAACAAACACAAGTGAATTGACAGTTCACTTGTCTAAACAACTGAATAAAAAAAATAATCAGCTGTTCTTCTGTCGTCACCTTCTATAGATTCGCCTTGAGCATTTTAATCAAAAGCGTTAAGGTCTGAGATCGAAAAACATTAACATAAGTTTTTCATTAAAACTTTTAATCCAAGTATAATTTTATTATACCCTTAACCTTCGCGAGAAGGTTATATATGTATAAGTTTGTCATTTCCGTTTGTAATTTCCACAATATAATTTTCCGACCTTACAAAGTATATATATTCTGGATCCTTATAGATAGCGGAGTCTGTATGTCTGTTGAAATCAACTTTCCGAAGCCCCCAAATAACTTACATACACGATTCATACATCAATATCTCCGGAATTCTTCCGGCTCGATTTTTTACCTATTTTTGACCTATATCTGGATTACTAAGTCATTAATTTAGACAATATGGTTATCTAATGATAGATACATATTTCAAAGACCTTTGCAACGACTTATAGTTGTAAGTTGAACCTACAATGGGTCAAAATCGGACAAAATATTTTTTAACCCGAATTTTTTTTCACCAAAAAAGGTTTTTTTTCGCTAAATATTAAAAAAAAAATTTAAAATTAAAAAATAAAAAAAAAATTTAAAAAAAACAATTCGAAATTTTTTTTCCAAAAAATATAAAAACACCTTTGAAGTATAATTTGGTCAAGGATATATAGACGAATATAACTCTCTTACTTGTTTTTTGATCAAGTTACCTTTGTACAGCATGTTAGTTATTATATTTAATGTCAATTATATTCATTTGTTGTTAATCAGATTAAAATGAGTGACGAGAAAAAAGTGCGTACTAAAATTTTTAAATAATTTCAACAAAACCCAACTTGGAACTACAAAAAGTTCGCCAAACAATCAAAGGTATGCCGTCAAACTGATTCCAATAAAAGTCAATAAATAGAAAAGAGCTCCCAACACATCTGGTAGGAAAGCAGTCCGGTTAGCTCAGTACTCGAACTATTTCGTACGAAAAGTTAAAGCCAATGCAGGTTTAAAAACATGCAAGGCTCAAAAATATTTAGAGGCCAAAGACAGAGCACGGAAATTGCAGTCAAATTTTATACAAAAATATAATATTTGTATGTTGCTGATGTCTGAAGGAATGTTGTAGAAAAGTTTAGGACCCAAAAGCAGAAAATGTTCCCAAAAAGTTCTTGGCATAGCAGGCAATATGCTGTTGCGGCAAAAGAAGCTAAACATTTGTTACAAACGGCTCTATAAATACCGAAATTTACATCAAGGAATGTTTACTTTACCGCATAACAGTGGTTTAGATTCCTTTTTTTAAATAATTCGGTATCGCTGGAACAATTGGAGATATTGTTATGAAATCGCCAAATATAATCCGAATGAGCTGAATTTTAAATAAAAATAGTCCACAATATATGAAAAAATGTACACATTTTTCAAAAGAGGCAGTGCTTGTGGAACTTCTGCTGAGTAAATAAAGGCTTTTTATATAAGTATTTGATATTGGTGAAAAACTTAGAACTTGAAGATTGTTATATTGGTAAAATTAAAGAATTTTATACATTTTTGGGACGTCATTTACCATTAAAACTAAAAAAAATATAATCACCATATATTTTACATGAAAATAAATATAAAATTTGTATTAATGTAAAATTTTAACTGATAAAGATATCATAACAAAATGTGAAACTAATATAGACTGAAATGTCCTTAAATCGATAGAATTATAATTTTTGATATTAAGTGCACTTGGGGTCAAAATTACTATTTTTCGTGATTTCGAAATCTTATGCCCAGTTTTTGACTTGTTATTTAAATACGTATTTAGTTAATTTTAACTTAAAATTGAGTTGTATTTAAATACAGTTTGAGTTTTTCAGTGCTACATAATTTGTCTTATTTAAATAAGATAAAAGTATGGTAGCACTACTAAATATCAAAAATTTATCGATAGTTTTGCTTAAAACAGCTGTTCAACCAAAACAAAAATTGATACATTTTGCCCAATAAGAAATAAAAGTTTATTAAACAATAAAATTATTGGTAGGAAAATGCACAAAAGAAGCTCCAATTGCCCCGCATCGGAATTGTAGTTTTTGCAAGACGCTTTTTTAGCAAGACGCTGTTGTTTGTTTTATTTTTTTACTACAATAGAGTGAAAAAAAAACCAAACAACAAAAGTCAGCTGTCAAAAACATATGGTAGTTTATGAAACTTAAATAGAATTTAAATGACCAACGTCGGCCATTTAAGTATCATTTAAAAAAGCACTGAGAAACTCATTTTCGCATTTAAATAGAACTTAAATATAATTCATATTTAAATACGAAGTCAGAAACTGGCTCTTAGGGTCATTTTGACCCCAAGCACTCTTAAGGGTTAATTTCCATTTTTGCACTGTTATTGTTAATGTTAGAGCTTAAGGCTTATATAAAACGTATATAAATAAACTATATGAGAGCTTGACTAATTTCTGATAGGGCAATCGTATGCCGGCTAGGAGAAATAAAGCACCGGTTCTAACCAAATTCAATAGGCTTAGTCCTTGGGGCAATAGAAAAGCAAATTTTGTAGAATTACCTTTGAAATTGCTACCTGTAGTTCGATTCCAAGGTTTACATGGACGGACGGACATCGCTTAATCGAATCAGAAAGAGCACATTGGTATACTTTAAGGTAGGGACAATATTGTTGCACGTTACAAACATTAGAACTTACCCAATATACCCTCCCCACTATGGTGGTGTAGGGTATAACTATAGATTTTTTTCTTAAATAGCCTTACAATCTACGATACTTTTCATAAACGTCATACATAAAACGTCAAAATTCTTCAGTAATTATTTTCAAATAAGTACTTTATTGGTTTAACGAGAAAATTTAATAATAAGAATCTAGTTAGATTCAACACATTTACCACCATCACCTCCATTGCCACCGCCTCCTCCGTTGCTACCGCCGCCCCCACCACCTCCATTGCCGCCACCACCACCATTGCCGCCATTGCCACCACCACCACCTCCTCCATTACAGCCATTGCCGCCATCACCTCCATGACCGCCATCATTTCCACTATCACTGCCATTACCACCTAAACCGTCTGATGACCCAGGCTTCCCAGGTTGACCTGCTTTACCAGCTTCATGATCACCCGCACCGTGTCCTAATTTAAATAGTTAATAATTAATTGTTTACTATTATTAATTAATCACATAATATTAACAATTAATAATCACTATTAACACTTAACTGCAATAATTAATTTCACTTACCTAACGTCAAAGCTATTAAAGTCAAAATCAATATAAACAAAGCGTAGAATTTCATTATGGAAAAGTTAAAACAACACTAATGTTGAAACAACAATGTAAGTTTATATTTATACCTTTTATTTGAAGTGATTTTGTTTATTAACTACGTACTTACAAATGCAAATAAAATATTAAAATTTATATTCTTGGAAAACGTCTAAATTGATACAGAAAGTACATGTAAAAAATGTATTTAAATCAAATCTAACAGTAAACCCATTTTAATTATCATCCAGCAACATCCATTTAACACTTTGCAAACAAATTTATATTTAAGACGACTTCAATTCGTTAGAATTAAACTACAAATATTAACTATACAGTAGGGTGGCTCTTTTTATACCCTTCACCTTCGTGAGAAGGTGGTTTTTCATTCCGTTTGTAATTTCCACAATATAAATATCCGACCCTATATATATTCTGGATCCTTATAGATAGCGGAGTCGATTAAGGCATGTCCGTCTGTCTGTTGAAATCAATTTTCTGAAGACCCTAGATATTTTCGCGATCCAAATCTTCAATAATTCTGTCAGACATGCATTCGAGAAGTTTCCTATTTAAAATCTGCAAAATCGGTCCACAAATGGCTGAGATATGTGGAAAAAACTAGGACAACCTGGATTTTTGACATATTTTTGACCTGTATCTGGATTACTAAGTCATTAATATATACAATGCGGATATCTAATGATAGATATTTGCAACGACGTATTTAAGACCATAGTAAGTGAGACCTACAATAGGTCAAAATCGGAAAGAATATTTTTTAACCCAAAAAAACACCAAAAAATTTGTTTAAAATTTAAAAAAAAAAAATTTAAATAATTCGAAATTTTTTTTTTCCAAAATATGAAAAAGACAACTTTGTAAAAAAAAAAAAATTTAGTGTACCTAAAAATATTTAAAATTTGTATTTTGAAGTATAATTTGGTGTAGGGTATAAAGGATTCGGCACAGCCGAATATAGCTCTCTTACTTGTTTTATTCTAATATTGTTCTAAAACCAAATTTTGAATATTTAGGCTAAATCGGATAACGTTTAGAGTTTGCATATTTTATTGGAAATTTTATTTTTGGTCACAAATTTGTTAAAATTGTTTCTTAAAAAATTTTCTAATAATATATTGGGTGTATGACTTAAAATTGCGAGATTTACAGTAGATGACGTATCTTTTGAACCTATTGCTTACCAAAGTGAATGTGTTTCATCGGTTTGTACGGTTCAGAAGTGGTGATTTTGGCACGGAAGACAAAGATCGCCCAGGCCAGCCAAAAATGTTTGAAGATCAAGAATTGGAGAAATTACTCCATGAAGATTGTTTTCAATTTAAACAACAGCTTGCAAAATTATTGAGAGCTACTCAATCAGCAATTTCAAAGTGATCACCAGCAGCAGGTGATCACAAAAAAAAGGGAAATTGGATACCATCTATATTGAAGCTAAGAGATCTTGGAATATGCTTTTATATAAAAGAAAATAATTTTTGCACCGAATCATTACTTGCCATGAAAAATGGATCTATTACTATAACCCGAAGCGTAAGAGATCGTTTGTGAAGCCCAGCAGAACCCATAATAAAACAGTGATAGGTAAATTCTCTGCGAGTTGTTAAGTTTTCCCTAATTAATTTGTCACGTAAAAAACATAAGGGAGACATATTATATATAAATGGATAGAGGATATTGTCTACTTTTCAATTAAAAAAATTCATGGAATACTTTTTTGAAAAATATGACAAAAAATGGGTTTTATTGAATTTTTGCATAGATACAATTTTTTCAAATTGAAATTAAATTTTTATTTATGAATAGTTTTCAGTAAAATTTCACAGTTATGCAGAATTTTCTATTTAAAATGGACAAATAGAAACAAATTTTGAAAATTATTATCAGAAATCCTACAATTCTCAAAAAAGTGTTGAAAAATCCCAAAAATGTGAATTTTTAATTTTTTGGCTATAATATCAATACCAAGGTCGGGGTTATCGGAACCCTTTACAAGATAATTAAAAACATATTGTACCATCTAAAATCAGTTACTATATTTTCATATCGAATATGCGATTTACGAATTTTTGCCCTAAACTTGAATTTTACATAAAAAATATAGGTTTTTTTGAATGGACCTGGTCACCCCGATATTAACATTTTTCAATTTTTTTTTCTTTTAAAATATTTGATGAAAAGTTAGCGTTTCATAAAGTATAAATTCCTTACAAATTCCCTTAGAAATTTTTTGCGATAACTTAAAAAGAAAAAAAGTACTTTTTTCCAAAAAAATTTGCGAAAAAACGCCTTTTAAAATATTTTAAATTCGAATGCATATAACTTTGGACTTAGTCATTATTTTTTAAACAATTATTTTGCTATTTGATACATACATGTGTTGTTACTCCAATAAAGGAGAAAATCGGGAAATATTTGGATGCTCAAAAAACTGGAGTAGGGTGGGTAAAAATGTTGAAAAATTTAATTTTCAAATGCGAATATCTCCTAAGCTAGAAGAGATAATTTTAGTGCTCAATGAGGAGATTCTAAATGTGTAATTTTTTTGAAATCGGAACACAAACCAAGAAATACGATCTTTTTAAAAATGTAACATACCCGAGGTGTCCTATTTTGAGGACTCTTGGTCGCGCCCCTGGTGGGCCCATGAGGTCCAAGTTCAAAACTTAAACTCGACAATTTCATTCAAATCGGACTTACCGTTTAGAAGTTACATATTTATTTACCTCTATTTTTTCTATACCACTGTGCGACGACCCACTTCATCATAGTAACAATTTACTATGAATTGCAGAAAAATAAAATTTATGCTAAAAGTAAGTTCCTGAACTTAGAACCAGAAAAACTTTTTAGGCAAATATACATATAATAGAAGGTTTATAGAAATATTCCTCAACTAAAAATAAAAAATTTTTAAGAACCAATGATTCGAAGGGAATTTAGAAATCAATGGCTGAATATTTTCTTCAATATTTTCTTGTTGATTTAGCTCAATATCGTATATAATCTTATATATAAAAAGAAATGTACATTTTGATGTCACCACTAACTGCGAAAACGGGTCGACCGATTTCAACCAAAATTTCAGGGCACGTTGGGGATGGTCTGTATATGGACATGGTCATGTACATTTCACGAAATCGACATAGTGGTTCCGGAGATATGGCATTTTTCTGTACGAGTGTTAGTAACAGAACTCTTCCGTAACGGCTGGGCCGATTTCGATGAAATTGTTTGTGTGGGTTTGACCCTGAATGGTTTAGATTCACCATTGACCTATATAGGTACTGGGCGTGGCACCTCCCATACGAAATAAAAATTTATTATTGCATATCTGGAGTACTATTATAGTGGGAGTCTTCAAACTTTGTCTGAGCTATGGCAGAACAACGTTTGCCGGGACAGCTAGTAAATTAATAAAAATATAGATCAAAATTCTATGTTTACATATTTTTATTATATGCTAAAACTTAAGACCTTGGGAGCATCGAAAATGGCTAAAGTGCAATATATTAAGGGCCACCCAAGCACCTATCCCGCCATATATATCGCGGCTTCGACATTTTTTTACCTAGATTTTTTTTTCGCGAAAAAATTGTTTAATCAACATTTTTTCAACAAAAAATGCAAAATATTTTTTTTGGAGGATGTCTCACATTTTGTTCCTAACTCTGGTTCTACTTGACCGATTTTCACCATTTTCAATACCAAACAGTTCCTACCTAGTCCATCCAACGAATATAACTAGGTCGTCTTAGAATTATTTATAAGGAAACGGAATATATATGCTTTTGTGGGTCTGCAATAAATATTTCGATGTGGCTTTGATGGTGGGTATAAAAACAATTAAATTCTCTTGATTTAATAACAAAATTGTATTGAATTATAGAATAACAAACATTTAACCCAATGTATTAAATAATGTTTATGTACTTGGTGGATACATTTGGAACAGCATTTACTTTCCACCGCCACCTCCTCCGCCACCACCACCTCCATTAGCACCGCCACCGCCGCCACCTCCTCCACCTCCACCCAATGGTTTAGGATTAGGCTGAGGATTGGGATTAGGATTACCTATTTAAAACACATGTAAATATTACAAGTTAGTTTCGAATATCGTTTTCTAATTAATAATCCTACTTACCAAAAGCACAGGCTACCAAAGCCAAGACTAAAATAAACAGAGCGTAGAAATTCATCTTGTTGGAAGCACAGATGAGACAATGATGTGTGATTCAAGTATAAAAATAAAACTATTATTTATATCAAGATTTAAATGCGTTTCTGTTTTGAAAATTTTACACGTGAAATTTGTATTTCTAAGAATTTTATATCGGCGAAGGTCAACAACATGAAGTGCTCATCAATTTAAGGTTTTACCTGGATCCCAAAAGATGTCTGTCTATATACATATTTAAACTTGCTGGAGAAACTGTTTATAATTGTTTACATTATAATTGTTTACTAAATAATGAATAAATCTTGATATTTATTAAAACATCATTCATTTAATTGATTTATTAAAACAACATCATTTATTTAATTGATTTAAGTGATATTATTAATGAAGTATTATTGTGAATCTTGATTTATAAATTTGGAGGGGGTTTTTGAGAAATATTATGAAAACTATAATGCGATTTCTTGTTATCAAACACTAACATATGTATGAAAATTGCTATGAGATTTTCAGTTTTTACATATCCCAATTAACAATCGATGGTTAAACAACAGTTAAAACTAATCACAGGTCTCAACAATGACAATTTCCACTTAATTTGCTATTTTGTAGTTAATTTTAATTTATAATGGAAAAAAATGCTAACGAAAAGAAAAGTACTGAATAAATGCAACAAAATACTTTAATTTGTTACAAACTAAGAAATCTGTTTATTAATTTACATATTCGTTGTTTAAACAAATATTCATAAAAATATTTATTTTTAAAAGAAAAAAAAAAACTAAAATATGACGAAAAAATGCGAAATCAAATTTGAAAAGAAAAACAGTGCTAGATTTCTATTTTAAGTGCTAAATGAATTTAAAAAGTGATAGACATATGGTCAATTCACAAGGTCTCTTATCATGTCATATTGTCATAATGTCCTAATATTTCACAATGGTTTTTATTGTTTTTCAAGCAAAAAATGTCCTAAAATAATACTACTCTGTATGCTATGTTTATTGTGTTATCGTAACCAACCAGCCGAATTCCTAAGAGTCACTTAAGCCGAGCTGCCGAGTCGAGATATATTAGGACATTATGACAATATGACTGATAAGAGACCTTGACAATTGACCAATAGTAAATTTTATACGCTGGATGTGAGTACATATCATAGTTTTCCTTGAATTTTAAACATTCTACACATTAAGACCAAACACTGTACAGGTAAGTATATGAGGATACGTTATCTAATTTCTATTACTCTTTTGTCTATTTCAATCAATTGTAAACTATGACTATTTCGCGTCTTTCTGGAAACGGACGGGGTAAGGTTTGGACTATAAAGCGGATGAAGCAAAACTATTTCTTTCTAAATACATAGGCCCATAATCATAGTCAAACACTAAAGTCGGTTCTTTTTAAAAACACTTTTAAATTAAAAACCAGCTTTATATTATTTCCCAACTATAATCAAAATTAAAGTATGTTTTAAATTGAACCGACTTTAACTGGGTGTCACCTCAAATGTAGAAAATGTTTTCATACAATATACAAAAAAATATAGACAAGTGGCACCGCTGAACAGCTGATATCGAAAATTAAAAAAAATACAAAAAAGGTAAACAATAAAAGTAACCGGGACAACTAAAGAAAAAAAGTTTTTTGTGGTGAAAAAATGGAAAAGGTAAGATTAATATCATATTTAGAATATTTTGGTACTAATTTTATTGATAACTGTTCAATAATTGGAAATTCTCTTCCAAATTCTTATAACTTATTTTTTTTTTACTTTTTGCCGAACTTTTTTACATGGCGAAGAACAGCTGATGCTGTTGTTAAATGAGTTAATAACAGCTTCGGCTTGTTTTATATTTACAGTCGACTTTAACTTCAAAAATATACTTTAACTTGTCTATGGTAGACCTAAAGTCCACTCTTAAGTAAAGTCGACTTTATTTCTATTAAAATATATTTTATTTCTGACTATGATTATGAGCCATAGTTTTTAACAGGTTTTGCATCATGTGGTCGAGCGTTATTGTGATGGAATATTACGGTTTCATGGCTTTTCGGACATTCTGGGTGTTTTCCGGCTAATGTTCGCTTCAAACGAATCAATTGCGTGCGGTACAGGTTCCCTGGTCTGCCCAGATTTCAATTGCCCATAATAGATAGAACCAGATAGATTGGTCCTATCAAATACAGAGCATTACCTTAGTGCGTCTTTCAAGGTCTCTCGGCTTCAATTTGTATGATACCCAATTTCCCTGTATTTGGATGAATCGTGCTGTTCGCAAACATTTGAAATTGCTGCTTGAGTAGCTTCCAATGATTTTGCATGCTCTTGTTGAGTTTGACAACAATCTTCAAACTTTTTTGGCTGGCCTGGTCAATCTTTATTTTCATCTTTTGTCAAAATCACCACTTCTGAACCGCGCAAAACATATCATGCTTTTGTGAGAAATGTTGCAGCGGCACATACCGATTGCAAAACTTCCAGAATATGACGCATTCGGAGTTTGTTGTTTACACTATTATGTTCAATGTGAGAATAAATGTAACCGAAAGCGTCGAACAAGAAGATACAATGACACAAAATTGAATTGATTTTGATAAATTGACAATTGATATAACTTTTCCCGGTAATCAGAACCACCGCCGATTTTCGCTCTCGCACACTGTAATTAGTCACAGCTCTTATATAAGGCACACTTCCGAAAATCACTTTAACGTGGATAAATCTTTTAAAAGTACATATTGTTATCGATATACAATTTAGTTCAAATAAATTGTATATACACAGAAATCATGCTACTAAATTTGTTGACTTAGGTCCATAATGGGTCATACCCACGCGTGAAAAAACACTTAAAAGTGAATACATTTCTTAAAATACCTACACAGAAAGAAAAAAACACTTCTAAATTTAAGTTTATTTTACTCAAATTTAGCCAGAATTGTACTTAAAAATTTAAGTACGATTCATACTCATTTGTACATAGAATAAGTATAAACGGGGTTGATTAAAAAAATTAAGCGGAAATTTTCTTAAAACAAGAACGAAATTCTTGAATTAAGTAAGAAAATCTTGTTTTCAGTACAAGTGAGAAGTTAAATCAAGTAGTTAATTAGTTAAACTTCAAATTAAGAGTAAGATAACTTGAAATCAGGGCTGTCAGATGTGGCGATTTCTCGCCAAACGTGGCGATTTTTCATTGCCTTTGGCGACCAAAATTTCCAATTGGCGACATGGCGATTTACAGACTAGTTGGCGATTTATTTGGCGATTTTTAACAAATTATTTGTTTTTCTTGAAATAATTTCATTTCTTTGATATTTATTAACCCAATAATTAAAATTAATCACGTATTATCTGATCATATGTATGCAGGTAGCATACACGATCAAATAGTTTGAACAATATTAATTTTTTCTTCTAAAATATTTAAGCCGTCTTAATAACTTAATATGTTCATTAAAATTGGCTATTGGTTCGCCGGATTCTTTTCTGCCATTGGAATCTATCGATTTTGGCACAGAATTTGGAACGGAATTAAAAAATGGAGGAATATGATGTAGAAATTTTAAAAGAAAATGGTTTTTTGTACTTAAAAAACTTTTAAAAGAAATGCTTAAACAGTTACCAGAAAATATAACTCTTTTTAAAGTATATAATGAATTTTCAATATTAAAATGTGGAAATTTTCGGTAGTTCAAAATTCATTCATTAACTTTATTTAAATCCAAAATTATCTGCAGGGGAATATGAATTGTAATGGTCAAAATTAGCATATACCAATTAAACTTAGATCTTTAAAGGTGAAATTTCAACAAATTTGTTATATTTTTGGCCACAAGTTTACAATTATTGCGATACAGCTGTAATTGTTAAAAGCAAACTGAAATCTGGGAGTGAATGAATGTTTTTGTGTATTTATTTCATTTAATACTCAAACTCAGACATTTTGGAAATTTTCGGTAGTTCAAAATGCATTAACTAAGAGAAAAAGAGCGGTATAAAATTTACTCTCTGAGCTGTTCTCAAAGTAATTTTCTACTCGCGCTGTCGGTTACCCAGCGGATTTTTTTCCCCATACATCTTCAACTGAGACCAATGACAATGTAGATGCGACTAATCCAAAGTCTGTATTCAGTTTCCACTTACATTTACACAGCGATGGCCTAGGCCGTCATATGGGTCCAACTCTACCGACAATGTAAGCGAAGGTCGGATGGGTCCAACTCCACTTACATTGTAAGCGAAGGTCGGATGGGTCTAACTCCACTGACATTTAATCGTCTTAAATTTCTCTTTCTGAAGCCGAACATTTCTTTTAATATAAAAACACACAACAACACTTACTATTTTTAATTTATACTTATTTATTTTATTTAATTATTTATTTTTAATGCCACAATCACGGTTAAACCACTTGTACTTTCAAAAACACTTAACAATATGAAATTTTTCTTTGAAAGAATAGAAAAAACAAAGAAACACCAAACAATAAATAACGGGACAACGGCTGAACCAAAACAACAAAACTATATTAAAAATATGATACTACATTACTTAGCCATCCAATTCAGATGCAAGTACGATGACAACATTTTGTTCGATTTTGTCTTGTTCTTTAATTCTAATCACCCCTATCGCGAATCAAATTTCACATGAAATATTTTCCCTTTTCCTTTTTTCGTTCATCAACTTTGTTCACGTGAAAAAAATTCCCCTTGTTGTGAAATTTTTAGATGGAATTTTGTAAACAATAAACAGCTGTTACGAACAAAATCAACTATTGTGAATGTAAAGTTCATCATGATATTCCCGATAACAATTTTCCCTTCGAGGGAAATGGATATTTCATGGGAACAAAATTTCACATGTTATTGCCGATAGGGGTGAATATGTATTTAATTTTACAATGGAATAGCAATAGGACTCATCTGAATTGGATGCTAGTTGTATGCTCTTAACCAATTTTATTTTATGTTTTCCTATTGACATAATAGTATACATTTGGATGTGTTTTAAATTGTAATAACCTGCGGACTGCTGGGTAGTTACATGCACTGTTGCCAGATAAATTTGGTATAAAATCGTCAAAATTTGACTAAAAAATCGTCAAAATCGGCAAAATATTTTTGAAATCATCAAAAAATCGGAAAAAATAAAAATACCTACTTTTTTGTGAAATTTGTCAGTTTTTTTCGAAAAAAAACTAACAATCCAATAAAGAATTCACATATTTAAACAATTAATGTTGTAAAATAGGTTTATATAATAAGAATTATTCAATATTTGCATACAAAAATTAAATATTTGTATACTCTTCACCGTGAGTGGTAAGGGCATATATAAGTTTATAATTCAGTTTGTATTTTTCATATTTGCACAAAAAGCCACGACTTACCTACATACATATATCTCGAATACTAAGTCATGTACATAAACAATTCATATATCATATGAAAGGATTTCAAACCAACTATATGTCAATTTTGAATATTTGTTAATTAAATGATTATATGAAAACCTTGATGTGGATATAGACTTTTCATAAAATCGTCATTTTGAGAACTAAAATCGCACATTGCCATTTTTACAATCAAAAATCGTCAAAATGCCGATAAATCGGCAAATCTGGCAACAGTGGTTACGTGAATAAACAAGCAATTTCATCAGTCTGTTTTCTACGTTCCGTGTTGTTTTCGGTCTTTTGTGTTTTTTTTGTGTTGTGTGAAAAAAATATGATTGATGCAGAAGTGGTTCCGGACAAAGAAGACACCCTCCTGCTCCAGCTTCTCCAGGAGTTTCATCAGCCCAGTGTTTATGGGTATTTAAAAGGTAAGTCTATAATTTATTTATTATTGTGATTTATTTATAAATAATACAGTTATTCTATTTATAAAATATAATACAGCAAGTCAATCGAAAACATTGGATAAGTTTCTTTTTACATGTTTTCTTTTTTCTGTTTTATAGACTGCTGAATTTGCAATAATAACGGTACAACGTGGTATAACGTACAATTTTTTTCAATAAGAAATATTTGTTTCGTTTGTACTAGCACACACATACATATATAGTTGCGCATATCGTTTAGAAACAGGTTTTTTTGAGACATAAACAACAAAATGTGCACTCGTTAACAAATAATACAAGCATTTTGTTCTTAGTTAAGAATTCATGTGCTTGATGTTTGTGTGTCTATATTATAGGCACACAAACACCTATATACAGTAGCCCAATAAAGTCTACATACAGGAATTCAAATTAAATTTCTTTCGTTGAAAGCTGTATTTGTAAGTTAAAAGTAATGAAATATATTTGTTAAAAAAATAAATTCACACTAAAAAAAATTAAAACAACATCACTTAAGTCGAGTTTAGTAACATTTCCTATCATGTCCAAAATTTCACCGTTATTAGAATTTTTGATTCTGAGTCAAATAACGATTTTTTTTTTTGGTTTTTTGGGCTTTTATGTTCAAAATATTATGAAACTTAATAGCCCCGCCCACCCAAAAGTAGGTGTGACCGAGAATAAATTTTTCATTATTTTGCTCAGAATCAATAACTAATAACGGTGAACTTTTGGGCGTTATTTGAATTAAAAATTGAATTTATTTATATTAAATATTGTATTAAAACATTATATTGAAGTCCTTAAAACCATTGTATTTACATTTATTCAAATTGAAATATTATTTAACGGTTGTGTAATTATTTTAGTACTTAATCTTTTACAATTGTCAAGCTAATCTTTACTACAAAAAGTAATTTTATGTCAAAACTATTTTGGCATTAAAGTTAGCTGCGACTAACAAAATGCATATTTAAATCATTCTATTTATAACCATTGAACGGTGAGCTTGAAAATATCTCCAATAAATATTGAATTCCTCTAACTGATTAAATTGTATTCCCTTTTTATTTTTCTCTATTTATAAACATAATTATAATTGTATTGGAGCAATTGTAATTAACCAAACATTTCTTTTAGATTCAAAAAAGCCTAAATCTCTACAAGCAACAAGATAAACTTGTTTATTTATAATAAAAGTAGGAACTTTTAAAACTCTATAAAGTTCAGATTTTATTCACATTTATTATTATATATCTCATAAAAAACTAAAAAAACTGCTTTAAATTAAAGTAACATAATAATTTTTCCTGTATGTAGACTTTCTTGGGTTACTGTATGTATTTACATGTGCACAATTTGTTGTTTGCGTCGTTGTGTGTATTAGTATAAAAAACAGCTAGGGTTTTTAATTTCCCGACCTTTTTTGATTCCCGGGAATCGGGAAATTTTTTTCTACATTCCCGGGTACTCGGCTATTCGCGAAATATATAATGATACTGTAAATTAGGAATATTATAGCCAAATTTTATATAAAAACTTAGTGTTATAATTATTAAATATCAGAGCTTCGCTTTCATTCCATAAATCCATTCCTAATATTTAAGTTTTTAGATTCATTCCAAAGCCTTTGTTTAATCTGAATTAATTTTAAAGTTAATTAATAACATAATTTATTCAAACTTTGAATGATTAAATTTTTGTTAAATCAAAGCATTTACAAAATTAATTGAAAAAATGTCTTAAACCTTTTTGTGAAAAATTGTTAAAAAATTTAAAAAATGGGCATTTCTGCGATTTTTAACGCACTGGATGCACCTTTTTCGGGTAGGTATGTTCCGTACTTTTTTTCTACTAGTCAATATCTACAACTTTGCTTCAGCCACAAAAGTGATATTCCGTACGGTATACGAGATATAACCATGCTAAAATATAGAAAAAGTGATAAAAATCCACCTTGAGGAAAAAAAAATCGTATGGCCATTAAATTATTACGGCAGCCAACTTGACAAAACTAATGATGCAGAAGTTCTTATTTTTGGGGCTACTTTCACGTGCAATTGTCAGAATTGAGTCCCAAAGCAATGAACTGAAAAATGTTGTACTGTGTAATTTAATCATTTAATAAATTTTTGAAGCTATTTTGTTATGGATTTGAAGAAGAAATTTAAAGAAATTAGAATGATTCAATAAGAAATCAATTCTATAAATAATGAAGTCTCTTTTTAAATTTTCATACGAAAAACCCCAAATAAATAATAATAATAATAAGCGGTCTATTATTGCCAAGATATAAGCAAAAAACTGTAAAAAACTTTTCACTGTTTTTTGGTAAAAAAAATAGAGTTCTAACATGTTTTCTATGTATTTTCGTCAGTTTTTAATTCCCGACTAAAAATCCCGGGAATCGGGTATTGAAAAATTGGCAAAATTCCCGGCAAATTTGTACCGGGAATTCCCGGGATAAAAACCCTAATAAGATACGCAATCAAAAAAACGACCTCTTTCAGGTTTTTCCCCAATTTCAATTTGACAAAACAACTTCTCTCATAGAATTCAAATCATTTTAAAAAAACTAGTAACTGCCAAAACAGCCTATCTCTATTTAGTTTTAGCACATTATTAACAATTATTTTTTGATAAAACAGCTTCTTTGGAAAGAAGTCGTTTTGTCGAAAGCAAAGATTGAAATACCTACCACTTGTCTGAGACAAGTAGATTTTTAAATCAGTTGATCGCGAGTTTTCGTTTTGACAAAACGTCTTGTATCGACAGAGGTTCTTTTACAGAAACGAAAATTTAAAAAAGTTAAGTCTTATCTTAACATAAGTGCTTTTAAAAATGGAAAACAGAAGAAAAGAAGCTGTTTTGCTACTTAATACTAGAATAAATAAAAATAAATTAAAATTCGTATAAATGAATGAATTAAAAAACTTGAGGCTATGGCCAATAATGTGAAAAAAGGACACGTAAATATGTCTTTGTTTTCGACCAAACTAGAAAAATCTTTTGCTAAATATATGGTTCAAGTGATGAAAATACTTTGCCAAAAATTTCGATGATGTGAATGGATTGACCATACATTTCTAGTTGTGTTGCATCTTGAGTTTGATACAGTGCATGAGCAAATTGAAAAAAATTAAGAAAAATTCATCCTTTTCAATATACCATACACACGACTGGGTAAATTTAATAACGGCTACAAATCGTTCATGAATTAAACCAAAACTATTTATTTAGATTTTATTGGTCTGATGAAAGATAGATACACATGGAGGAAATGCAACATTTTAGGTATTTATAAAAATAATTTTATTTATAGGCTACATTATATATTAACTTTTTACTACTTACATACATATATCTTTTTCAGGTAAAAAATTTGAGTGAAAATAGTAAACCTGGAGTTTTGCAGTACAAATCATCACTAGACCCAGGATAGGCTTTTAAGCAGCTAGACATCAACTCTCGTCGTCTAAAGATGCCGATTCCACAATTGGTCGAAGTTACATGTCTCCATTCGTCGTATCACATAACAAAAAACGCGATTTGATGGATATGCTGCCACTGATAAATACCTATCTACACATTTTTTAAAGCATAAAGATCGTTTAACATCTATCTGGATCTTGACGAAGAAGAAACTCAATAAAGTTTCACAAAGTAAATCGCAAAATATGATTTTTTACTGTTTTCTTCTTATAATAAGATAATAGTATTATTTTATTTAAAAGTTAATTTTTATATTAAAATTCAACCTAATCAAATATTTACTATTTTTAAAGAAACATTTTTATATTTGATTAATTATTTGGCTATTGTAACGAAAAAGTTGAATAATTTTTTTTAATAATACCGAAATATGTTTGTCAAATCAACTTCTTTCGACTTTTTTTATATTTCAATTTCACAAAACAACTTGTTTTTACATAAGCCGACTCTAATTTAATTAAAACAATTTTGACAAAACGACTTATATGATACAAGCTAATTTGTTTGCTTAAAATTTGTTGTTGCTGTTTTAAAGAAAACTATTGCTCTTTCAAACAAAAGAAAAAGCGCTACTTGTTTATTGGATATTTGTCTATAATGTTTATATGTATATAATATTTCCTTGATTTTCTACACAAGAACTTTTGTTAGTAGTTTTTACAGTTTTTTCGCTCTCCTGAAAAGTTGACGTTTTAGAAAGAAGCCGTTTTGTCAAATGTCCACAGATATTATAAAAGAATTTATAAACAATTTTCATATTATTTCATTTGTTTGTACATTTTTAGCTTCTCAGGTAACATACAACAGCTTGCAATATATGAAAGGTGAAAACATTAAGGAAGCAATACCTCGTCTTGGTCTTCGAATCGAATTTAGGAAGAAGCTTTTAAATGGAAAAAATTCAGGTAAGCATTTAATAATACTGATTTTTGCAAATATAATTTAACAAATATTAATCTTATTCTATAGTTTGGCGTCGATGACGACACAATTTCTGTCCAATTCAAATTTTGCCACTTCCGTGGCAAACGAGTTTTAAGTAAGGTAATACTATTGTTAAATTGTATATTTCTTTTTTATCTCATATTGCAAGTATTATTAAATATTATATTTTTAAAACAAAATAAAATTTATTAAAAATAAAAAATAATGTGTTTTTCTTTAATCAATCTTAGTTTGGCTTGCATCAAGTACGAAATCGAGCTTAACCTTCGCTGACCATTACGGATTTAGTAGTTTAATAATTTTTTTAATTTTGTTTCAATTTTAATGAAATTAAGACTAACTGAACAAATTTTAGACATCTGTAGAATTTATTAAAATCATTTTAAACTTTTTATGAGGTTTTTTTGATTTTTTAAAATTTTGTTCGTCGCATATATGTATAAAAGTGCAGTACCACCCGGGTGGGTATTGGAAAACCATGTACCTTTGGTAAAGCGAAGGTTAAATCAATCCAATTTTTGTATTATATCAAGTACGAATTCGTGCTTAAATCTAGTTCAGAATTCTTGAAACAAGCTCATTTTGCGATTAATTCAATCTCGGACATTCTTACACCAATCCGATTTTTGGATTAAATCAAGTATGAATTCGTTCTTAAAACAAGTTTAAAGCTTGAAGCAAGCTCATTTTAATATTAATTCAATCTCGGCCGTACTTAGAGCTTGATGAATCCGTTAAGTACGGGTCATAGTTTTTTAGAGGTATTCTGATTATGGGGGTATTATATAGAATATCAGATGTGCGTGAAGTTAAATTAACAGAGTTAACAGACTTCTGTTTAAATATTTACATGCACTGTTGAACATTCTAAATCAAGGAAAGTTTACTCAAAATAACCATACGGTTGGACCAAATGGACCACTAATGATGGCAACGGGAACTAATCTCCCGCTTTTTCCAAAAACTAATTCAATTCATAAATGTCAAACATATTTTTATATGTATTTTTTTTGGAATTTTTAAAATTTACTTATAATGGATGGATGAATCTCAATTCCTGGTAAACGGGAGATGATGGGCAGGTGGAACTTGCTGGAATTTATAGCCAAGATGTTTTTCTATCATAACTCATGATCATAACCCTTATCAGTGCGAGTTTTGATAGAGAAATTTAAATTTTTCGGAAATTTAAATTTCTTGGGAGGATGAATCTAAATTTCTTGGGAGGATAAATCTAAATTTCTTCTGGCAGAAGATAGGTGGTGTTTTACTATCATAACTCATTCGCACCCTTTAACATTGCGAATTCTGATAAAGAAATTAAAATTTTAAGAAAAATTTTTTTTTTAGGATGAATCTAAATTTTTTGGAAATGGGCGAAGGCGGATGGAAATTGCTGGAATTTATAGATAAACTGTCCCACTATAATAATCAGTGGTCATAATATTTAACAGAGTTTAGTTTGAGAAGAATTTTTTTAATTTTTACCAAAATTTTATATTGGTAAAAATTATCGGATTCATCCCTCGAATTCTAGGAAAATATGGGCGGATGGAACATGATGGATGATAATCAGGGTTCATAATATTTAACATAGCGGGTTTCGATACGAATTTTAAAAAATATATTTCGAATTTTTTAATATTATTTTCATAAAAATAAATTCTCAATGTTGGAAAAACACTTATCATAAGAAAAACGTTAATTTTGCGAACTATTGTACATAGTTTATTTTCCAAATTATTAGGAAATATTTACTAATGGTGTTTTCTTTTCTGGCATAAATTATGCATTTTTTCTGCCTTTTACCCTTTGTGTCCTTTTCTTATAATGTTACCCTGAAACCCTGGGTATATGCTACATGTTTCACCCTCAATTTTATCAAAGGGTTAGAAACGCACCACTTTTTTATGTAAACAAAAAGTATAGTTTTATATTTCGAAGCTACATAAAAAAAAATTGCATAAATGGTAATGATTTTTTGTTCTATTGTGATCGTTAAAAATGCAACACATTATGAGTGTATGGGTAACATTTAATAAATGGTACAAAATATATAGGCAACATTTTGTGTCAGAAAAGAAAACACCATAAATGTCAATAACTTGAAATCAAAATTAATTTTGTACATGTTTTAAAACATTTTAATTTAGTATATTGCATTTCATGCCATGTGAACCAACTTTTGGATAGTAACTCAGACACAATTTTTCAACAAGATCGGTCGAGAACTCTCTGAGTTAGAGGGGTTCAAAATTTGACATTTTGGCCAAGCAGGTGTTTTTTCTTATCCATGTAACTTATTACCTATTGTTCATAGGAAAATGTTTCCCAAATAGTATAGATCAGAGATCGAAAATAACTCGTCCATATATCAAAAAACCCAAATTGTGATTTATATTTTTGTGATCAATATAAATCACTGAAAATAAGAGTTATAAAATTATTAATTGTTTGGTATGATCTTTATTCGTTTCGTTGTTTTTTATTGGTTTGGTGTGAGATAAACAATTCGTTTGTTCTTAATAACTGTTACTTTCTCTTTTATTTACATATAACATATTATTAGTAATTTTTAACAAATTATGGAAATAATATAAGTATGAAGTAATTTGTGCGATTTATTTTCCATGTTCGCAAATAAAAGTCGTTAGCTGACCTTTACAAAAAAAATAAATAATAAATCACTCATCCAGATTATTTGTGTTTGCTTCTTTTCTGTTTCTCTCAACCCCAAGCCTAAAAAGTTCTCGAATAAATCACTCTCTCAGTGATACAGTGAATGTCACTTAAAATCGTACACCATCGTAGTCAAATTTTATTCATTAGTTTTAGAAAGTTGATGTTTTGGAAATATTTTAAAATCCTATTTTTATATTGTGTGTGTAATTGCCCTTATCCACAAATAAAAAAAATTGGGTAAGACTGTCAGTGCCCAGAATATCAACGCTTCTTTTAAAATCGTAAAGGCACTAAAAAATAGCAAATGATACCCTACAAAGTATTAGGATTATTTAATATTAACATTTTTTTTTTAATTTTTAAAGTTTTAATTATAATTTAATATAATTGTACGAATTTAAGTGTAATATGAATTCTGTGATGTTCTTTAATTTTCATGAATATTTTTTTAACGAATTGAGGTTTTGTTAACTTTTTTGTTGAAATACATATTTTTTGTTCCAATTAATAAAATGACTTTTAATTTTTTATATAATCACCTATTATTGCCTGTATAATTTCATAATATTTAAAAAGAAATATGTTGTACGATTTTGAGTGACACTCACTATATCACAAACAATTATTTTTAATGGCTGCGAATGAGAAATTACCATTGAAATTAAAGTGAACCCGTTATTTTCGGTCTCTGGCTTAGATAGCTATTTCTTCAATCTTTCAAAAAAAAAAATTTAAAAAAAAATAAAAAATTCTTAATATTTTTTGCCGAAACAAAAACTTTTTTTAAAATGGGCCCTTTCTTAAAATATTTGGTTGCCTAGTGGGATGCGAGTGTTCAATATTGAAAGTTTGGTAAATTACCTAAGCTATGATATAACGTAAAAATTGGATAAGCCGTTAACAAGTTACATATATCCAATTAAAACTGAGCGATATTCCTCCATTATTATATAAAATTCAAACTTTGAAATCTAAACCAGAACATTTTTAAAATTTCAAAGAAACTTACTCGTGACAAAAAAAAACTGTTTCCAATTTTTAAACATGTTAGAAAATGTATGTATCCTTCAATATTTTTGTTCTGTAAATTGCATACAAAAATATAGAAAGTGGATTTTTTTTCCAAAAATCAATTTTAACCCAGATATGCCGATTGCTTGAGGTTGATAATTTTAAAATTACTTTTATATTATTTTGGAAGCAAATGAGAAATAAAAAACTGTGCAATTAGAGTTTTTTAAAAATTTATTGAAAAAAGTGGTTTTTTAAGGACATTGGGGTAACAACAACAAAACTAACTCGCAATAATGAAACATTCATGCATATAACAATCAAGCTACTCTTCATAAATATAAATTCCAAAGAAATATAGTATTTAATCACTTGTAAATGTACAAAATTTTACTTTCCGTACAAACGAGATATGTCCATAATGACTGAATATGGGCATTATGAAAATATCACAAATTAAAAATTCAAAAACTCAAAAATATTAGCAAAAAATAAAGCGATCACACAATCTCCCATGAGGTATTGGTGAGTACGTGAACAAAAAAATTGGTATTTTGATCAACGTGACGTATCCTGTAAACAAGAACTACATGTACTACATGTAGTATAGTCGGCATATATGGGTTAAATTTAATTTTTCAAAAAAAGTTTTGTTTTTAAATTACAATTTATATAAACGTATTATAGAGCAGTTACACCGAAGCGAAATCTAGTACATATGAGATCTCTAGTAATTTTGACAAGATTTCCCATACAAAATGAAACCTAGTTCGTGACAAAATTTTTCGGAAATCTACTCAGTACCAAGTGATGCAACCGTGAATTTCTTAATAATGGACTAAAAAATACAGCACTGTACAAGTAAAATTTGACAGCTACAAATAAAAAATAATATAAAAAGTGCGCAAAAATTTAAGTGTTTCACAAATGGGCAAATATGAATAAAAGGTAAGTAATACACATTAAAATACAAATTATAATACTAACAATTAACTTAATTACAGCAAACGCACCTACTTACAAAGAAAAAAAAAACTGCGGACCGCTGATGAAGAGGCTCTTCTTATTACACTCTAGTCTGATCATATTGGAAGTCTGCGAGGATGTAGGAAAAATAGCCACATATTTGAGGAGATGGCAAGCGTTATGAAAAGCAGTGGTTTTCAATTTTCTTCCGAAGAAATAAGGGTGAAAATTCATAATTTGACTAAAGGTAGGGTCACACATGGCAAATATTTGACGAAAAAAACGTAACCACTGTGCTAAACTTATTTAGCACACATTTGTTTGACGTAGTTTACTCGTCAATTTAGTGGTTATGTATTTTTCGTCAAATATTTGCCATGTGTGACCCTACCTTAAGAAGTACATGTACGTTAAAATCGAATAAGTCCATCACTGATAATAAATATACTTACATATTAACATTTTTTATGAACCATTTTAGAGATGAAAAGCGTAAGGTTGGACCATCTGGCGGATCTCCTTCAAGTTGGCAATAAAAATGGTAGCGGGCGTTATGGATTTGTTGTAAGCACACAAAAAAATGGATTTTATGGTAGAATCGAATCCAATGGTGCCTCCATCGCGCACTCTAAACAAATTAAAAAAACACGAAATTCGAAGCATTCGGCGAATAATTGCTAAAAATTGTAGCATGTCACATTATTCATTTCATATTTTATATTTATATTTAGAACCCTATATTTGTTTATAAATCATTCTTACCTTCAACCAGAAAAGAACATTGGCCGACTTATTATAAGTACCGGGCGTGCCTTTTCTATTGTGCAAGAAACACATTTAACACATCATGATCACACACAATTTTCGCAATAACATTGTTTCAAAATGAATAAAAATACCAAAAGGCCACAAATTGGCATGACAGAAAATTATGCCAACAGAAAAGGCAATTTAGACTGCAAAGTAATGATCAAGAAGTGCCATCCAAAGATATTGCCAGAAAAATGAAATCGGAACAACTTCGGATATTACAACGCAACAAAGTCTTCTTATCGCCCTCTATATTTAATTGAAACTGACAAAAACTGGATGACATTTATGCAGCATATGTATGTATGTATTTATGTATGTATGTATATCAAACCCTCTAGATGTATACCTATTTTCAACAAAACAGCTAAATTTGCTACAAAGGCATAAACAACATCTTATAAAACAAAGTAGATATACTTTATTTTTTGATGCCACAAGCAATATTGTCAGAAAATTGGATAAAACCTCAAAAAGAATATTTTTATACTTTCTGGTGGCACATATAAGCAGTTGTATTAGGTGTGACGATTTTACGTAATTTTGACAATTTTTTATATTAAATTTAGTGGTTTGACGATTTTTTTTGTAAAATTGCTAACATGACGATTTTCTACTTCTTTTATTATAAAAATATGGTAACATTTATGAAAATCTCATCTACATTGCATGTTGAATGGCACAACTAAGAAGCATAGCAATATGTGCACAAGTAAAAATGTAAATGAAAGAGACAAATATAAAATATGTATTTTTTTTTTGCAAATATTTGTAACTGTAAATTCGAAAAGAAACTAAATAAAAAAGAATTGTTATACGTGCTTGTTGTAAGAATATTTCGACAATTAATTTAAAGTGTGTGTAAATAAGAAAAAATGAACGATATTTGGAAATAATAGGTAATCAAATATTATTTTTTTTTAAGCATTATTTATAAATACAATTTATTTTAGATAAAAATTTTAACCAAAGTGACAGTGAACTAGAGGATGAAGACCTAATTGATGTTGATGAAGTAAATGAGGTGAATTAGTAGTTTTAATTTATTAAAGAATTTATTTTTATGTTTTGGATAATTTACAGATCCTGCTGAAAAAGAAACGAAAAGTTCGTGATGAGTAGGCTGCAGAATTTCATTGGATGGAGGTAAAAAATTCGCAGGTTAAGTGCAAAATTTGCCTCAGTAACCTTAAAGTTTCTTCAGGAAGGTCTGATTTATTAAGACACTCTGTCTAAAAAACATTTAGAAACTCAAAAGTACCCTAGTCAGCCCACAATTTCTTCAGCTTTTACTGATCAAAAGAAGCTGAAATTAAAATATCTTTGTTTTTGGCTGAACACAATATTGCATTTTTATCTGTGGACCACTTGACAAAATTAATGAAAAATGTTTTTTTGGATTCATCAGTCAACTGGTAAGAATCTGTCTGTAGCTAAATTATTTAAAGATGACATTCCGAATTTGGTAGATTTGAAATGTATTTGTCATTCCCTTGCATTATGTTCATCATATGCATGCTTCAAAATTCCTTCGTCTGTAGAAACTCTTTTCAGAAACATTTACAATTTTTTGAAATACAAATTGAACTGCTTCCCAAACTAGATTGCTTTCATTAGAAGCAGTAGTTGTTCGAATTCTACAATTATACGAAGCCCTAAAAATATATTTTGCTTTTGCTGCTAATATCGATGACATCGATACAGCTAAAGATATATTAACAAATTTATGTTACACTGAACGTGGAAAAATCTAAGTCACCTCTAAGAAAAGGTATTGAAACAGTTTGAGGATATGGAAGAATGTAAAGATAACAAAGTTGAGGATATCAACTGTGCCAACTATAAAAAAACCCATATTACTTAACAGGACTAAAAATATATAATAATATAAAAAAATCTACAACAAATTCAAAAGTACCTAATGGTTATTATAATGAAAAATTTGCATTGTTGTTGCTAAAAAAAATATGCGCCCTATGCTCCTCTGTGGACAAACATTATGGTAAAATTTGTAGACCCTAACAATTCAAGAATTTGAAATAGTACCGTGTTAAATTATTTTCATATAACAATAAATATCATTAAAATATATTTTGCTTATATTGCTAATATCGATGACATCGATACAGCTAAAGATATATTAACAAATTTGAATGACATCAACGAGCTTTATTTGTGTTTTTTAAAATATACATATGTATACTTACGGCCATTTTCACAATGTACGATTAAATGTTAACGTGAACTTTAACCGCAAGTTAGGCTAATCTGAATTTCACAATGTGAGATTAACTCTTAACTGACACTATTTAACAACAAAGTTGCTGTTAAATATAACCGAACAAACTTCGCCGGTTAGCATCTTAATTGTAAGAAATATAATAAAAGAAAATGGAAAATCAACATTTATATTTCTGTAATATTTTTAATTTTAAAAATGTAAAGCGCAGAAAAAGAAATTTGGCGCGGCGTAATCATTTTTCTTTAACTGATGAAGAATTCAGACAAAGATTTAGAATATCAAAGTCCACAGCAAAATACGTTGTTAAACTTATAGGCAGCAACATAAAATATGCAACAACTAGGTAAGGTGCTTCAAAAAAGTTTATCTAATATAATTAAATAAAAAATATTTTATTAATCTGCTTTATAGAAATCGATCACTATCACCTATGGAAATGCTGTTGTTGACTTTAAGGTTTTACGCTACAGGCAGCTTCCTGATTGTAATAAGCGATTATTGTGGAGTATCTATCGCAACAGCAAGTCGCGTTGTAAAAAAAGTGTCGAAAGCAATTGCAAAACTTTCAATGAAATTTATAACAATGCCACATTCTCAGGAGGATATGAGGAAGACAGCTTTACATTTTTATGGTATTTCAAAGTTTCCTAAAGTCATAGGAGCTATAGATTGTACCCACATTAAATTACAATCTCCTGGAGGGACTGATGCTGAAATTTTTAGATGTCGTAAAGGTTATTTTTCATTGAATGTACAAGTAAGGTTTCTTTAAATTACAGAATTTTCTGAGATTTAATAAGCATACGAATATATGTAAATTATTTGTAGGCTATTTGCAACTCTAACCTGGAAATAAGAGTCAGATGGCCTGGATCGGCCCACGACAGTTATATTTTTAATAACAGACGTATTAAAGCTAGATTTGAAAATGGAGATTTTGGATCCTATTTACTTTTAGGCGACGGCGGCTATGGTGTTAAGCCATATTTGATGACACCATTAAGCAACCCACAGACTGAGGGAGAAAAATTATACGAGTCACAAATTAGAACACGAAACGTAATAGAACGGTGTTTTGGAGTATTGAAGCGACGTTTCCCAGTATTATCTCTGGGAATAAGAGTATCCCTTGACTCTACTATGGCAATAATATTGTCGTGTACTATTTTGCACAACTTATGCCGGATTCTGAAAGACGTTTATGACTTTGATAACTATTCCATATCAAGCGATGAAAACGAAATTATCGGAGATGGATTATCGAGGACACGAAACAGCCTTATTGAACATTTTTTTTCAATATTGTAAAATATTTGTTGGTTTTGAGGGTCTTAAATAAAGAAAGTTTTTGTATTAATCATCAATAGCCGTATTTTTTCATAATTTGCTTAGTAGAATTTATAAAATCATTTGTAAAAAAAACTGCAACTTCATGTACTGTGGTCGTATTAAATATTTATTTACTTCACATATCGTCACCTTAAATTCAAACGGACGTTACTACACTTTCAATTTGTATAATATAAAAATTAAATAGAAAATCGTTATATGGTTCAGGTATTTATTTACGTAAATATTTTTCTTATAATTTAATTCACAGCCTTGTTAGGCAATTTAAGGTATCAATGTATCACAAACAAACAAAATAACACAAAATATTGAATAATTCACAAAAAGACAAAAAAAAATATATATACAGCAGAGCTGTAAATGTATCATTCTTTTTTGATTTTAATTCGTTATGAATTAGCTAAATTTTGAATTAATTCTTGAATGAAATTTGAATCAATTCAAACGAATTAGGCAGAAATGAATTTTAATTCATTTCCAATTCAAATGAATTTGTTAAAATTCGTTTTCAATTCAAATGAATTTGTAAAATGAATTGAATTCAAAATCAATTCAATTCAAATTAACTGGAAATAAATTGCAATTCACTTTGACAAATTCATTTGAATTAGAAACGAATTGCAATTCATTCTACAAATTCATTTGAATTAGAAACGAATTGCAATTCATTTGAATTGGAATTCATTTTTACCAAAATCATTTGTATTGACTCAAATTTCATTCAATTCATTTTTTTGTCTGAATGATTCGCGAATTAATTCAGAAATAAATGATTCATTTACAGCTCTGATATTCAGTGACCTCAAATTATTTGTTTTTTTAAGATAATGAAAATCTTAAAATCTATCCATTGATTAAAATTTAAAAGTTTCGGTTTGTTGGATATTTGGTTGAAAAATAGATTCGGTTATGAAAAAAAGATTTAAGTCGAACTATAATAATTTTCACGATCTTAAAAAAATCAAAAAATTCACTGGTGTTTACTCACTTTTTTAACTGTATGTAAACATAAAAATTAACGAAAAAATAAATAGAATTTCATAATTTCAAAGCAGTAGAAATTATCAATATTTATCTTTTTGCTCAAATTTCTGAATTTCTAATTTTTTTAATTGTATTTCTAATTTTAATACTTCTTCTTTCAAACGAAGTTCATTAATTTGTAGATTATGTCTCTCTTCAGCTCTTGTGTCCTCATTTTCGAAAAAAGACATCTGCTTGTCTAGCAGTTGATCACTTTTATCGGGAACAGCGCACTTTTTAAAGTTAAGTTTTTCAGACTTCTGCTTCTTTAACTTTGAGGGGTTCCATTTACTCCATGAGTTGGACTGAAATAGTTATATAATTTTTAAATATTTAGATTGATAAATAGATAGTTAGAAAAATATTTAATTAGGTAAATATTTAGTTAGATAAGTAAATATATCGAGCCCTTATAGCCAAATTATCGAAAGCGACATTTTCTAATTTTTTTTATTGCAAAAATTAAAATTTTATGGACCGACTGATGTTTTAGCGTTCTCAGAATATCAAAATTGTTAATAACTTAAAAATTATAGGGGGTAAGATTTTATCGTAAGTCAATGTTTATATTTTACAGAAAACGAATTTTATCGTAAGCGACACACAGTGGTATCGAAAAAAAGAGGGAAATAAATCTGTAACTTCCAAATGGTTAGATTGGTTTGAATGAAATTTCAAATGAAAAGAAAAAAGAAAAAGTGTTGTCGAGTTCAAGTTTTGAACCTTGACCTCATGGGCTCACCCGGGGCGCGACCAAGGGTCCTCAAAGTAGGACATGTTAAGTAGGGCTTTTTATATTTTTAAATAATCCAATTTATTCGTTTGTGTTCCGATTTCAAAAAAAATACACACATATAATCTTCTCATCGAGCACTATAAAAAACCTTGTCCTAGCTGTCAAATATCTCTTATAGCTTAGGAGATATTCGCATATGAAAATTAAATTTTCAACATTTTTAACCACCATACTCCAGTTTTTTGAAAATTTTTTCCAACAACAAGCTTACACTATTGTATTTGAATTCAATAATACACTCGATACAATGATACAAGGGGTTTTGTGAATTCAGCAATTGTACACATAATTTGTACGAATAATAATATTTATGTACTTATTCTATGTTTTTAGAGTTTAACAGCCATATGCATAAACATTTACAAAAGGTTTATAAACCAATTATAGGAACATTTTCATAAAGTTGTATTCATAAACGATTGATAGCTTAAAATACCTTTGATAAACAATTGTTAAGTCTACAAATTTTATAGTAGGTTCGACCCTACTTTAAACCTACTTTAAGGAATTATTTTTACTTTTTATCTTAAAAAGAGGATTTTAAAGATAAATTTGGAATAATAGACGATAATATTGCAATTGATAAGCACAATTTCCACTCCGCTGGCGAATATGTTCCATTTTAATAGTATATGATTTTGTATGATATTCCTCCGGCAGTGTTCTACATGAGGTTCACAAGTGAGTTTGATTGGCATTTTTGTCATTTACTTTTAACCTGCAACGCCATATAGTAATAAAATGTGTAAACATTGTGGAAGAAGCTTCACACAAGTTATACCCTCTGCGATGGGTAGTCATCTTGACGCGATGCAGAGGCTTAAGTGCAAGGAGCCATGGGGCCGTGCTGGCAGGTACAACCATACCAGAGAGGCTCATGGTGAGCACGAACTAAGAACTACCCTTCCCTTGTCAAGTAGCGTCTGTATATCCCTATGGGGCGGCTACTTGACGGTACTGTCAGAAGGTTTTCCCTTTCAATGAGATTGGGGCCTTCCTGACAGTACATGTCCGCTTTTCTGGACCCCTTGGGTCCTCTGTCCCTTTCCCTTACAGAGTCCGAAATCCACCAGCGTCTGTTCCCATATTGGGCGGCTTGGTGGTCTGTTTGACCCCAGTGGGGCGGCAGTTTTTCACCTGGCAGCTAGGTATAAAATGCACTTTTTACGTCGGTCCGTCCGATAAATGGAAGAAAACAAACAGTGCCCTATGTATCCGGTCGGGGGCCTCATAATCTCCGGAGACCCTATTCCCGCGGCGGCGATTTCAGGTCGCAGTGAATCGAGAGCTACTGAGATCCAGGTTAGTTCGGTGGCGACACCGGGCCGAGCTAATCTGCTAGCTACTGGCGCTCAACAACAAGCAGGAGGAGTTTTAGGGAAACCTAAAACATCTGAATGCGCAAAGACTGCATCCTCTAAAAAAGGATGCAAGAGTAAAAGCAGCGAGGTGCCTCTGAATTTCAACCCAAGCACCTCGAAAGCTGCCTTGGCCCGTACCGACAGAGGATCGGTAAAAACCCCTGTTTTGGGAGCTGCTAGCTTGAAAACTCAGGCTGTAGCTAACCCAGTGCCGATTGTGAGCAAGGGTGCTGCGAACAAGATTTCGGGTACCCAAGCTACACCTCTCCCTGCCAGCAAAGGAACTGCGAACAAGTTTTCGGGTTCCCAAGCTGTGCCTCCTGCCCAACAGGGCGACAACAACCCCACAAGGCACGTGACACCAGCCAGAAGGGCTTTTTTGAGACGGCGAGCCGCCGAGAAAATTATCGACCGGTTAGGCAACAAACCTGCCGAGTCACTCTCGACTGATGATTTATCATCTCTCAACTGGGCAAGGAACATCATAGCTGACCTGCAGAATCCTCATCATGCGTCTAAGGACGCGCCTAAACGGCAACGTTCCGAACAAATCCTTCAGCGAGGTGGCTAAAGGTCATCTTGTTCGGGCTGTCATCGATCGGAGTGACTCTGACTGCTCTATATCCCATGCAAATTGGGATATGGTGCGCAGAAAACTGATGGGAGTGTTCTGGCGAGTTCTCAAAGAGAACCCGGGACCCCCCCCTCAGTGTGATGATGCCGGCTGGTATCGCGGTCGGGTTAAACTAATGGCTTGTTCAAACGAGCGATCTGCCATGCTTTTTAAGCAGGCTGTCGCTCTGTTGGACGGCCTTTGGGAAGGAGCTAGGCTGAATGTGGTATCTGTTGACGAGATACCACGCCGGCCTAGATCCACAGCCCGAGTTCCCGACGAACCGGCGAAACCGGAGGAAATACTGGAGCTCCTTCGGATCGGAAATCCTGACATCCCTACACATGATTGGATGGTTGCCAGGGTCTCCGAATCTGAAGGGGGATACAGGAGGATCACGGTCATCATGAACCAGGAGTCCCTAGCGCCTCTTCGGAAAAATCTAGGAAAGGTCTACTACGGTTTCGAGTCGATCTTTCTTAGAGTTTACCGAGGAGACGATAAGGGTAAACTGGTTCAGGATGACATTGAACCTACCCCCGAGGACATGTCTTGCGATGAGACTACTAGTTCTGTTGCTCAAGAGGACACCCATTCCAACTCTGAAATGGTGTGTGAATTTTTTGGGCCATTGGACGATGTAGTTGACGTGGACGCCCTCTTGGACTCGAGTCCCTCGGACCAAGAAGACGTCAACGTCACAATCGTACAAAAACACGGAGATGGTGAAGGTAACTCAAATTAATCTTCACCACTCCAAAGCAGCTTCGGCTGCCCTGCTCCTCCGGATGTCCGAGAGAGGGGAGGAGCTAGCACTCATCCAAGAACCCTGGATCCATCGAGAAGGGGTTCGCGGACTAGGTGCCAAAGGCCATAAGCTACTATACATGAAAGGCTCAGGTAACATTAGATCATGTATAGTAGCTAGCAACAAACTCAATATCTTCATTCTTTCTGATTACAGCGATGAAGATACTGTGGTAGCGGCCTGGGAAACTGGTGTAGGAACTATACTAGTTATCTCAAGCTACATGGCACATGACCACAGCGAACCACCACCAAACAGCAAGGTTCGCGACATAATTGAAAGGGCAAGAGTTGAGAATCTGCCGGTTATTATTGGAGCTGATGCCAATGCACATCATATTGTATGGGGCAGCTCGGATACCAACGCAAGGGGTGAGTCAATTTTCGAATTCATTCTTTGTAATAACATAGACATAGTCAACACTGGTTCAGAACCAACCTTTGTAGTTACTAACAGAAGGGAGGTTCTTGATTTAACGCTAGTTAGTTCTAGGCACTCAGATCTTATCAGTGGATGGAGAGTTTCGAATGACTGTTCATTCTCTGATCATATGTACATAGACTTTGTTATTGAAGTTCGTGAAAAGGGGGCTATGCCCATCCGAAACAGGAGAAGGACTGATTGGGTTGGGCAACATGCTACTCTCTCTCGCCTTCTCCCTGACCCTCCGATCATTAGTGATCGGAATGATATTGAAATTGCGGTCAACAATTTGACTAATGCGTTTGATAGAGCGATATCAGATTCATGCAGACCTAGTATCTGCAGAGGTAGGAAAAAACCACCTTGGTGGACTTCCGAGATAGCGAACACTCGTAGAGAGTGTCGCAAACTTTTCAATGAGGCCAAGAGACTGGGCAACTGGTCTGTTTACAAGTCCTCTGTGAATAAATTCAAGAACCTGGTTAGGAACGCGAAGCGCAAATCCTGGAGGTCCTTCTGTAGCGGCGTGGAAGGTTCCTCTGAGACGAGTCGCTTGCGCAGGATCTTGTCATCTTCGGCCGCTGTCCCGAGTTATATTCAGAAATCGAGCGACAGCTGGACTACTAGCGGAAAGGAAACCCTAGAGGTTTTGATGGACGCTCACTTCCCTGGCAGTGTTCCCCTATCTGAGGGTAACACTGCGATATCTTATACTGGGCCTTTTGAAGTCACAATTCTCATAAATGAGGAGAGACTAAAATGGGCCCTGCGTAGCTTTGACCCATATAAATCTCCGGGTCCTGATGGCATCATTCCGGCGGATCTGCAACGGAATGAGGATTTAATTATTCCCTGGTTGACTCGTATATACTCGGCCTGCTTGGCTTGGTCATATATTCCGGAGTCGTGGACCAGATGTACGGTGGCCTTCATTCCCAAGGGAGGGAAGGCATCTCATACTAGACCCAAGGACTTTAGGCCTATTAGCCTATCGTCCTTCCTCTTGAAAACTATGGAAAGGTTGATCGATCTACACCTTCGTTCATCGATTAACCCGAACCGACTATCCATGTCTCAACATGCCTATATGAAAGGTAGATCTGTTGAGACTGCTTTACATTCGCTTGTGGGATTCGTAGAAAAATCACTCGAGCATAAGGAATATGCATTGGTGGCCTTCTTGGATATTGAGGGGGCCTTTAACAATGTGACGCCAGAGACGATCCTTTCGGCTCTAGGTGGTCTGGGTATAGATCAATCTATTATCTGCTTCATAGGTAGACTTCTGACTAATAGAGTCATTATCTCTTCTATGGGAACTGCTACTATTTTTAGATTAGCGAATCGGGGCACTCCACAGGGGGGGGTTTTATCTCCACTCTTGTGGAATCTTGTGGAATATGTTACTCATGAAATTGGATTCCATGATGTGCAAAACTGTTGCATATGCTGATGATGTTGCCGTAGCTGTTTCTGGAAAACACTTGGACACTTTATCACAATGCCTGCAAACTTCACTCAGTACACTCAGCCAGTGGAGCACTGCAAGTGGACTAGGTGTGAACCCTGGGAAAACGGAGCTTGTGCTGTTCTCCAGAAGGTACAAAATCCCTCCGTTCCCATTACCGCGCCTTAACGGTGTGGAACTTAAACTCTCGGATAGTGCTAAGTATCTGGGAATTATACTAGACTCTAAGCTATCCTGGAGCCTTAATATTCATGCGAGAGCGTCCAAGGCGGCTGTCGCTATCTATGCCTGCAGAAGGGCCATTGGGAGTACCTGGGGAATAAGCCCTAGGAATGCGAAATGGCTTTTCGATATGGTGGTCAAGCCCATACTAATGTATGGAGCACTAGTTTGGTGGAAGGCTCTAAGTAAATCCACCTACTGTGGGATAATTGAGAGAATCCTGCGAATATCCGCACTAATGATCACGGGTGCGCTGCGCAGTACTCCGTCTCGTGCTCTGTTTGTAATGATGCACTGGCTACCGGCTGATCTGATGGCAAAACAATTGGCCATAAATTCGGCGGTTAGGTTAAGTACTGTTGGAGCATGGAGGTCTAGTTGTACTGGCCATGCGTCTATTTTGGGCGGTATATCTTATATACCTGCTAATATTGACTACTGCACTCCCTTACCCTTTATTGACAGACGCTTCTCTGTGTCATTGACGGGCGGGTCTAATTCTTCCATGGACACGTTTGTCATATACACAGATGGCTCTAAGTCTGCGGATGGGGTGGGTGGAGGCTTCTATATTCCCCATCTTCAGAAGAGGGTGTGTTTCAGGCTACATGATCAATGTAGTGTAATCCAAGCTGAGATTTCAGCGATCAAAAGGGCGGTACACTGGATGAAGTACTATAGGCTATTTGGTGTGAATATCCGAATCTGTACCGACAGTAAGCCTGCTATCAAATCCCTATCTGGCGTCTACTCGACATCCAGATTGGTACATGAATGCCGGGTATCTCTTAATGAGATGGCGAGACATTCTAACCTGGAGTTATTCTGGGTGCCTGGTCACTCTGGTGTACCTGGCAATGCTATTGCGGATGAACTGGCCAAAAGAGGCTCTCGCCTACAAATTGACGAGATCGATAACTTGGTCGGTTCACCGCTGTCTTGCTGTAAGTCAATCATACAGCGTAAATTATTTGAGTCTGCTCAACTCAGATGGTCTAACTCGACAAACTGCACGATATCGAGACTCACCTGGCCCGTTTATGACCATCGTAGGTCAATGTCCCTCACGGGGCTACCTCGGGCTAGGCTTCGAGCTCTGATGTCAGTGCTCACGGGGCATTGCTTGATAGGTGAGCATGCTAGGAGAATGAATACTCCATATAATGACTTCTGTAGAAGTTGCCATGATGAAGACGAGAATGAGACGATTGAACATCTCCTCTGTCTTTGCCCTGCCTTAGCAGGGGTGCGGACTGCGACAATAGGTAGTCCATTTTTGCACGGCCTAGCGGATCTATCTACTCTTGATATCAGGAGGATGGATTCGTTCATTCGTGCGTCAGGTTGGTTCGGCATTGAACCCAGGTCTGACATGTGAAGAATCTCTTAAGGTTCTGAGCATGATCTTTAGGGTAACACAAAGGGACCAATTTCATGGACCCAAGTGAGCTGGCTGATAACTAGCTGCCTTCATAACCTAACCTAACCTTCACACAATCTAATATACCCACTCCGGAATTTAAACTATGTGTTTCCACATAGAAATTCATTAAATTTTGTTAAAATTTAACAAAATTTCAATAAAAATAAACTAATAAAACAAATTATAAAACAGTGATGTTTATTTTATCACAGAATATTCGTCATTCGAATACTTTTAATAATAATTGAAATAAACTATATAAAAATGTTTGTACTAAAATCAAATATATATTTTTTTCTCTAAAAATTAGTTGTTATCTTCAAAAATGTATTATTACTACAAACAATAAATGAAAAAAGAAAATTAACGAATATTTTATCCAAATTGAAAGCAACACTAACAACGAAAAAGGGGAAATAAATGAGAAGCATTGCCAGCTTAAACGAAAATCAGTACATTAGTTATTGTGCATTTAAATCTAAATCTACAATAAGGTTTTTTTATGCATATAGCCGTTATTGTTTTAATAAATGTTATTGAATTGTTTTCTTTTAAAAAATTACCATTTTTATAAATAAAAATTGATTTTAATCATAAATACAACATGTGACGATTTTTTCAAAAAAAGCCTAACAACACTGCATATAAGAGAGAAGCAGGAGCGAGGCATATTATCAAACAAAATCATAAAACTTGAAGAAGATATGTGGAAAAAAGGTCGAGAAGAAAATAAAAAGAGGGTTTGCCCAACAATTGCATATGAAAAAATTTTAAAAAAATCTCTTCTTGCTCAAGGTTTTTAAAAAGAAAAGGATATGAATTTATTTCGTTTCACAATTTATATAAAAATAACCCTGTCCCCCTACCCTTTAACAGTAGACTTAATTGAATTTAAAAGTTTAAATGCCACAACATGTATAATACCCATTGCTGAATCTCTTCTCACCAGTCACTTTTCAGATGGCATAGATAGATTTTTATTATTTCTTAAGGTTTTCTGCATAAAAAACCAAATAATGTGGCCTTCTTGTAATCGAATTTGCTTAGACTGGAGTTTTGCCGCAATAAATGTAGTCGCAAGAACATTTAATAAAGAACAAAATGTTTATAGTTTGGAGCAGTATATGGCCAAAACCTTTTTAATTTGCAAAAACAAAAAAACAATTTTAAAAATAGTTGTAATACAAATATGTTGCGACCATTTCATAAGAATATCGTATAAGGATGTTGAAGCCAATTTTGAAGTGACAATTTGTTGAATGGATACGGGATGGTTTTACTAAACAAATATGTTACACTGGTGAAAAAATCTAAGTCAGCTCTAAGAAAAGGCATTGAAACAGTTTATGTTGAGGATATGGAAGAATGTAAAGATAACAAAGATGAGGATATCAACTGTCCCAATTATAAAAAACCCATATTACTTAACAGGACTAAAAATATATAATAATATAAAAAATCTACAACAAATTCAAAAGTACCTAATGGTTATTATAATGAAAAATTTGCATTGTTGTTGCTAAAAAAAATATGGACCCATGCTCCTCTGTGGACAAACATTATGGGAAAATTTGTAGACCCTAACAATTCAAGAATTTGAAATAATACCGTGGAAAATTATTTTCATATAACAAAAAATATTATTTTGGAGGGCAAGAGCAATATCTTTCCAACGACCCCTTTCACACTAGGCAATTTAGTTGCGCAAGTCTCTTGCCCAACAACAAACAGCATGTAAAATTTTCTTCTCCTTAACCCGACATTACCTCTGGCATCTACAAACACAAGAGACTTGCGCAACTACATTGCCTAGTGTGAAAGGGGTCTACCTCTAAAATTAATGACGTTGGAAATATGTATATATATAAACGAAATGTCAAATGATAAAAAGGACAACAGAACCACAAAAAAAATTATAAAACATGAAGAAGATATGTGGAAAAAAGGTCGAGAAGAAAATAAAAAGAGGGTTTGCCCAACAATTGCATATGAAAAAATTTAAAAAAAATCGCTTCTTGGTCAAGGTTTTTAAAAAGAAAAGAGATATGCATTTCTTTCGTTTCACAATTTATATAAAAATAACACTGTTCCAGTGTAATTAAGTAGACTTAATTGAATTTAAAAGTTTAAATGCCACAAAATGTATAATACCCATTAATCTCTTCTCATCAGTCACTTTTCAGATGACATAGACATATTTTTATTATTTCTTAAGGTTTTCTGCATAAAGAACCAAATAATGTGGCCTTGTAATCGAATTTGCTTAGACTGGAGTTTAGCAGCAATAAATTAAGCCGCAAGAACATTTAATAAAGAACAAAATGTTTATAGTTTGGAGCATTATATGGCCAAAACCTTTTTAATTTGCAAAAACAAAAAAACAATTACAATTAAAATAAAGATAACAAAGTTGAGGATATCAACTGTCCCAACTATAAAAAAAACCCATATTACTTAACAGGACTAAAAATATATAATAATATAAAAAAAATCTACAACAAATTCAAAAGTACCTAATGGTTATTATAATGATAAATTTGCATTGTTATTGCTAAAAAAACATGCGCCCTATGCTCCTCTGTGGACAAACATTATGGGAAAATTTGTAGACCCTAACAATTCAAGAATTTGAAATAGTACCGTGGAAAATTATTTTCATACAACAATAAATATTATTTTGGAGGGCAAGAGCAATATCATTCCAACAGAGTATAACTACCGCTAAAATGAATGACGTTGGAAATATATATATAAACGAAATATCAAATGATTAAAAAGACAACAGAACCACAAAAAAAAATTATAAAACATGAAGAAGATACGTGGAAAAAAGGTCGAAAAGAAAATAAAAAGAGGATTTGCCCAACAATTGCATATGAACAAATTTAACAAAAAAGCTCTTCTTGGCCAAGGGGTTTAAAAGAAAAGAGATATATATTTCTTTCGTTTCATAATTTATATAAAAATAACCCTGTTCCCCCTACCCTTTAACGGTAGACTTAATTGAATTTAAAAGTTTAAATGCCACTAAATGTTTATATAATAATATAATTGATATATGTATATTTAAATATTTTAATAACAAAAAGTGTAAAATCTGCCTATTCATTGTCAGCAGAAGAAGGTAAAATTTTCTTTTATTTTGATAACGACATCCAACTGCCATTAGATAAATTTGATTTCATGTTCATACTTAGACATAAAAAACCAACAATTTTATTTTTTAGATCCCCTTAAAAATGGTTCGTTTAAAAAAAATGCAATGTTTGAAATTTTGAAAATAAAATTAATAATAGAGAATGGGAAAATGTTCAAATTGAGCATGACCACCAAAATGTTTTAATTGCTGTGTAGTATTATATGTCAATATGCTGAAGCATTTCTTCATAACTATACATTTACAAATTTGCGAGATACAATAAAACAATGCCTACAAAAGTTCTCGGATCACATGAATGAGATTTGCGTTCACTGTGGTGACATACACAGTGCAACACGAAAAAATAACCATATACGGACACCACTACGTGATAAAAAACAAAAAAAAGAAAGTAATGCACTTTTTCCGAAAGTAATGCACTTTTTTATGGGCCCCCAAAGTTTTGGGGCCTCAGTGTCATTTTTGCAACAAAGTAATAATTTTCTCGGGCTCATATCTTGCAAACAGTTGGGAATTTTATTTACTTTCTGAGGCAAAGTTGCACCCCTTGTCATAAAGAACAAAAATTGTGAACAAATAAAATCAATATCAATATTTTCAATATACCGCAGAACACAGCTTCCGATTTCAAATGATCCTCGATTTCCTTCTATCTCTCTCCAAAAAAAAAAAAAAAGTTGTAGCAGTTAATTTTGTTTTTATAATACAAACTAGATGTCAAGCCTTTTGGTAATGTCAGTACTGCTTGCAGATCGTACAGTGCTACATGAGATTTTTTCTTGTCCTCTTCTTTCTCTTTTCGTGACAGTTCCTTCTCTTCCTGGTGTGATGTGTGAGATTCATACAATCTAACTTTTGCTGGACATTTGCATTTTTGTATGTTTCGTAAAAGTCGCACTGATCCTATTTTTAGGCTTAAAAAATTAAATGTTAAACTCAGTATTAAATATTTCATACAATATATGCGAATGTGCAAAAGGTAAATTAATGTTGATTTGAAGTTCCTTGTTTGCGCGATATAAGTCTGCAATACATTTACTGCCTTCAATAAACTCGCGTGAAGATTTCAACTCTGGGTATGGCCTTTATAAACTCCCTAACGCTGTCTTTAGTTGCTGGGTCGACTGTGGCATGATTATTACGTTTTCCTCTCACGTCGGGATTGGCAAATGCATTCGAGTTCTCTTTCGATAAAGTTGTGTGTATATATCGATCGCTTATTCCAAGAGTAGATATGAAAAAAGCTTGCAAACTTTAATTTTAATATCTTTCACCGAAAAAAAAATGCGTTTTTATGCTTGCGGAAGTTTCCTGTTCATGAGTATCGGAATTTTTGATAGTATTGTTTCTATATTATCTGCTATATATTCTCTTTGCCTTTGGTCCAATAATTATCAAATAAATGTTGTCGGTCAGCTTCACTCAATGGATCAGTACATCACAATCGGCCTGTTTCTTCGCACGGTTGTCCCATTTTTCGTTCTTCAACTGATCTTCTTGATTTTCCTTATGGTACATAGGATTTTCCGGAATTTCTTAATAATTTCGCCTTCTTACATTCCAATTACGTGATTTACGACCTCTTTTTTATCCTTATTATTTCTGTTTCTATTTGCAGGTTCGATTCTAACTATCACTAAAATTTACAAAATAGTATATTGGACCATTAAAGAATTTACCAAAAATATAAATAAGAAGTGGTCCATTATATTTAACAACAAAAAACATTACATGCATTCGCTTACTTACATATATTTAAATAAATAACAGTGCATGTACGAACACGACCGAAAGAGTAATGAAAAAACAAATGCGCTAACAAAACTTTAATAGGTACTCAAAAAGTACCCATTTAAAAAAAAAATAGATTTTGCAAAAAAAGTCAAAAATTGCATATTTTGAGTTACAAAACTTTTATTTTGATAGATATCCCACTCGCATCCCACTAAGCGACTAAATAGGTCAAGGAAAATATCTGAGCTTTCTGTTGAGCAAAAAAAAAATTAAAAAGAGGGCCCATTTCGAAAAAAAAGTCAACGAAGTTTTTGATTTTGCAAAAAAAAAGTCATTGCATATTTTGAGTTACAAAACATTTTTTTTTGAAAGATATCGAACTCGCAGCCCACTAAGCGACCAAATATGTCCTCAAGGAAAATATCTAAGCTTTATTTTAAGAAGAAAAAAAGGGCCCATTTTGGAAAAAAGAATCAAAAAAGTTTTTGAATACGGAAAAAAAATATTAAAAATTTTTTATTTTAAATATTTTTTTTCGAAAGATTGAAGAAATAGCTATCTAAACTATTTGGGACACATTTTGCTAAGAACAATAGGTAATAAGCTACATGGATGAGAAAAATCACATGTTTGGCCAAAATTTTGATCCCCTCTAACTCCGAGAGTTCTTGACCGATCTTGTTGAAATCGGAAGACATCGATTTTAAAAGTTCACTTGACGTGAAATCCGCCATATATGTAAATATAATTCAAAAAATTATTTTTATATCTACCAAAAAATAAAAATCATAAGGCCCGTTTTCTCAATGTATCGACAAACTGCCTGTTACTAAATGTCGACATAAATTTATTAGTCCGATAAACTGTCCGTTAAAAATATTTGTTTTCTCAATATACCGACAAAAAACATTATTTTCAGTTGGCAATACCTCTCAAAATAGACGTGAAAGTTGGGAACCCTGCCTTCAAGTTACAACAGGTTTACATAAATCAGCAGCATTGACAGCCGGAATCTTTTGAAAAATTCATTATCCTGCATATATGCCAGTATGTAGGCCTGGTATGATAAACTCTTTCAGCATTCACTTGGAACTCATGTTCTTCGAGTTCATCCTTCATCAAATTAATGTTAATTCCTCTATTAAACTTTTTTTTTTATAAAATCTATTTAATATCGTTTACAAAAACACAAACACTAAAAAACTATCAACAGCAGTCAGCTGATTGGATTTATCTGTACGATAAATATGTAAATAATTAGCAGATGAGGTCGGGTTAGCTTTGCGACAGAATAGAATCAAATGAGACATTGAGAAAACTAAATTTCTTTAATCTGCAATTTTTCGTTGGGAAAAAAGATAATCACCTAATGAGAAAACGGCCCATAGTCTGACAAATATGTCTGAAAAAAAAGAACAATTATTTCTGACAAAAAAATTAAAAATCAAAGTCTGACAAATATTCTGGACAAAAAAAAATCAAAAAATAACAATTATTTTTGACAAAAAAAATAAAAATCAGGAATTTAAAAAGCATGTTATTTTATGAAAATATAGTTGAAAACGATCCAAATGGTATGCTTGACTTGACTCTCCGATATTCTCTTGTGATGACTTTTTTCCTTTGAAATTTCAAGAATAATTATTATTTTCGGTCCCTGTTTTTAAGTGTATTTAAAACTTTTATTTTAAATATAAAACACGACGTTCTTCGAGTTCCGCATTACAAATGATGTAATTATAATAAATCTTAACGAATATCTTTTCCAGTTTTTATGAAGATGTTATTATGTAGGATTTTCTGAAAGGCAAGGAAAGATGTTATAAAGACAACAGCAGAAAGCTCAATTATTATTATCACCAATAGTAACGAAGAAGCATTAGCATATCATCAAAACCATTATTAGTTCAAAAATATATAGAATCGAAATTAAACTAAAAATGCCGATATACTTGCATCCTTCCAATAACAGAATTATCGCTGCTAAAAGTTAATGTAGACCTAATGGAATAATTCTAAGTGGAAGATTGCAGAAGATATGATACTGTATATGTATAAAGAATTATATTTGTATAAAAAAATTTAATAATAACTTTATTAGATACTTTTAAAGGTTATACTTTATGACATGCTCAGCATTATTGAATTTGTATTAGCGTCCATAACCACCATTGCCCCCATTACCGCCGTAGCCACCAGGTTGGCCTGCCTGGCCACCATAACCACCACTGCCTCCATAGCCGCCACTGCCTCCAGGTTGACCTCCTTGTCCACCATAACCACCGCTACCGCCATTGCCCCCATAACCGCCGTTACCACCATAACCTCCTGGTTGGCCTGGTTGTCCAGGTTGACCGCCAAAACCACCGCTTCCCCCGGCACCACCTTGGCCACCATAGCCTCCGCTATTACCTCCATATCCACCACCAGGGCCACCTCCTCCGCCATTACCACCATATCCTCCACCAGGACCACCTCCTCCGCCATAGGGACCTCCACCGCCACCTCCTCCCCCATAAGCTCCTGGGGCTCCACCCTGAGCACTTACTGTAATACATATATAATTCCATTATTAATTAAGTTTATCTTTTTTCAAATTTGTATAGCAATTAAAATGTTACACTCGTACCATCATTAAATATCACCACAAATGTGGATAAAAAACACGCAATTGCAATTTTCATGTTTCTCTGGATTTACCGAATACTGACTTGACTGACTGCGTCTAACAACAGATTTTACTTAACTGAATTACAATTTAACAGATGATTGCATTTGAATTTCCAGACGATTACTGCAAAATGAGTGACACTTGTGTGGGGTTTTTATATTGTTGTGTTTTTCTACAGTTTATTAGTATGTATTTCTTTGAAATTGGAAATTATTTAAAATACTATTTAGTTTATTTTTTTTTTACTTTGTTTGCATATGGGTTGGTGTTATAATTAAAAATGTACCTATATATTTTAATTATTATTTAAATACAACAAATAATATAAATCTTATCTTTCAACACAATGAAATGCGAATAGAGTATGAATACAAATAATTATGAATTTTAGATTTAAAATTTATTAGATTTAAAAATAATGTTCTATTTTCGTTCTATTAAATGTATAATACATTTTATTACAATTTTAATTCAGAGTTATATTTGTGTAACTAATCAACATTTTTCATAAAAAGCCAGAAATTATCATATTTTCGCCGGTTAAATCGATGGTGCAATCTGTGTTGCCACAACCTCAAAATATTTGTAACCAAGTTTGTTTAAAAAAATAACCAAAATGCTAAAAAAGTAACCAAAAAAAAAATATTTTTTTAACCCTTTCGGTTTTTCTATGCCATATGGCATAGCCAGTTTATAAAGCCCATTTTATGGCAAAATACTTATTGTAATTTTTTTTATAATTCTATATTTTCCTTTGAAGTTTTTTCTAAAAATAAATTAAAAAATAATTTATGTAATTAATTTAGTAGATAATCATTGCCTTATTAAGTACAAAAAGTTAGATACGAAACATAGTTCATACTATGACATATGGCATACATTTTTTCCAACGGAAATTTATTTGCTCTGATATTGTCATTCGTCTATGTAAAACTATTCCAGAAAATAAAAACCACAAGTTATTTTTTGATAATTATTTTACCACTATAAATTTATTAATATATTTGCTAGAGAAGGGAATATGGGCAACAAGCACCATACGAGGAAATAGAACCGGAATAAAAGGATTTAAAAAAGTTTTGAAGATGTAGCTATGACTATTGCATTGAAATGAACCAAAACATTATCCTTTTGCAATGGCTATATGGGGGCTGTGTTCAATTGGTTTCGTCACTTATGCTGATAAAGACAAAAAAGGTCACCAGATTTTGTTCTGAGCAAAAGAAGAAGATCGTTGTATCACAACCTAACGTTGTAGATGTATATAATTAATATATGGGAGGAGTCGACAAGATGGACTTTTTGCTATCTTTATACCGAATTTCTATTCGGACAAGAATTGGATATTCAGAGTTTCCATTTTCTCGACTTAGCAGTATGCAACTCTTGGTTGGAATGTTGCAATAGTAATAACATAAGAAAAAATATCAAATGGATTTATTAGCATTCCGGAATGATGCAGCTGATGGATTCCTAGTATTGTCAGCGGTTGAAAGTCTCTCTCGAAAACAAGGAAGTCTTAAGGTATCTGAGGACGTAGATTTTTCTAACACTCCATCAACTTCGAAACCAAAACTCTCATATGATAGGGCTTCTTCAGGTTCGATTAGTTTTGATGGTATTGAACATTGGCGGGAGTATACACCTGTAAAACGTATATGTAAAGTACCAGGATGCAAAGGATATTCCATATACTTGCATTCCAAATGGCACCAGAAATGCTTCAGATTATACCATGAAAAGTGATGGAAGTTGTATATTTATTTCTATCTTTTCTTGGACCAGAAATTGTCAATGAACTTATATTTTTTGTAGTTTTAGTGGCAATGAACACACAGTTTTAGTATTAATTTAAGTTTCAAAGAAAAGTAATATAAATCAAATAAAAAAAAATTTACTTCCTTTTTGTTTTTGATTTCAAAAATATTTTTTTTTAAATTTTATTTTTTTTACATTTATTAATAATATCTTTTAGCCTTTGAGCAATCGAAATATTTTCATTTTGTTCGAGCTCTGAGATAAAATCAATTTCGTTTGAAGAGGATTTAAATTGAGTTTTGTTATATAGTTTACAAAAAAAGGTGAATAATTGATTTTCTAGAGCCCCACTCAAGGAAAACCAAAAATACCGCTTTCCTTTATTAACTACATATGTTGTAGCAGAAGTTGAGCTTAACAACTTTGCGATATTCGGGCATGTAGAATATCAAAATGCATGAAAAAGGCACACAAAAATGACAATTTCCACTATTTATTTTTGAAAAACGGGATGTGGAAAATCCCGGGATTTAAAATTAAAAAATCCCGGGATTTTCGGGAACGGTATTCCCCGTTTGGCATCTCTACTCATAGGACACAAATTTTTGACAAACGAATAGCAATTTTGACAAACTTAAAATAAATAAAAAAAATATACAAACTAAAATATGATAATTTATGTATGTTGTGAATTTCTGTTATTTTATGTTTATTTAATTTGTAAATCCTAAATAAAATGTAAACATATTTACGGCCATTTTTACAATGTACGATTATTTCATTTTAACCGGTAAATTACCTAACTGTCGGTTTGTTTAACGGGGACCATTTAACCAACGGTTACCGGTTTACGTTTCACCATCATTTGATTACTTAAGCAAAGCATTCAGTAGAAAGTATGGCAATAATGCATACATTTGTTTACGAAAAATAGTGTAATGAAAGATTGAAATATAAAAAATTTTCTAAAAAGACGGCATAATAAATAATATTTTGTGTTTTATTAGTTGTATAATAAAAAAACGTATGGAACTCAAACGTTTTGAGTCTACTGGTCTACATTGTAGACCAGTTGCCAGCGTTGCCGCTTTGGTCCAATTGGACCAAAATTGGTAGTTTCAAGTTAACAAATTGACTTTTGGTAGTTTGGTTGGTTTGTTCCGTTATTTGTCGTATTTTGGTAGGCTACGATGTTTCTGAATACAGAAGTATTTTTAAAAACAAAATAATTAAAATAATAACTAAAAAACTACTTATGTTAAGCCAAAATAATAAAACTACATATTTGCAAAATATGAAGATAGCATTTTCTTAAATATTTAGTTTAGTCAGGTAAATGTGTATTTATTTAGTAGTGTTGAGTTCAAAAAATGCCAAAGGACTCTCAAAACTTTTATTTTCTAATAATATATGTTAAACTCTGCTTCAATATTGCAGTTTCATCTGACACTTTAAATATCCAATTATGGAAATTAGGACGCGTAATTTATTTCTATATAAAACTTATTTGTGTTGAATTTTTTCGGGATACCAACACTTTTAGGAGTTTTATGCTCGTTGAAATAATTTTCGGAAGAGGGCCTTATGGTCAATTATGAATTGTATTTTTAGGTGTAATTTATTTGTAAAAATGTTATTTAATATCTATATTAATCAAGCATTTATGACGGATAATGTCTTATTTCTGGAGGACATTTATATGGGGGCTATGTGAAATACATGTGAAATACAACCAGCCAGACAGAGTCGTTAAATCGACTCAAAAATAAAATCTCGAAAACTGAACGATTTTAACATATTTATGATTGTAGTGCTATTAAATAACTTTCTTCCTCTGGGTAATTTTATAGCAGCGTTCAATATATATTGTGATATTTGGATCGCGATCCATTGAAATGGATCACGCAAAATGAGGTTATTCTGCGATTTGGATCGCGATCCATCAATACCGTATGCTACACGTTCAATAAATATCGCGATACTGGATCGCGGTCAATATATATTGAACGTGTAGCAGTGCCCTGTTAACTATTAATTTTGAAACGAATCCATATAGCATTTCTCAAATATTTTAAATTTGGTAGGTTTTGGTAGTTTTTAATTAGAAATTTGGTAGGAAAAATATTTTATGAGTGGCAACGCTGCCAGTTGCATGCTAAAAAAATCACATTCTAAGCTGCATTACTCAAAATTTAAAAAAAACCGCGATATTTCGAAAACGAGAGTTGACTGGAAAAACAAGTTTAACATAGTACTGAGGGTTCATCAACGCGTACAAAACGCTGTTGAAATTTCCGGCACCAAAATTTCTGTTCCGCTGTGTAATTAAACCAATATATATATTTTAATGAAAAATCCGACTATAACAAAATGTTTGAAAAAAGTAACCAAAATGAAAAATAAATACACATCAGGAAAAAAAATAACCAATTTTGGTTATAAATAATCAAAACGGCAACACTGCTAACAACCGCATGCTATCAACATTGTTGATAAGTAGAAGCTTCTACTGATGGAAATGTTTATAAACACGATGAATTTTGCTGGCAGTTGCTACAAACCGTTAAATTCAAAACGCTAGTGCAAATTCGTAACAATATGAATAATAAGAGGAAATTGCAGCTGGCTGTGTGTGTTGAGAAAATAAATTGGAAAAAATATCCAAAAACTAATTAAAATAAAAAATCTACATATTTATGTAAATAATATAATTTCAAGTCTCTTAAATTTTCATTAGCGTTATGTTCATTATGTTATCCTTCACAAATATTTTTTTTGTAGAGATTAACCCTCGATGGACGCTTAAACTAGAAAATAAAACAAAATAATCGACATCCTAAAAACACTTAATTAAATCTACAATTTTCAAGTCAAAAACCCGCCATTACAGTTTAGAAAATCTGCGAGATATTGTTGAAAAACAAATTTGAATCGACCCTCAAACCTGAGGGCATCATAATTACATTATTCCATTTGCAAAGTTTAGTATCAAATGACTCAGTATATTTCAATTGAATTACCACTACTTTTTAACAAATTGATGTATAAATTGCGTCAAAAATGGATTCAAATTATGTTTACTTTGTGATAAGTAGTTTAGGCACTATTGAACTCATTTTGGCACAATTTATACATCAATTTGGCACTAAATATAAATGTTCAAATTCCATCACTGCTAAATATACATACATATTTTGCGTTACATTTTAAAAATAAAAGTGAACCAAAAAAAATTATGATGAGTACATAAAACGAAAATAAAAATTTGGCAAATGTTAATTAATGAAATGATTCAGCCGTAAACAGTTTTGTAAAAGATTGGCTTCTTTATTATGTAAATCTGTATTTTTGTGCTAATTTCAACCTAAACATGGTTGTGTTAAACATAATCTAAGAGCAACATATTATGATAAGATTTATGATTGTATTCCAAACATATTATGATCATTATTAGTATCATAAAATATCATATAATGATCAAATATATTTGTAATACTTCATCATACTATATTCTGAAGTAATCATATTATGATCCAATGAAATCATATTGTGACCAATTGCATATTTATGATCCAATGACATTATATTATGATTCAAAGTAATCATTTTATCATTATCAATTCCCAATATAAATATTATTGATAAATTCACTGAAATTGATTGTTGTAACCAAAATATTGCTGAAATTAAATTAAAATAACTATTATTTGTGTACAAAAACAATATATTTTTACCAAGAACACAGTACAGTTGCCGTAACCAAGAAAAGTTTGATTTTTCCCAGTCTCACCCCCCAGTTTGGTGAATTTTGGTAAGGTGCCGCAAGCCTTCTGAAGTTTTGAGATGCATTTACAAGGGGAAAAAATGCAATTTTTTCAGTATTTATAAAAATTTTGCCATTCAAAAATTACTTTTGCAATTTAATTTGAAAAATAGAAATGTGTACGTAATTGTAATGAGATATAAAATGTTAAAGTTATTAAAAATTCCCCAGGACATTAATTTGTTGCAGGAAATGTAGAAACAAAATTAATATATTTTGAGAAAACTTATACAGAATATTATAGGCCATATAATTCTAAATATAGTCTGAAAGTTTTACTAAAATTGGAAGACGTTAAACCTTAAATCGTGAAGGTCAAAAGTCAAATTTTTCAATACATCAATACCCCGATTTGCGTCGCTTCGTTCTGCGTCTTTTTAAAATGTCTGTGATTTCGAAGTTGTGTCGATTTTGTTTCAGTTTCCGTCGCATGGCAGACGAAGTTACGTCTTTAGTCCTTCGATTTGCGTCGTTTTGGTTTCAGTTTGCGCCGCATGTCTTCTAACTTGCGTCGTTTGTACTTCGATTTGCGCCGTTAATATGAAAATGTTTGTATCGGAAAATAAATTTTTTCAGTTAAAATTATCGATTTGCTAACTAGCAGACCGATTTGACTTAACAGAGAGTTAGCAAAGAGCTTATTTATAATTAATTTTTATCTTTCAGTAAACAATTTGAAAATCATCTCTGAAAGTGTGATTTATTGCTAACTATTTAAAAAAATCAACTCAGATGTATTTATTGACATTTCTAAAATGTGGAAGTAATTAATAATTTGTTTTCCATGTCCACTTGAAGTTTTAAGAATTACTAAATGATAAACAATAAAATATTGAAATGTTAAAAAACATGATGTGAATTATTGTTTATTGGATATTTAATTCTTTAACAAAATTTTTGATACATTTAAAAAAATAATTCTTAAGGTTGCTTGAGACAGTTTTGGTTAGGCATTAACAGATTACTAATAATATAATAATTCAACAAATCGCACATCTAGTTCAAAAATGACTCAACTCAAAATTCTCAAATTTCATTTTCGGGTTTATATGCTTAAACCATAGAGAATAGACATAGAGCGGAAACTCTCCTGTCAAAGAACTAACTCAGTTGTCTGAAACCTAAGTGGTGAGAATGTATTAGTAGAAAAAACTATGTGAAAACAAAAACAACACTCGTATGTGTACCTTTTTTGAGTAATTTTTTTTCTAGTTTCCGCTATATGTTTCTCAATGGCTTAAATCATAGAGAAACATAGAGTGGAAACTAGAAAAAAACTAAAAAAAAAAATTACTGAAAATAATCGAGTGTTGTTTTTGTTTTCACATAGTTTTTTCTACTAATACATTCTCATCACTTAGGTTTCTGACAACTGAGTTAGGTCTTTGACAGGAGAGTTTCCGCTCTATGGCTTAAACTATGCACAATATACTTGTTTATCTATAACAAAAATATCAGTGTATTTTGCTGTTTTTAATTGTTGCTGAAAATTGTTATGTCTTTCTTTATGTTTCAATTGGTATATAGTTTTTTTTGAATTCTGAAAAATTAAAATTTTGAGTTGAGTCACTTTTGAACTAGGTCACAGTGCGGCCAAAGGCCCCTTTGTGCGGCTAAAAACCGAAAAATTTAGAAAATTATCCACTGTATGTGTTCCTCTATATCTGGAAGGAACAATAAGATACTCTTTATTTTGGAATTTCAAGTGGGCGTGGCACTTCTCATAAAAAGTAAATAGTTATTATGGAATATTTGTTAAACTAAAATTGTGAAAGTCGCAAAACTTCGCGGAATTTACTTCGATACCATTGTGCGCTTCTTGGCTAAAACCGGGCGCAATTCGAAAATTGGGCGTGGTACCGCCCATAGCAAGATAAAAAAGAATTCACTCAATCATATCTATTTTGTTTGAAAAAATAAAAAGAAAATAGTCCTTACTTTTTCTGGCAACATTCAGCTGTATAATACATTTTGTTACGTTTGATTTGCTTGATTACAATATCTTTGACACATGTTTAACGGAAGCTTCTACTAATCGATAAAATCAATTCATTTAATTTGATAGTTTAAGTAAATACTAGGATATTCAATCGATTAACCGTCAATCGGTAAACCGATTAATTTTGGGTGTTTAAAATTAATTTACAATTTGACGATTTTCAAATAACAAATAAACCGATTAATTTGTGTCGATTAATTTTTAAATTTCCCGGTATCCCTAGAATTTAATTCAAATTTAATTTTGAATTGACAATGTTGTGTTTATAATTCTCGCATAATTTTCCGGGATTTCGGTATAGAATATTTTGCGGAATTCCCGGGATTGATTATGTTAATATGTATTTTGAAAATTGCAGATTAAATTCTTTCAAAGTTCTGCTTGTTTAATTTAGAGTTAAAAACAACAGCCCTAACATTATATTGTTAATTCTAACACACAATCGTAATTCATATACTATGTGTTTGTGGTAAATTTGTTTTGAATGAGAACTTTAATATTTAAAGCAATTCACTACACTTTACTTAGCTGATATACTGAATGCGTTGGAGTGTTTGAAACATGACTCACCAACATAGTAAAAAATTTAATATTTTTAACCATAGAGAGGAAACTAGAAAAAAATCATTTAAAAAAATTACTAAAAATATTCACAGATTTGTTTACTAATACCTTCTGACTGATACTTTGGTTTTTGATAAATGAGTTAGGTCTTCGACTAGAGAGTTTTCCCACTATATCCATCATGAGTGGCAATTGTAAGCTACATATGTTTCATATTTAAAAGAATATTTAATTTATTTAAATCATTGATGCAATCTCTTAGATATCTTTGGTTGATATATTCCTAAGATATTGGGTGTATGACTTAAAAAAGCGAGATTAACAAAGATACGCCATATCTTTTGAATGCGTTTTTTTTTTATTCTGTCATTTATTCTCACTTGGTTACTGAACATTATAGTGTAAACAACAAAGTTTTTTTTTGCTTCGAATATGTCGAATTTGCTACCAACGAATCGTCATATGAGGGAAGTTTTGCTTTAATTTGAAAAAAAGTGGCGCTGAAGCACACCGATTGCTCACCAAAGCTTATGGTTAATGTGTTTCATCGATTTATAAAATAAATTCATTTTCATTAGATAAAAAGCCAAATATCCATTGGTCCTATCTATTATGAGCTGCTGAAATCTGACCAGACCATCACAAGGAACCTGAACGGATTTGAAGCGAGCATTGGCCGAAAAAACACCCATAATATACGGCCAGACATGCCTCACCCTCTTTAGAGTCCAGACCGTGCCCCGCCCGACGAATATTTTGTTCGATCAATGCGCTTCACTTTGGAACTGGAGTATCCGATATTGGCTTGATTTGTTCTTGGCCTCAAAATATGAACAGTTATTTTGACTCAGAATCCAAAAGATAAAAATTTAAGAAATCCCGCATTTTTAAGTCATACACCCAATATAAAGATATCAATTTTAACTCCTTTATTTTGTACTTCATTAAAACTTTTATAATTTTTACTTTCTACTAAAGTTAGATGTAAATTTACATCAATATGGGGCCACTGTGCTAAAATTTTACTTTTTTAAGTATTTAGGACCACATTATGGAGCCTTTAGGAGTAAACTCGATATAATAATATGCCCAAGAATTTTTAGGTTAGCTCGTATTTTCGAGATATACCGATATTTCGAAAATGGAGGAGGTTGCACAACATATATTCGCGTAACTCAAAAACGGTCTTGAATAAATTGAAAAAAACGAAAAATTACCTTTAAGTAAGGCTTAACACCATTGAATTCAGCGAACCCGAATTAGTTTAACCCACTGGGTGCCCTTCTTTACAAAAAAAGTGTCAATTTCGAGCACAGTGTTATTGGAGTGAAATATAAGAAATAAATTTAGTTGGTGGATTATTGATATTTTGTGCATCTGTCAAAAGCCACAACAAAGCCTCGAAATACCAGATCTGAATAACTTATAACCAGAGTTTTTCTTTTCCCGCACTTTTTCATTTCCCGGGAAATCGGGATTCATATTGTAATTTCCCGGGATTCCGGGAATTCCCGCCTAGAACAGATTACTCAATTTTAAGAATATAGACTTCGTTAAAAATCTAAAATATGTCTGGTTTTAAAATGTAATTGGATACAAATAAAAAATCCAGTAAAAATTTAATATAAAGAGATAAACTGACACGATTTCTAATTGGGTTATATACAAACATGTCACCATTTGTCATTTGTATCGGAATGGCTCAATTTCCATTTATTTCTGTTAATTCGCAAAAAATATATATTTTATTCTTTTTTAATTTTGAATTGCATTGTTTTGCTTCTAGTTAATTTAAACTAGAAGAAAACCCAATAATATAAAACAAAATTCAATTCCACGGAAAGATGTTTTATTCCAAAAATTTTAGTTTTATTCTTTGTGAAAAAGCAAAATACTAAAATAATTCCACTTTCGATCGGATAGAATTCTGTGACCGTGAACATTCACGAATTTGTTTTGGAGCTTAAGCATATTTTAGAGAAAATCGAGTTAAAAAAATGACATAAAACTATGGAAAATAATTCCCGGGAATTCTCGCACAATTTCCCGGGATTGAAAATTTTACGGAATTTCTCGTCCCGGGAATTCCCGTGAAAAACTCTACTTATTACTCTAGTGATGTTACTGTCACAGAATCAATGCAAACGATTATTATGTAGAGCAAATATGATTCGTCATGACCTTTTATATACTTAACACTATTCATTAACATATTTCGCTTTGTATATTTAAAGCGAAGAGAGCTCTAATGTATTTGCTGTTTCTCTCCCATTTTTGTTTGTTTATATTTTGGAAATTTTAGGAAGAAAACACTAAATGAGTCAAGTTTATAAAGTTGTTGTATTTGTAAACATATCGTATTAGTTATTTAAAAACCATACAACAGCCAAGATGAAATCAATTCAGTTTGTTTTAGCCGGTGTTCTAATAGTATTGAGTCACGTTCAAATGAGTGCAGGTAAGACGCAATAAAATTCGGATGAGTTAATACTTAAACAAAAAAATTTGCAATTAATTGATTAAAATCACAATTTTTGGTATTTATTGGTTTCTGTACTACAATTTAAGTAATTTGGTTATTTTAATTTATTTATTGTTTAAATTTCAGCACAAGGTCAAGGAGGTTGGGGAGGTAATAATGGCGGCAGTGCTGGTTCCTGGTCTAGCGCCAACAGCCAATCTGGACAACCTGGTTCTAATGGCAACAGTCAAATGAGTTATGGTTATGGTGGTATAGACGCTAATGGTGTTCCCTATGGTGGCTCTGGCGGTAATGGTGGCTTTCATGTAAATGTAACCGATGAACATGGTCGTCAACATTCATATAGTGGTGGCCAAGGAGGTTTTGGTGGTCAACCCGGCCAGACTGGACAACCAGGACAACCGGGTTACACCGGTACACACAGTTACTCTAGTACCAATACAAATCGTCCCGGCAATCAAAATTCAGCATCTTCATCAGCCTACGCTTCTGCTTGGAGTACTTTTTATGTCATTGGTTTGTTTGCATTGTTCTTAATAATTAAATCCTAAACATTAGAATTTCACAATATAGTGTAAATTTAAATGATTATTAATATTACTCAGTATATGTATAATAAGTGCTCGTTTTGTTGACCTTTATGTTCGTTTGGAGCAAAAAGTTATTATTTTTCTTTTGTAAATAATAAAAATTAAAAAAAAAATTAAATGGTTCTAACGTTTCTTAAATTAATTTTGCTGGCTTTATGGTCTAGTAAAATTCCGAGATCAAGGAAAATAAATTGTTGAGATCGAATGGGAGATAAAAATTATCCACATCTTGAGAGAAACTCAACACGATTTTAACATCATCCGCATACAGTAGAATGTTGCAAACATTTAAATCTTCCGGAAGTTCATTGATGAACAGGGAGTAGAGAATTGGACCAAGATGGCTAGCTTGAGGTACACTAGAAGTAACCAAAATATTTCTGAAGTGTTATGAAATTTAACACGTTGAGTTCTATCCAAAATATACAATTTTATCCAGTTTAAGCTGTGAAATGAAAAACCCAGAAGGTCCTGCTTAATAAGTTCCGGTCCACACTGTGAAACATTTGCTGCAAAACATTTTTAAATTCTCTTTTGAAACTGCATTCGTGTCCACACAGTGAAGTTTTTGTTTTTCAGTTTTGACATTTCTCTACAGAACGAATTAGAAAGAATAAATGTGGATGACATGATCAACAAAAACTTCATGTACATGAAACAGAGTACCCTTTTCCATTCCTCTTTCCCCTTTAATCAACAAACTCAAATGTTTTGCAGCAAATGTTTCACAGTATGGAAGGTTGTGATTCACTTTATCAAAAGCTTCACTAAAATTAGTATACATCGCATCAGTTTGTTTTCTTTGTAGAAATCCTTGGAAATACTTTTTTTGTAAGATGAAGGACATTCGTTGTAGTAGAACAACCTTTTCTAAATCCGTGCTGACATGATGACAGAATAGACGATTATTGATGATACATGTAATCAGTGATAATATGCTCAAATATCATAGGTATTACACTGAGCTTCTTAGCAAAACCTCTGTAATTTGAGATATTATATTTAAATAATGTAATGATGAGGCCCTATGCTCCATATAGGATCAATGGGAACATATATATGGGGAATTTCATGTCAAGTGAACCAACTTTTGAAATCGATGTCTTCCGATCGGGATGAAATTTGCACCAAGGTTAGCTCTATTGGATAGTAACTCAGACACAATTTTTCAACAACATCGGTCGAGAACTCTCTGAGTTATAGGGGGTAAAATTTTGACAATTTGATCAAACAGGGGTTTTTTCTTATCCATGTAACTTATTACCTATTGTTCTTAGCAAAATGTGTCCCAAATAGTATAGATAGCTATTTCTTCGATCTTTCGAAAAAAAATATTTAAAAAAAAAATAAAAAATTTTTAATATTTTTTTTCCGAAATCAAAAACTTTTTTGACTTTTTTTTTAAATTTTTTCTCTTTTTTTTTTTTTTTTTTTTCTTAAAATAAAGTTTAGATATTTTCCTTGAACACCTACTTGGTCGCTTAGTGGGATGCGAGTGGGATATCTATCAAAATAAATATTTTGTAACTCAAAACATAAAATTTTTGACTTTTTTTGCAAAATCAAAAACTTTGTTGACTTTTTTTTTTCAAAATGGACCCTTTTTTAATCTTTTTTTTTAGGTCAAACAAAAGCTTAGATATTATCCTTGAAGACCCTTTTGGTCGCTTAGTGGGATGCGAGTGGGATATCTATCAAAATAAATATTTTTTAACTCAAGACTTACAATTTTTGACTTTTTTTTTTCCAAATACGATTTTTTTTCCAAATGGGCCCTTTTTTAAATTTTTTTTGTAGTCAAAAGAAAGCTTAGGTCCATTCCTTTAAGATATTTTTAGTCCCTTAGTGGGATGCGAGTGGGATATCTATCAAAATAAATATTTTGTAACGCAAGACATACAATTTTTTAATTTTTTTTTGCAAAATCAAAATTTTTTTCCAATATGGGCCCTTTTTTAATTTTTTTTTTTTGCTCAAAAGAAAGCCTAGGTCCATTCCTTTAAGATATTTTTAGTCCCTTAGTGGGATGCGAGTGGGATATCTATCAAAATAAATGTTTTAACACAAAAATTGTATGTCTTGAGTTACAAAACATTTATTTTGATATATATCCCACTCGCATCCCACTAAGCGATCAAAACCATCTTAAAGGAATAGGCCTAAGCTTTCTTTATAGCAAAAAAAAAAATTACAAAAAGGGCCCATTTTAAAAAAAAGTCAAAAAAGTTTTTGATTTTGCCAAAAAATCAAAAATTGTATATCTTGAGTTACAAAATATTTATTTTGATAGATATCCCACTCGTATCCCACTAAGCGACCAAAAGGGTCTTCAAGGATAATATCTAAGCTTTTGTTTGACCTAAAAAAAAAGATTAAAAAAGGGTCCATTTTGAAAAAAAAAAGTCAACAAAGTTTTTGATTTTGCAAAAAAAGTCAAAAATTTTATGTTTTGAGTTACAAAATATTTATTTTGATAGATATCCCACTCGCATCCCACTAAGCGACCAAGTAGGTGTTCAAGGAAAATATCTAAAATTTATTTTAAGAAAAAAAAAAAAAAAAAAAAAAAAGAAAAAATTTTAAAAAAAAGTCAAAAAAGTTTTTGATTTCGGAAAAAAAATATTAAAAATTTTTTATTTTTTTTTTTTAAATATTTTTTTTCGAAAGATCGAAGAAATAGCTATCTATACTATTTGGGACACATTTTGCTAAGAACAATAGGTAATAAGTTACATGGATAAGAAAAAACCCCTGTTTGACCAAATTGTCAAAATTTTACCCCCTATAACTCAGAGAGTTCTCGACCGATGTTGTTGAAAAATTGTGTCTGAGTTACTATCCAATAGAGCTAACCTTGGTGCAAATTTCATCCCGATCGGAAGACATCGATTTCAAAAGTTGGTTCACTTGACATGAAATGCCCCATATATATAATGATGTAGGAGGTCCTAAAAATTAATATTAACGTTGTCAGAATAATATAGGAAATTTCATTTACATCACCAATGCAACGAATAATTAGTTGTATCTGAATTGTACTACTATTCTTCAGTGTGTTTAAGATTATAACTTCAGAAATTCTGGGGCAACAATGAAAAATTTAAGTTTTAAATTCCAATATAAAACCGTTAATACAAACGTATTTACCTTTTGTTCACTAAATTAAGTACTTTTTCCTTTTAGCCACAAAATTTATTAACTCAAATTTGTTTAATATTTATTTTAAAACTACGAAAAACTACTACAATTTATAGAAATCTAGAGTAGCAGTTACTGTTAAAAAATAAATAAATAAAATGTGGCATAACATAAGGCGCAATAAATGAATATAAGGTTGCCACATCTGTTTGAAACAATTCAATAATCGTTAACAAATATGTACTTAACAGAAGAGTTTGCTACACAAAAATGCAATTTCTGAACAGTTTTTAATGATATACGGCCATAATCTGTATTTCGATTAATTTTAAATTAAAAGTGAAAATGTTTTTAGTTTATCGATTTTGTTTTACTCTAAAACATTAACATTTCACATAATTAAGAGATTTATTTTTATACCATTCACCTTCGTGATAAGTTTGCCATTCCGTTTGTAATTTCTACATTTTCCATTTCCGACCCTATAAAGTATATATATTCTGAATCATTATAGATAGCGTAGTCGATTAAGCCATGTCCGTCTGTCCGTCTGTTGAAATCAATTTTCTGAAGACCCCAGATATCTTCGGGATCCAAATATTCAAAAATTTCTTCTATAACTTTTTGTATAATATATATTGTTTATTGATCATTTTTTATCTTATGTTGTAGCATAAGATAAAAAGTGTGAACATAGCATAATGTTTTTTTTTATTTATAAAGGTTTTTTTTAGATATTTATAAATTTTAATGTGTTTTGCGGAAGTGGTCCATATATGGGAGCTATAACCAATTATCGGCTGATCTTCATACAATTCAGTACATCGAGTTATGTATAATATATGAGGATTATTTGTGTGAAATTTCAACTCGATAACGAAATATTCAGAAGTGAACTTTATATGGGGGTTATGTTAAAATATGTTGCACAGTGGAAATAAATCTATAACTTCTTAACCTATAATCTGATTTTAATACATTAACGCCCATAAAAATCTATAAAATATTTTACAGAAGTTAGTTTGAAGTAGTGATTTCTGCCTACTGTTAATTTTGTTACTATCGGTCCATAATAATATATATCTCCTATATAAGGCCTACATCCAGAAAAATTAATTTCGAAATCCCGCTATAAAACTTATTTCCATATCCAAATTTGAGTCAGAATTAAAAAATACGTTTAATGATTGTCCAAATATATTTGTATACACATTTTAATATACTCTTTTCCTCGACTTGTGTTGTGTGAAGAAAAATGTTTAAGTAAAACAGAGAGCTAGCTATATTCGGCTGTGCCGAATCTTATATACCCTTCACCAAATTATACTTCAAAATACAAATTTTAAATATTTTTAGGTAAACAAAATTAATTTCTTTCTGAACGACCCAAGGTGTTACAGGACCTAATTTTTCAGCACTTACTTTCAGATTGCCCTTTAAAATTTGTAAGTAGTCTCGGCTGTTCATTGTAATTGCAATGAATACAAGATTGCCAGGTCCTGCAGCTGACATACAGCCTTGTAATTTTCCACGAAATCAATTTTAATTTTCAAAGTTGTGTGGACCGATTTTGCTGATTTTAAATAGGAAACTTCTCGAAAGCATGTCTGACAGAATTATTGAAGATTTGGATCCCGAAGATATCTGGGGTATTCAGAAAATTGATTTCTACAGACAGACGGACAGACAGACATGGCTTAATCGATTCCGCTATCTATAATGATCCAGAATATATATATTTTATAGTGTCAGAAAATTATATTGTGGAAATTACAAACGGAATGACAAACTTATATATACCCTTCTCACGGAGGTGAAGGGTATAATAACTAGTATTTCTAACAATATATAAAATACTATAATATAACTTTAAATTGCGTTGTCCGAACCCACATAATCCGGTCTAAACCCCAATAAAACACTGAATACAGATGAATATTCTATTGTTTATATCAACGTAGTTTCTATAATTCTCATTATATTTATAAGGAGGGTATTTAATATTCGGTACAGCCGATTATAGTACTCTAACTTCTTTTATGTTAACAATTCCGCTAGCAAAGTATAACATTTCTTTTATTCATGGTCATTTTTGTTTATGAATTTACGACCTCAGACAAGGTCTTTTCAATTGAAAGAAAAATGCTTAATCGGCACTATTTCTAAAAGAAATTTTAGATATAAAAGCACTGTAATTTAACAACAAAGATATTAGTGTTCAATAAGCGAATTAACAAAATCAAAATGAAAATTTCAGCTGCTATTATTATATTCTGTATTTGCATTTACTTTAATGTGGCCAACGGTAAAAGTGTAAGTTAATTTTTAGAGCACAAACTCTTTATTTTACTGTATATTAAGCAAAAAATAAAACTAACGTTCTTAATAGTTGAAAAGTTTCTATGGCAACTCAATAGACTACAGCAAAGGTCAACGCAAACCCTTAGCCAGTCCTTGGGGTAATGGTATACATGATAACTACAAACGCGCCAAACGCGAAATATCCAAAGGCATACAAGACTTTCAAGAAGTATTAAACAATTCCAAAGTAGAGTGTGTTAAAGAATTGAAAATGGATCCAAGCATTTTGGAAAAATCTCTGATGTATGAAGAGTTTCCCACAGACGAAGAGAAGTGTTTAATGATGTGTATGTTAAAGAAAACAAAATTGGTAAGTGTTTAAAAAATAACAAACTAAAATTTCCCATAACTAATGAATTTCACAATTTAGATGGAAAATGTTAATAAATTGTCAACAAATACTATTGCTCGTATTGCCGGCATGATCTCTGAAAATAATCCTCTGGTAGTGTCGATTGCTGTGGCCAAAGCCAATAATTGTAACACTTTGATCAGAGCCAATCATCCCTGCGAGGCGGCTTATCAGATCAATAAGTGTATTGGCAGAGAATTAAAAGCCCATAAATTAAAATTGTATTATTAGATCTCTAAGTGCAGAGAATGATAAACATTTGTAAATTAAATTTGTTTGTATTAAATATTTTTTAAAATAATGAAATACAATTTACCCAAATTTTTTAAATAAAAATAAATAAATTATATATTTTGTTATAGTATAAAAAAATAAATTATTGTTTAATTTAATGTAGAACTCTTAAATCGCATGTTTATAAAATAAAGGCTATTAGGTTTAATATAAGCAAACACCCATAGCTCTTGAACGTAGAGTTTCCAAAAAACCGAAGAATTTCAAAACCGTGGTTTCGGTTTTAAAAAATTTAAAACCGATCGGTTTCTGTTTTTGATAATTTATTAAATATCTAGTGTTATAGAAACAAAATCCGTTGATAATATAGGAAAAGCTAACAAATTTAAAATTCAAACTTGACGGGTGTTCAAGGGGATAAGGAAAAGTGGTACATTTTCTTTTAATGGTACTTTTTTAATATATTTAATTAGTTAGCTTATATACATTAAAGTTAGCTAATATGATTCCCAGTAAAGAAATAATCAACTATAGGGGGGGGGGGCTCAATGGTATTGTGATACCAAAAAAGGAGAACTAAACCAAATAAGAAGTACTTTTTCGTTCATCAAAATGGTACTTTTCGAATTTTCTATAATATTCAACATAGAATCAAGAAATTACTTTGATTTCAAACTTGATGGGATTCAAATGTGGAAAATTGGTACATTATTTTCTAATGGTACTTTTTATTATATATTTTTTTTTTATCATTTATTTATTGTATCTTCATTATTTAATGAACTAACAATAAGTGGTTCAAATCTTATTATTATTTAATTAGTCCAGCCAGTGCCGGACGAAAAAATTTTGTATTCATGGTTGTTTTGGTTAAATTGGCATTCTTCCTTCTATATTAGGTCTGCTGTGTCCCTCCTTCTTAATCGAGTGTGGCCACGGTTATGTAATATGTTGCGGGCCAGCGGGTTTGGGTGAACTTCAAGTTTTTTAAAATATTTTTGTACATTTTTCGAGATTTCAGTTTTTACAATGGGCACGTTTAGATCTTTGTGTATATTCGCGTTTTTGATATACCAGGGGGCAACTGTGATCATTCTTAGAAACTTGTTTTGGCGTCTTTGGATCTTTTCTACATTTGACGCTGAGGCCGTGTCCCAAACTGTATGCCATAACACCATATCGGTTTTATGATCATGTTATAAAGTAGAAGTTTACAATCTAAACTAAGCGTGGAGTTTCTGCCAATAAGCCAATTAATTTGAATTGATTTCAATTTCATTTGAGTCAACTTTGCATCTATATGACTTTTCCATGTAAGGCGACGATCGAGATGTATTCCGATTTATTTCACATCCGATTGTTGAATTATTGTTTGGTTATTGATATGAATAAGGTATGGTTATTGCCATACCTTATCAAACGCTTGAGAGATGTCGATGAAGAGTGCAGAACAGTATTTCTTTTCTTCAAACGCTTTTCTCACCATATTTACAAGTCTATGGGTTTGTTCGATAGTACTGTGTTTTCTTCTAAATCCAAATTGATGATTCGGAATACAATTGTTTTCAGTTAACATCGGGTACAACTTGTTCATAAGTATCTTCTCAAATAGCTTTGATATATTAGACAATAGGCTGATGGGTCTGTATGATTCTACTTTTGTGTGATCTTTTCCCGGCTTGGATATCATGGTAACCAGTGAAACCTTCCATTCTGGAGGATAATATTCAAGTCGTAATATAGCATTAAAAATAAAAAGAATTATTTTTATTGCTATCCGGGGTAGCTCCATAAGCATCTTGTTGCTGATCTTGTTCATACCAGGCGCTTTCTTGGGATTTAAATCAACAATAGCATTTTCGATCTCTCGAATCTCAAAACGTAGGGGTACGGCTGCTCCAAAATGGGGTGCAACAGGTGGCAACTCAATTGCTTCGTTTGATGTGTTTGGTGTAAATACTTTTTTTAAATGATTAACAAACAGATTCCCTTTTTCAGTATCATTTCTTGCCCAACTGCCACTTGAATTTCACAAGGGGGACTTACATATAACGGGTCTTTTAAGACTTTTTGTTGCTCTCCATAATGAGTAATCCGATTGCGGGGTTGCGTCCAGGCTTTCTAAATATTTATTCAATGATTCCATTTTTCGAAATTCCAAGAGCTTTTTAATACAATCTTTAAGCTTCGATTTTAGTTGGGGGATCTGTGCAATTGCCACTCTCTTCGAAATCTTCTTTTTTCATTTAAGAGCCGTTCGACATCTGCAGAATTAATTCTATTATATCTGATTTGTCGGGGGGTTTGGGTAGCATGTTGAGCAGCCAGTTTGAGATTTTTATCGAAATTGATAAGAGAGTGATCGATGTTTTCTGGTGTTCTTAGCGGTATGTTTTCCGAGCAATGTGTACTGAGGTATTTTTTATATTTGAGCCAATTTATTCTTGTGCCTGCCATCGCTAAATTACCAGTCGGGGATACAATTTCTAGGGGGCTCAATAAAGTAAGTGATTTTTATTATATTAAATTATTTTACTTATGTACATAATAGTTGACAATAGTGCTATTTCTTTATTGTAATAGTACTTTTGGATGTACTACTGAATGAGTTAGAATTCCAAAAAGGTGACTTTAGTGGTACATTTCTTTGGAAGTTTCAATAATAATGGGCCCAGAAATATGAAATTAGGCTGAGTGGGAATACAAAATGTGAGCCTTTGTGGTACTTTTTTAATTCTAATAATACGTATCGAATGAACTAGAATCCACATTACAATGAACCAATAAACTTGAAACTAGAGACATGTAATCCTGAATTATTAATAATGCACAAAGGAGGACTTAATAGTACTATTTCTTTTTCTAATTGGGGTGGCGAAGCGCACCCCGTCAGCCAGTACACCATACTTTTATTGGATATTTGAAAATATTTAAGTCTTTGTTAAAAAAACTTTGCATTCTATTTTTTAAATTAAATAAATAAACAGTCATTTGAATTTTAATTGTCAGGAAATACTTGGATGAAAAAGTTTGTTTTTCATTTCTAAATTTTTAATCTTTCTACTAAAAATAGATTAAAATTAAAAACCGAAGAATAATTGTCGGTTTCGGTTTTAGGCCTTGAAAAACTGCGGTTTCGGTTTCGATTAAAACCGAATATGAAACTCTACTTGAACGTTATGACCTTCTTCTGCCAATTTGATTATAATCCCACCTCTCCAAAAAATATTGTAAATCAACTGTTGTTTTAGAAGAAACTAGAAAACATCTGTTTCATATTGCATCTCGATCTTGATTTTAATATACAGTGTCAGACAAAGTCGAGAACCAACCTTCAATGTTAATACATGTAATGGCATTTCGGCTGGTTCCAAGGAATTAAAAAATTCAGTATGGAAATTTCTTTTTCATGCACCTAATATGCAGGAGTAAACAAAATTGTTTATCACAGACCGAAAATCAAAAATCTGACTTTACACAGTTACCCAAAAGGCTTTTCTGAAGATTCCATGAAAATTTCATCAAAATCGGTCTAGCCATTTTTGAGTCCATCCGGAACATACATACACAAATCCATTTTTATGAAATATAGTGCATTAGCGGTGTAATGTAAAAATTGGATTTTTACACGCCCTCCGCCCACAGACCAAATATCAAAAATCTGACTATACAGTGTTACCCACTGGGAAACTCTGAAGATTCCCTGAAAATTTCATCAAAATCGGTCTAGCCGTTTTTTAAATATATAGATGGCATTAGCGGTATAATGTAAACATTTTATTGCCACGCCCCTCTGCCCACATACCGAAAATCAGTGTTACCCGCCAGACTATTCTGAAGGTTCCCCGAAAATTTCATCAAAATCGGTCCATCATTTTTATATATATTGTTACGAAATTGTACTTGAATTCAAACATAACGATTTTAACGGCTGATTTAAAAGTTGCATAATACTGTTTACATAGTTTGTTTAAATGGGTTGTTATCTATGTCAAGTTCAAATATTTGCTGCAAGTTTTTGCTAAGTTTTGAGTTTTTTAATTAAAATGGCAGAGTGTTTTTTATTATGGCTTCATACCTTTGTGCAAAAATTATAAGGAGCATTGAATTTTGGCACCGAGAATTATATGGACTAAATTAAGAAAAAAAATAAATTTTATCGAAATCGTTCACGCTCAACGGTCAACGCCCTATCCAAGAAAAAGTCTAGAAATTTGGTACATACATTTTCTGAAACAAAAAAAGAACGCAAGCTAAGTTTTAATAAAATCGGCCATGCCCACCGCATTCCGCCCATGCAATCCAAATCGATTCTTTCGCATACAATTTTTCCTATTCAAGCAAAAGTCTAGAAATTTTGTACATACATTTTCTGAAACAAACAAAGATCATGACCTGGTATCTCCGGAACTATTTGATCCAGTAATCCAAAAGTTTGTATTTGTCTTCGGCATGTAGAATACAATTATACCCAATTTCGTCAAGATTGGAGAGGGTCAAGTCCAAAATGTATATTTTGTAAAAACAACAAATTTTAAAATTTAATGAATTAATTATATTTAAATATATATAAATTAACAAAAAAAAATAAGAAATTCATTCTCAATATTTTATGTTTTTAAAGTTATTAACAAATCGCCGCTAGATTGGGTATTACGGCCACTGTGCGATGGTCACAAATAACTTGTACTTTTTTTGGGGTACTGTAACGTTTGCTTCATTCTAGTTACAGCGAGAGTAACATATTACATTTTAAAATGAACTGATATAGTAAAGTAAAATAAATATTTAAACCAAAAACTATAATTATCATTGAAAAAGGAAAGTGCTGATGATACAATTAAAAATGATATGAATTCATTTTGTTAGAATTACATTCACAAGTTTAATAGAAATGGGTAATTTTTTTTTAATAACAATTAAATATTTTAACTTACTCAAAATCTATATTTAAAAGTTTTAAAAACATGTAATTAGATCATTGCAATGATTAAATTAAAAACACTAAGGGTGGATTTTTCACATTTTGTTATCAAAACAGCCAGTAATTTATGAATAAGAACAAGATAATTGAAGCTGGATGTGTGTGTTGAGAAAGTAAATTGAAACAATTCCGGATTTAATATATTTTCAAATCTCTTTAATCTTACTTAGCATTGAAATTATCCATTTTTATTTTAGTAAAATTGTTTTTATGCTAAATTCCCAATTTAATTGATAAATTCACTGAAATTTATTGTTGGGGGATAAGCTAGTTAGTTCCCTATAGTTGAAATTAACATTGGTATCAACAATTATCAAACTTGTTTTCATTTAAAATATTTAATGTAAAGTTAGCTTTTCATAAAGTATAAATTCCTTTTCATAAAGTATAAATCTTCTTAGTAATTTTTTAGATAACATAAAAAGAAAAAGTACTTTTTTGCCAAAAACTAGCGAAAAATCGCCTTTTTAAAAATTTTTCAATTCAAATGCATATAACTTTAGAGTCAGTCATGATTTTTAAACAAGTCTTTTTTTGTTTCACATATAAATTTGTTATTAGTCTAATAAAAAAAATGGAGAAAATCGAGAAATAGTTAGACCGTCTGTTATCAAAAAAATGGTGGGTACAAATGTGGATGTGTCTCGAAAAATCCCGGCATATATTAAGAAAGAGATAGAATTAGCGATTTGAACTACGATTAGTAGAGAGTATAAGCTTTTTGCTCTAATAGTAAACTAGCTAAATTATACAAGAACACAGAAAAAACTATTTCTTAAACCGTTTCAATTCAAATATTTGTCACATATTGAACTGGTTTCAATTATTTCATAATTAAATCAAGTATTCATTTGCTCAAAAACTAAATTTCTTGATATTTTCTATTGAATTTTGAGTTTTGAATTTGATTAATTTGACAATTGAATATACAATTTTCGTTATTGGTTGAATTTCAAACACAAAAATTATTGAATAGATTATTTTCGTAATTAAAAACACATTTTTGTTATTTTTTGTGTTTCAATTACGAAAATGATCTATTCAATAATTTTTGTATTTGAAATTCAACCAATAACGAAAATTGTATATTCAATTGTCAAATTAATCAAATTCTATAGAAAATATCAAGAAATTTAGTTTTTGAGCAAATGAATACTTGATTTAATTATGAAATAATTGAAACCAGTTCAATATGGGATAAATGTTTGAATTGAAATATAATTTTTTCTGTGAAGTTACAGCTCATACTAAAAAGTCGTAGCAGCTTGGCAATATACAAACGGTTAACCACTTCACTACCAATTTCATGATCTAATTTGATTTCAATCAGCCTTGGGAAATAACAAGTAAGAGAGCTATATTCGGTTGAGCAGAATCTTATATACCCTTCGCCAAACTGTACGTTAAGAAAAAGATTGTAAACATTATTGGTGAAAAAAATTTTATTAGTGAAATTGAGCCATTGTACGATTTTAAATAGCAACCAAGCCGGAAATATAGCTAATATATTGATGTATGAATCATGTATGTAAGTTATTTGGTGGCTACGAATAGTTGATTTCAACATACAGACGGATAGACGGACTATGGCTATATCGACTCCGCTATCTATAACGATCAAGAATATGTAGAAATTACAAACGGAATGACAATCGTATATATTATTGCCACTATTGGCGAAGGGTATAAAAAAAACTACATACTCGATCATTGAAGGGATAGAGTTACATGTAAAACTTTACCCATTCAATGATCGTGTATTTAGTTTTAATCAATTTCAAAATGTATGTAAATTCCATTAATAAAATGTTTAAATATATCTGATAAAAAAAATAAACAAATATTGTTATTATGAAAAACACGAATATTCGAGCAATTAATTAATTAATGAATTAATGGAACATAAAACTGTATATAAATGCCAAATTGCATTTCAGTTGCTATTAAGTTGTAGTGAAATTTAATTTAAAAATTACAAATTGGAAAAGGAACGAAATTAAGGAAACACTTTCGAGGAAAGTGTTAAAACAGCAAAACCAACATGAATTTATTGCCGAAATTGTTAATTTGTTTTACCATTATCGCTTTGACTTATGTAAGTTTTTAAAGCCAAACTAGCAATTACTGAAATCAATTGATATTTATTTTTCTTTTAATAAAGGCTGATGATGATGGCATGTCTGTAAAAGATATTGCGGAAGCATTAATGTCATTTGGAGAAGATTGTGATCCGAAACCGGATGAAGGTAAATATTGGCCTAATTGTTTAAAGGTCTATATAAAAATATAAATATAAATCTATTTTTCCTTCTCCATAGAGCATATTATCGAGGTGGTTAAAAATGTTCAAGATGCCCAATACACTTCGAAATGCTTTAGGCATTGTTTAATGGCTCAATTTGATTTGGTAACTTGCAGTGGATCTATTAAAAATTATTGCCATAGCAATTCACTTTTTTAATTCAATTTCAGATACAAGAAGGTTCTCAGGTAATGGATAAAGAGAAAACCCTTGATATGATGGGTTCAATGTTTTCAGATCGTAAAGATGATTTAGGTGAAATTATCGATGAGTGTAATAGTAAAAATGAGGCCATTGCCGATAAGTAAGTTAACAAACTCTTAAGTTAAAACTCTTAAGGTTTCAACATATTCCTAATTCTCTTCAATAGATGTGAAAATGCCCATGCTCATGGCATGTGCATGATGGATCTAATGAAAGAACGTGATTTTGATATACCCGATCTAAAGGATGAGTAATAATGACAAATGCAAATAGCCGACCAAAACGCCAACTCCCTCCAGTTTACCTGATAACGACTTGTAATACTTGACTAGATATTTTGAATTTTCGGTTTTAATTTCAACTTCTTTTGAATAATTTGTATTAATCAGCATTAAATCATACGGTACCTCAGAGTAGAGTTTATGTATTATATTTTAAGGTTTAAGTGTTTAATGTTAAGTTTTATCTATTTTTTTTACAAAATAAATGTACATGAATAATGGTGTGGTTAAAAAATTGTGAGATATTTCGAAAATTATTTAAAAACTGTCGCAGAAGTTAATATTTTGAAATCGTTTCCTGATCTGAAGAAAATTGTTTAAATATAATTGGTTATTTTTAGTCGATTACAAGAACAATATTCAAATCTTGAGGAAAATCGCGAAAGGGCATCTTCCTTCGAAATATCCGAAAATACAACTCATACTTTCAAATTACGTCCTTCGGGACAACAAATTTCGTAAATAATGTCGGCTTCATACCCACATTTAAAGCTCGAGACCAAATGTACCACAGAATTGGAGCATTGCTCTCGCTTCCCAATGATGATGCAAAGTTCCTTCAAATTTATTTCACTGGAAATGAAGCTACAGAAGCCGAACGCTATAGACGAACATGTGTGTACATTTGCTTCAAGACCCTTCTGCCGAAACATTCTTAAAACAATTGTTTGACATCGGAAATGAAAAAATTACAATAGATCCCGCCACAAATGAGATTTTGTTCCCTCGAACTTCTGCCAAATGCAAATGAATATTCAAGCCGTTTTCGACAAGGTATTTCCAAGTCATACAACCAACATCAAAAATTCAGATTGGCTGAATTTTTAAAAACTGGCGCAGAAGTTGATATTTTGAAATCGTTTCCTGATCTGAAGAAAATTGTTTAAATATAATTGGTTATTTTTAGTCGATTACAAGTACAATATTCAAGTCTTGAGGAAAATCGCAAAAGGGCATCTTCCTTCAAAATATCCGAAGATACAACTCATACTTTCATATTACGTCCTTCGGGACAACTAATATCTTAAATAATGTCGACTTCAGAATTGGATCATTGCTCCCGCTTCTCAATGATGATGCCAAGTTCTTTCAAATTTATTTCACTGGAAATGAAGCTATAGAAGCCGAACGCTATAGACGAACATGAGTGTGCATTTGCTTCAAGACCCTTGTGCCGAAACATTATCAAAACAATTGTTTGACATCGGAAATGGAAAAATTACAATAGATCCCGCCACAAATGAGATTTTGTTCCCTCGAAATTCTGCCGTTTTCCACAAAATTCAGATTGGCTGTGGCAATTTTGGCACCAAAAAATTATGATATCAACAAGCTCAATGAGCAAATTCAATTGAAACTGCCTGGCGAAACAATGAAATAAAAATAGATTGACACAGCAATGAACGAAGAACCAGCTGTCAATTATCTTACTAATTTTTATACCCTTCATCTTCGTGAGAAGGGTATATATAAGTTCGTCATTCCGTTTGTAATTTCCAAGATATAATTTTCCGACCCTATATATATATTCTGGATCCTTATAGATGGCGGAGTCGATTAAGCCATGTCCGTCTGTTTGTTGAAATAAAATTTCTGAAGACTTCAGATATCTTCGGGATCCAAATCTTCAATAATTCTGTCAGACATGCTTTCGCGAATTCTGTCAGACATGCTTTCGGACAAATGGCTGAGATATGAGGAAAAAACCAGGACAACCTCGATTTTCGACCTACATATATCTGGATTACTAAGTCATGAATTTAGACAATATGGATATCTAATGATAGATATTTCATAGATATAAGAGTATATAAGACCATAGTAAGTTGGACCTACAATGGGTCAAAATCGGAAAAAATATTTTTTAACCCGAATTTTTTTTCACCAAAAAAAATTTTAAAAATAAAAAAATGTTTTTTAAAATTAAAAAAAAAAAATTTACAATTTAAAAATTTAAAAAAAAAATTAAAAAAACAATTGCAAAAAAAAATTTTCCAAAAAATAAATTTTGTTTATCTAAAAATATTTAAAAATAGTATTTTGAAGTATAATTTGGTGAAGGGTATATAAGATTTGGCACAACCGAATATTGCTCTCTTACCTGTTTTAATTAATTGGAACCAGCCGGAATGCCACCACATGTATTAATATTGAATGTTGGATTACCGATTATGCTTATTAACACACCGAAATTATGCAACGGAACGAGATTGACATCAACAAATGTTCACCAAATTTAATTGAGGCAACAATCATCGGTGGCAGATTCAAAGGCGTTCTGAATCCACGCATACCGATGATTTCCAACTACATACCATTTCAATTCAAGCGGTTCCTGTTCCTGTTCCCGTTTCGTCTTGCCTTTGCTATAACCATTACGTTGACTATGGCTGGCTTAAATTTAGAAAATGAGCGAATTCACTTAATCTATCTTCTGTCTATATATATAAAAATTGAAGTTTGTATGTACACTGATGGACAAAATTCACCGCCATTTCCTCTTTAGGATGTGTAAAGGATCGCCACGGTACGTATTTGTAAATTAGGTTAAGTTAAAAAGACTTGTTTTAACTGAAGTATAATTAAATTGAATTATTGTTTTTGTTGAAAAAATAAAATTTTGTGTTTCAATTATATTTATAACGTGGTAGTCCTTTAAACATTCTGAAGGGAAATGGCGGTGACTTTCGTCCATCAGTGTATGTATGTGGGTATCTATGTTCCGAATGAACTCAAAAACGGCTGAACCGATATTGATGAAATTTTCAGGGAACTTTCAGAATAGACTAGCGAGTAACACTGTAAAGTCAGCTTTTTGATTTTCAGTCTGTGGGCGGAGGGGCGTGGCAAAACCTAATTTTTACATTATACCGCTAATGCCATCTATATATATGAAAAACGACTGGACCGATTTTGATGAATTTTTCAGGAAATCTTCAGAATAGCCCAGCGGGTAACACTGTATAGTCAGATTTTTGATATTCGGTCCATGGGCGGAGGAGCGTGTAAAAATCCAATTTTTACATTATACCGCTGATGCCCTATATTTCATAAAAATGGATGTGTGTATGTATGTTCCGTATGAACTCAAAAATGGCTGGACCGATTTTGATGAAATTGTTACGGAATCTTCAGAAAAGCCTTTTGGGTAGCAGTGTATAGTCAGATTTTTGATTTTCGGTCTGTGATAAACAATTTTGTTTACTCTTGCATATTAGGTGCATAAATAAGAAACCAGCCGAAATGCCACTACATATATTAACATTGAAGGTTGGATTACCGACTTTGTCCGACACTGTATATTAAAATCTATATGCAATATAAAACAGATGTTTTCTAAGAGCCAGCAACGCGGACCGGGTTCAGCTAGTTATGTATAAATTCGAAAACAATCAATCGATTATTATTCTCAATATCTCATTCTGTTTCTATTACATGTGGCTTTGAGAGAAATCCTTGAATCTGAATAATTTCAGCCGTTTTCGATTTTTCATGATTTTTTTTAAAACAAAAAATTGCTATTTCCACGTAAAAAATTTATTTTTTGCTTCAATTTGTTATTACTGAGTCTATTGAAACGCAATATAGATGTGAAAATTTGTACATAGCATGGGGAAAGTGTTTTCAAAATTCAATCAATCGAAAGAAGAACATTAACATTAAATTTTGTGAAAATGAGCGAATTCACTTACTTGTGAATAAATTCGAAAAGAATCCATCGATTTTTATGGTCGATATCTCATTTTGTTGCTATTATACGTGGATTTGCAATAAAGCAATTTCAACCATTTCTGCCGTTTTCGAATTTTCATGAGTTTTTTTAAAATAAAAAATTATATCGATAACTTTTTTTGTGGAAACCTAATGTTTATATTTATATAAATAAAACATTTTTTTATAGAAACATTGTTGTACCATTTTGAATATCACTTAATTTTCTACATATATATGTAGATTTTTGTGATCTTTTTTTATGGTTTGTGATTTTCTTATGAATATAATTTTTTAATTAGAACTTGAGACGAAATTAAAGTACATTGACATTGTAATTGTAGCTACAATATTGTACAGACGTAAAAATTTGATATGAGTAATATTTGTATTGAACATATTATTAAAACAACAAACATTTGATTTATTCACAACAATCTGTTTCGTGTATCTTGTATTAAATTATTTTTTTTGTTTATTTGTTTGAGAACATCCAGTGTTCACAACATATTGTAGTTTGTATTTCGAACATCAAAAATCAATGATGAATATGAAAAACAGTATTCGGAAGTAGGAAATATAATGAAAAATAGAACAAAAAGCCTTAAAAGACCTGTCTTTGGTGGTTGGGCAAGAAATGATACTGTTAATCATTTGAAACTGTTGTACCCCATTTTGGAGCAGCCGTACCCCTACGTTTTGCGACTCGAGAGAACTAAAATGCTATTGTTGATTTAAACTCCAAGAAAGCGCCCAGGATAAGATCACTCAAAAATAGAATCATACAGATCCATCAGCCTATTGTCTAAAATTTTAATGCTATTTGAGAAGATACTCCAGAACAAATTGTATCCGATGCTAATTGTAAGCAATTGTATTCCGAATCATAAATTTTAATTTAAAAGAAAACACAGTATTATCATTCTCGATAATAGAAAATCGTTTGAGGAAAAGAAATATTGTTCTGCTCTCTTCATCGACATTTCTCAAGCGTTTGATAAATTATGACATGGTGGTTTAATATAAAAATATTGTCAGTGTAATTAAAAAATAAACAAAGTCTACTCATTTTCCATTGAACATTTTAAATCTATAAAATATGTTGGTATATCTATTTTATGAACAGATCACTTGAGAGATTAGCAAGTTTGAAACTAAATCCAAAGGAAAACACGTAACTGCCCAATACACTATATTCCCATTATGATTGTAACACTTTCAAATTTGTTCAAAGTTTTTTAGTCAATACTATAACTTTGAATTTATCATTTACTTTTCTAACGAAATAATGAAGTAATATAATACCTAGTAATTTTACTAATAAATCATCCGTATCAATGATATTTAAATAAATATTTAGGAAATATTAGAGGTAAGTATATATTTGTTTTAACTTTGCATACGTACTTATTTTAAAATAAAATATATGTATATGTAAATACATATGTATATTGCATGACTTTGCATTTATCTGTCCCCTACTTAAAATAAGCAATATTTTTATTTGTTTTAAGTAATAATGTCATAGTCATGAATTAAAAATATACGATTAATATATATTTGACCGCTTTCGAATTCCGCATAAATTGTGAAAATGTTATTTACTATTGAGTCGAAATCTATAATATTAATTACCATGTTTGCAATTGTTCACATTTCTGAATTCTCCATGTGTATTTTAGAATTATCGTCGCACGGTGGCAACTTTCTGAGCGAGTTGTTTAGTTTTACCTAATTTATTTGACACGTAAAAAACATAAGGTAGACATGTTATATATCAATCGATAGAGAATTTTGTCTACTTTTCAAAAATGTATATAACTTTTGATAATTAAAAAATTCATGGAATACTTTTTTGAAAAATTTGACAAAAAATGCTTTTTATTGAATTTTGCATAGATACAAATTTTTCAAATTGAAATAAAATTTTTATTTATGAATATTTTTTAATGAAATTTCACAGTTATGTAGATTCTTCTATTTAAAATGGAAAAATAAAAACAAATTTTTAAATCTTGAAAAATCCCAAAAATGGGATTTTTTCGTTTTATGGCTATAATATCCATACCAGGGGCGGGGTTATCGGAACCCTTTACAAAATAATTAAGAACTTATTGGGCCATCTAAAATAGGTTACTATATTTTGATATCGAGTATGCGATTTGAGAATTTTTGCCCTAAAGTTGAATTTTATATAAAAAATAGGCATTTTTTGAATGGATCTGATCCCGTCGGTATCAAAAATTATAAATGTTTTTTCATTTAGAATATTTGGCGTAAAGTTAGCTTTTCAAAAAGTACAAATTCATTATACATCCTCTTAGAAATTTTTTAGATAACTTAAAAAGAATAAAAGTACTTTTTTGCCAAAATTGCAAATTTAAAATTTTTTTTAAATTCAAATGCATGTAACTTTGGACTCAGCCATGATTTTTAAACACTTCTTTATTTGATATATAGATCTATTGTTAATCCTATAAAAGAAAAATGGATAAAATCGGGGAATATTTGGAACCGCGGTCACCAAAAAACTGGAGTAGGGTGGGTAAAACTGTTGAAAATTAAATTTTCAAATGCGAATATCTCCTAAGCTATAAGAGATAATTGAACATACCCGAGTTGTCCTATATTGGGAACCTCTGGTCCCGCTCCTGGTGGAGCGGTCCAAATTCAAAACTTAAACGCGACTCATACCACTGTGTGATGTGTTATTAATTTGTTTCTCAGGTACTATATTTTAGTCAAATTTGAATTTCAGTGGAATAAAAGTGCTTAGGGTCAAAAGGGGTTAAACAAATTTTACTACCAGGAGAAAAGCCAAAGTGTCCTCTTTAAGCCCATATATACTTGTTGACCTGTTTTTACCTGTTTGTTGAACACTTGTTTCATTTGAATGAAATTACTCCCAAATTTTTTTTCTATTTTTATTTTACCTGTTCATATTTTGAAGATATTCCGCTAAAATTTGGTACATACATTTTTTTCGGCCCATTGAAACTGACTGAAATCGGTCCATTATTTCACCTAGCACCCATACAAATGTTCTCCCGAAATTATACTTTATCGGTCGTAAATGGTTAATTTATATATGTATCGACACAAATCCTAGTGCTAAATTTCCCAATTAATGATAAATTCACTGACATTTTTTGTTGGGGGTATTCGTATTTTCATACTAAATTCTATAAAAAATTAAAAAGTTCAATTTAGCTTTAAATTTCTCAATAACTGCTGAACCGATTTTAATGAAATTAAAACTGTAGAAAAATTCTAGAAGATATCTGTCCATCAAAAAAAAATTCTAAAATATCTTTATCGGTTCAAAAGTTACAGAGTTTTGGCCTATGAAAAACGATAATGAGTCACTGTGCGTCGTATATTTCAGAAATTTTAATCAAAAATACAATTAAAAGTGTTGAAAATAACAAATTAGAACATTTTGATGTACAACGGAAACCATTTCAAATCAGAGCTTCCAATTAACTAATTTAATTAACGGAATTAAAAACCGTCTGCCATTCATTTCATAAATTCATTCCCAAGATCTAATTATTTAGCTTCATTCAAAATCTTATTTTTTTAAAATAGAAATCAGTTATCGTTTTTCATAATGGAATTCATTCCATCTTTCGATGTTTAAATTTTTGTTAATTCAAATCTAATACAAATTGAAATTAAATATTTTTTCTTCATTCAGTTTTGTCTTGTTTATTTGCAAAATGAATTGAAAAAAAATTCTTAAGCCCTTTTGTAATAGATTTGACTTGAATAAAAATTGAATTCACGAAAATGTTAATGATATAAGGAATAAGTAATTAATTCTATAAAGAATGAATTCTCAAATGATTGAATTCAATACATTTAAAGTACAAAGGAATTAATCATATAAATTATTTCATAATTAACTTCTTAACGGAATGGAATTAAAATTTCGAATCTTTGTTTCAAATATAACTTGCTAATGTTGAAATTTTATTGGAAAATCATAAAATCCAATTGAACTCTGTATGATGTATTCCGTTCATCATTGACTAACAAATTGCCATTTCTCGTTAAACAAATTATATACAAGTAATTGAGGAAAAATGCAAGTTTTCTCAAACACTGTAATTTAAAAAAAAATTATTGTATTTCTGGTTTTGCTTCTAATAACAATGCATTTAATTATTTACTACTCGTATCATTTAATTTCAATAATTTACTAATATTTATAAAGAACATATTTAAATTTATTATATACAATTACTTGACGAATTTATGTAAAAGACTTTGAGCCAATTTAGTCTAAAAAATTATTTTTTTTTAAATATTTGCCCAAAATTCAAGGAAATACAAATCTAGTAATTTCTGATCTAAGGCAAGTGAAAATTGCATAAGCCGCATCACAGTTATTTTTAATGCCAACTGCAGCATCCTTACATTTGGCCAAACCTGCTCTATATTCGTCTTTAAAATGATCCGGCATTAGTATTTCAACTTGTTTTAGAGAACCTTCATATAAGAATTTGCCTTTTTTCATCTATAATAAAAATATATTTTACAGCAATTAATGTAAGTATTATAAATTGAAAGATATCATTGTTTGTATATTACCGTTTGCATCATTTCCAATATACAATTGACATAACACTTGGGATCCTTCTCATTGGGTAAGTTGCCTTCTCTAATACCATCAGCAATTTCCTTAGTAACCTTGGGGAATTTTGGTGAGCAAACGTCTCTCATTAGATTACCAGCGGCCCACATCTGCTCTTCGGTAGCCTGAAATTAAAAGTTTTGCTTAACTTTTGAAATAATTGTAAGAAATGTAAAATATGTATTTGTTCATAATTTCTCATAATTTTATTAGTTTTCTTTTTCCTTCTTGGACCAGCCCTCATACAATTGGTGGTGTTGGAATTAGGTAAATATCTGTTGTTAGGGAGGATAGCGAGAGTATTGCTTGTGGTCATTCGATTTGAACTTTCCTACATTTAAAGTATTACCTAGCGTTTACACATGCAAGTAACAGTTCGAAAAACACAATACATACATACTTTTGCACTAACACAATCACACATGCAGCCACTTGCAGCTCACTGCCTACTGAATTTAGGTGGACAGTGATTTTCGACACTTTCATACAAGTGATGACAAATAGAGTTGCCAATAAATAGCTTTTAAAAAATTTATCAGAAGGTGGTGAAATAATAATTATATTTTTAACTTATTTTATGTATTTTTGTAAAAGAAAATAGTACAAATGACCACTAATGCTTATCGTTTTCGTAAAAATAGCAATTTCATTAGTTTTAATAAATAAAATTGTTACTAATATCTATAAAAATTGTTAACCTAACATTTTCCCCAGAAATTTTTATATTTGAATATCATGGTAACACTTTATTGTTATGAATAAAAATAATAAAATTTGGTTTCAAGCCGCAAATGGACTTAAAAATAACAAATGCTGATATATAAAAGGTTTATTTATCGAATTAGCTGTAATATTCTTATATTTGTGGCATTTTGAAGACATCATTCTCCTTCGCTAACATTTACAAAATGAACTTTTACTTGCATGTGTAAACGCTCAAGCAACTTGTAGACATTTCGATGTATTTTCGACAATAATACGTATTATCAACTTTCATCAATCTACTTGCATGTGTAAACGCAGCGTTAGGAAGGATTCAGCAGGAAGTTTCTTCCACATACGGATATTACTGCCAATGAACCATATATGGATGAGTTCTTGCGTAAAAATCGTCTGGTATCGGGGACAA